>NC_090939.1:422034809-422337840 GCF_040938575.1 Ambystoma mexicanum | reverse complement strand
AATGCTGCACGCATTTCTGGGCATTCAGTGGCGCAGGGAAGTGCCAATGGAAACGAAGGGCACAGAAAGATAAGTAAATTGCCTGTTAATGTGATGTATGTGCAGATGTAGCTTGCAGCACATTTTTGTGTTGAGTAATTTGTAACATTTGTGTAGTGGGGGGCACACCTAAAGGGAACTTAATTTGAGCAGGGGGCAGGCATACCCACACCTGATTCCACTTTACGATGATACTCCTCCCACCCTAGCACCTTCCATCACCCTATAAAAAAATGAAACATATTTAATTGAGTACAAAAATGTCTGCAACAATTATTTACCATTTAGCAATGTGTTGTACTTCAATTAAACATGTGTCATTTATTCAACTTTAATTAAACAATGAAGGTGTTCTAATAGCTTTCTCATTAACTCGGTCTTCAGGGCCCATAACGGCTGGTAGGGCCCTCGCTACGGGTCTATAAAGCTATTAGTATGTACTCCTTCTGAGGTTATATTACATTTACAACAAAGGAATGAAGAATGTGTTTGTGTGTTGTCTACTATTGCAGTATGTGGGTGATTACATTCTATAATGATTGCAAAATAAATGTAAGACATTGTAGAAATAAAGTCTATAGATGTTTTGGAAGGCCAGGAAATGCCTGTAGAATTAAAGAGGGAAGCAAAGGCATGCCTGGTTGACTTGAAAATGTAAATTCCACGGATGGCAGGGTTAAAATAAACATTGTTATTGTCTGTGAAATACCTTGTTATGTTAAGACTTAACTTGAATGTAGAGATTCAGCATTTTAATGGGGCAATGTGAAGAGTAGCTGGTTTGGTGCCTTATTCCCATAGTAAAGTACCTTATTCCCACAGTACTTCAGTACAGTTCATTCTTGTCCAATTTGACAACATTAGAGAACTGCAGTCGGTTTGGAGAACGTTTGCACACTTTTTAAGAACATGGATTTGCAAAGACCTCAGTTTCCCTTGTGCTCTGCCTATGCCATCATAGTACACAAATCTCAAGGTTTAAGTTTAGAGGTGTAATGGTGTCAGAGATCCACCTTTCTCCAGAGTGGTATGATTTCTATAGAGGAATCTTAGTTTAACACAACCTGTGTTGAGGCCCAGATTAGATGGCTTCCAGTAAGTAGGTCCCTTTAAAGGTATAGTTGTGGTGAGCTTCCTTTGCAGACCTTTTACTTCTCCATCAGCCACAGATGTCTTGGAAGGGAAGAATAATTCCCCAGTTTTACGGTCCCACAGGAGAGTTTTTGTGATATTTGTTATGGTGTTTGAAGACAAACCCATGGTATTTTCTGTAGGTGATGCAGGCAAGGCTGGAGGAAGTGAATCACCAATAATTAGGCATTGCTGCTTGTTTAGTACTTCGGGTGGATGGACTTATTAGAGTGTTGGTCCTGGAGTTGCAGTGAGTATGTTGTTTCTGCCTTGGAAGTGAGGGCCCTCTAAAACTGTGGAACCACCTTTTTGGCACTGGCACTTTCCTCCTGCATTCCCAATACTATCAACTCCCCTTGGTCAAGGGACTCATATGACAATTCAGCCTTCAGCTTACCCTGTCCCTGGGCATTCTGAAGTGGGAAGCAGTGTGCAGGAGGATCTTATGGGTCACTGAGTTGCTCTAGATACAGCGCGGTTGATGCTGTCACCAAAGCATCGGCCATAAAAGGGGTGGTGGGAGGGGTGCCCATGTTGAAGTCTTCCACCCCCCTCTCCTGCACCCAGCCCAACTCCTGTGTTGACTCCTCCATCCCAATTGAAACACCCACCTCAGTAATATTGATGTTATCAATTTTGTTCTTCTGTTGGCCCCCACAGATCGGATGGGGAGAATATTGCCCCCCAGTCTCCATCACTCCGGAGGTTCCATCATTTCGCAGTGGCATATCCAAGTTGCTCTGCATGCAGAGCATTACGGAATGCAGTGGGAAATTCCCCTGGTCTCCCGCTATTAACTTCTGGCAGCTGCCTGCACTCAGGTCACGCTCTGCAGAGTTACAGCATTATAGCAGACCTGTGGCAGTTGAATCTGTGTCCTTCAAACAAATCTACCAACCAAAATACCATCACACTCCTCAGCAGCTGGGATCAATTGCCTGTATCGCAGTAGCAGTGGTGAACATGCAGCTCAAAGGACAGAATGCCCCACAGTCACTGTGCACTCATCCCAGACCGACTCATAAGCCTGTCAGGCATGTGTTGTTTGTCAAGTGTAGCTGCAAGTATAATTTGCCTGTGCACCTAAGCACCTTGGCACCCCCAGCTGTGTAAATGAGGCAAAGCTGGGCAAAGATGGGTGGCTGAGAGACTAGCCACACTAACCACGCTTGTTGCTGGTCACGCTGAGCCACAACCAGTTCACCTACCTACCGACCGCAGGCGCACAGCCCCTACGACCTAGGGCCTGCGTTAGTACCCGCTCCAGGCAAAGCAAGGCAAAACTGAGTTCCTGAATACCAGTGGGGGGGTGGTGAATTGCAAGCTTCCATCTTCCCCTTCTCACTCCTCTCTTATTTTGGGTTTCTCCAGCATTTCTCTGGCAGTCTTCCAGTGCTGATGCAGGATTCAAAGAAAGGACCTAGCTACATCATGCGAAGAGCGTAAAGGAGCCATTAAGCAGCACAACAGATTGCAGTGGCCGCATCCGACAGCTAGAGCATGATCAATAGCTACTGCGCAGTTTAGATGTTGCACTGGTAGATGTTGGACCTACTCTCTTTGAAGGAAGGTATATCTTGAGTCAGAGTGTCTTGTGTAAGAGGTTTCCCCATATTTAATAATGTTTGAGTAGTCTAAAATTGATTCTGGCCTGATATGTGCTCTAGAATATAAACATCTAAGTTTACAGAAGGATCCTCAGGTGGTCCACTGCCACACCTGTAATAACTTGTTTAAAAAGAAAGAAGTCAAGTCTTTGTCCCTGAAAGACAAATGGAGGAAATTATCTCTACAAAAAATAAAATTCTGGTGGGGGAATAGAACACCAATCTTTCTTTTTATAAATCCACTCAACTGGTTTACCAGAACAAAAAACGTGTTGAATTATCTTGCAATTCAACATCAATTGTGTTTTTTCAGATAGCAACCTGGATGGCAAATGTAAATACTATTGCAGAGAATACACTCTGTGTATGATTACCCACTTTTCAAAAATGGGTTAAAACAGTTCCAGAAGAAGTACATTATGAATTTTCAATTCGTCATGTGGCTTCAGCTGTCTGTGGGCATCCTTAATTTTCTGAAAACTCCCAACAAGACACACTTGAGTATAGTATGTCAATCTTTGAGGTTCCTGTGGATTCCTTTGTTGGCTTGTCTCATCAGTGGTTACATGTTTGCTGAGGTTGGCAACATCAAATTGTGGACCAAGAACCTTTTCAAATGGTTTGTGAATATCTTAGTACCAGAAAGAGACAACGTTTTGTTTTGTGACCTGTTTAGCAAAGTTTCCCAGGACATAGTTTGTGGACAAAATTGTGCTAACCACTACAATATGAATGTGGAAGTGTCAAAATAATGATATACAATACTAATTTATAGAAATTATTGTGTAAACAACACTAGCAACATTTTGCAGTTCATACACAGTCAAGTTTCTGTATCACAAACACATTTGAAACTGTTTGAATTATATTTCAATCAGGAGTAAGTCTTCACAGTGCGACCCATTGTAAAAGTTTTTTTCACCTAGAAACAAAGTAGGTTGTCTGCAATGAGTCATTGATTTATTTCAAGCCTAGCTATCCTAGACAGATTAAGAGTGCTTATTTACTTTTAAAGGTACTAATGTAATTAAGTAGTTGTTGCATCTGAATTTTGCTTGTCATGCAAGCATATACTGTTTAATTAGAATAACAAATCTACATAGTTGATAGCTCCACTGTAAATATTAGCAATTAGTAAGTAGAGACACTAAAACATTTGTAAAATTGTGTTTCTCTTTTTTATGTAACAGGAGGTCTACAAATCCATATATGCTGTAAGATTTTCTACTGATAGGTTGTCCTTTAATGTCCCTGCAACATTATTTCTGCTGATAGTGCTATTCTCATGACAATGTATTGAATCATAGTTAAAAATTAAGTTGAGTTATTAGGAAAAGATATGAGGCTAAATTTTTTCAGATAAAGTTTAATGAGAGCTACACCTTACGGATGCACAAAACGGTTATGTTAGCTTACATTTTATCAATGCAAAAATGTCTAGTGGGAGGGATTCATTTTGAATGTGTAAATGTTGCCCCAGCTGTGGATGCACACATTAGTAAATTAGTCAATGTCTAACTGTTCCTCATTACATTATTGTGCAAGCGAGTTCACTTTAATTTGTCAGAGTTATCTTCGAAATCAATATAGTATTAGTACATGTTCTTTGATGTCAAATATGTTTTTAGGTTATTATTGAAAATTGGTACATTTCTAAAGTTGTACTATTAACACTATTATATTTTTGTATGTCATGCATACTTTTTGATGTTGCATTCTACTAATGCAAAAAGCACGTGTTTGGATTGCGTAAATCATTCGAGAAATACACTTTAGCACACTCGGATGGCTGTCCATAAATCCATAAAATGTATGAGATGATTTTATTTAAGTGGTAAAGTTTCCTTATAAAGGCTTGGATATTTACTAGAAGAATGTAGCTGTTTACATCTAAAACATTTTCCCAGAATGCTCCTTCTATAGTACTATTAAAGTTTTAAAAGTAATGTTTGAATGTTTATTATTTCCATGTTTTGTACTGCAGTGGCAAGAGCCAAACCAATGTTGATGTAAATGATACATTTAACAATAACTGTAATCTAAATTATGAATAATATTAATCAAAGATGTTTAAACAAAATACAAATACATATTACCTATTCAAAATGTAAACAAAAACAAATATTGGACGGGCTAAGAAGAGCTTAGTTCCTCCCCACAAAAGGTCAGCTCAGATTTATTTTGGGCTTATCACATGGATTGTGGGGAATGGCTAGAATGCATTTTGTATTCCATGTATTTATAGTGTTTTACTTCTTCATATTTTTAACTTATTCTGTTCTGTTATGTTTTTTTTTTTTATTTCATGCATATGATTTATTTTATTTATGTTGCTATTTTGTTTCTCTTTGCCAGTGAAAAAGGCTTGATGTTAGCGATACACACTTAAATAAAAAGCAATACCTATAGAAATTAAAATGGTAATATTTAGCTATTTTATAAATTTGAAAATTATTGAGTAAACACATGTATGTCAATATGTAAGTTATCAGGTTACTATTTTATACTGTGTTATTTCATATACAATATATTTTAATATGTTAATGTATGTACTGTAATACTTTGTATACTGTAAACCGAAAACACTT
Source organism: Ambystoma mexicanum (assembly GCF_040938575.1). Taxonomy (NCBI): domain Eukaryota; kingdom Metazoa; phylum Chordata; class Amphibia; order Caudata; family Ambystomatidae; genus Ambystoma; species Ambystoma mexicanum. Next base: position 422,332,475 of record NC_090939.1, on the reverse strand, counting down.
CTTAATACAAACAAATATATACTGTTTTGAATGTTGTGGTATACTAACACAGTTATATTAAACATTCACAAAACATTCTTTTGATTGTATAATACATTAAAATAGAAATTATTTATTTTTATGAGGATGTTTTTTTACTCTCCGGTGAGTTTATTTTTCCTACAGTGCCCACGCGATTATATTATACAGCCTTATTTGATTGGGTACATGAAACATACAATTTCTTCTTTTCTGTACTGAAATGATGGGCATAAATGAAATGTAAATGCATTTTTACATTTGCTACACATTATGTTTCAATATTGATCCACTTTTTTCATTGTATTTTCTTTTCAGCAGACACAATGTTGTATGTCAGTTGTTATTTTACTTTGTGAGAAGGGTGAGCTCCTTGAGGTAAGATGTTTCATCATCATTCAAATGGTATATTAGCTTGCATCAGAAATGTCCACTATTGCTTTAACATTATGCATGCAAAAAACAGGTTGCATAACTCAGGAGCAGACATTCTTTTTTTATACTCTTTATTTCTTATTTTCAACAATATTCAACAAACAACAGTGTCATCATCATAAATCATTGAATCGAAAAATATACAAAAGTGGGAAGCAATACAGCAGAATTTCACACTATAACCCTGTATCCCACCAAATCAAACTGTAAGATTAACTTAAAATCAAACCAGATTTACCAAACAAATAACAACAGACAAACAAGACTACACAAAACAACCACACAAACAACACAACCCCCCTATATGTGTAGTACCCGAAAGCAAACTATCCCACTCCACTGAATAACTCAACCTAGTATTATCCATAAAGGTCATTAAAACTCTCCCACATTTCATCATAAGGGTTTGCTTTGTTTTGCTTACTAAACATCGTTTTTTCAAATCTTGATAAAGCTACAACAACCAAAATCCACTCCTCCTCTGTCAGCTTTTTCCGCGTCTTCCAGACCTTCAACACTTGTTTAACCGCTACCAACAAAGCTTTATGCACCCCACACAATAGCACCCAGCTTACATTATGCCCACCACCATATGACAGGAATATAACTGCTAAGGGATTGCGCAGGTAAACAATGTCCCAGATCTGATCAATTCTGCCAATAAACTCCCTGCAAAAACCTAGCACTCTTTCACAATGCCACAACATTTGCAATAGAGTACCCTGTTCTTTCCCACAACCCCAACACAAATCATCAGCAACTAATCCCAATTTGCACATACGTGCCGGAGTCCAATATATTCCGCCCAATATCCTTTGATGTATGTAACATAGTTGCAAATCTATTTTGGCTGTCGACGGCACTCTCCAAATCTTATCCCATTCTCTCAATGTGAGTTCCCTGCCCAACTCCTCTGTCTACGACAACCTCAAATTTTCCCACGAGTTCAACCATCGCCCATCTGGTTGCATAAACTGTATAAATGTAGACACTTTTGAAATCCCATTTCCAATATATCAAAATACTCTGGCTTCTTCAAGAATGGAGCATCCAACATTTCCCTCCGCTCCAAGAGTAAAGCCGCCAAAATACCATACCTTCTCAATTCCCCATTCCTCAAACCGATTTTCTCAACTAAACTCCCAAAAAGCACCACTCTAGCATCATTCCACACATCACCAATTACCAAAACTCCTCTCCGTATCCAACTCTTCCAAGCCAATACCTTATTATTATACTGCAGACCAGGATTATGCCAAAGTGAAGCCTCTTCATAAAGATATAATCCCTGACCTGTACCCATAATCCATGACGACAACGCTTCTTTGGTAGCTAATAATGATTTCAAACACCGTACCTTCTTAGGCAACTTTCCAAAAGAAAACAAACAGTTAATATCATAAAGCAAAAAACGCTGCTTCTCAATTTGTACCCACCGTGGCACCCGGGTCAGAGCTTCACCATTCTAATTAGACACTTTCTTCAGCAAAAAGCCACTACAGTAGTTTTTCAATACCGGGTACCCAAATCCCCCATCTTTAACTTTCCTGACCATAATATACTGGGGAATCTTGGCTCTCTTCCCAAATCCCCACAAAAAATCCTGAAACAATCTATCCACACGTGCAAATGCTCCCTTTGTAAACTGTAAAGGCAGAGAATCTTTGGCAGCAAAATCATTTTTATAGCATTAATTTTGCCCCAAAGAGTCAGATTAACACGTCCCCATCTCATTATATCCCGCCTAAGAACCTCAATGATTTTATCTACATTATAACTTACTAACTTCCCAAAATCTTGAGTAATATAGATCCCCAAATATTTCACACTAGAATATTCCCATTTACAGTTCCACCCCAGCAGCTGTTCGCATCCAGGCGAAGCCTTCACCGGGAATACCACGTTTTATCCCAATTGATCCGATACCCAGATAGATTACTTCAAAGACCTCCCTTAATAGTCGACCCCCTACAACAGGGTCATTCAAGATGACCACCACATCATCCGCATAAGCTAGAGCCTTTACTTCCCCTTCTCCCACTGCAAATCCTCTAATACATCTCATCTGACGTATATAAGCCAACAAGGGCTCTAACACCAAATTAAATAACAGTGGCGATAAGGGGCAACCTTGGCGAGTACCCCTAAATAACGGGAATGACGTAGAAAACCCCCATTCACCCACACCTTTGCCGAAATGCCATTCTGAAGAGCTTGAATAGCTCTAATAAAGAAAGGACCAAAACCCAACTTCGACAGTGTATAATTTAGAAAGCCCCAATTCACCCTATCAAAGGCCTTCTCAGCGTCTAAAAAAATCAACAAAACATCCTTTATTCCCGAGTCCGGCGAACTCAAAATATCTAACAGCGTTTGGACATTATCATATCCATACCTTCGCTCCATGAATCCTGTCTGAGAATGCTCCACCAAATCACCCATATACTTTTTAAGCCTTACTGTCAGTATTTTCGTAAAGATTTTCAGGTCTACATTGAGTAAAGAGATAGGCCGATAGTTATTACACTTAGTGATATCTTTTCCAGGTTTCGGGATATCCGTGATAATTGCCTCCTTCATTGAGTCACATAACCTCCCCTCCCTCAAAAAACTGTTGTATAATTCACACAAACTCGGTGCCAACACTTCAATAAATATTTGATAAAAGGTTACCATCAAACCATCCATCCCCGGAGATGGTACCTTATTCATCTCCTCAATTACTGACACAACCTCTAGGATAGTAATCGCTGCCTCCATAAAACATTTACCTTCTTGAGAAAGCACTAGGAGTTCAATTTTACAAAGAATCTATCAAAATCACCTATTTGTGGTGCAATATCTTCTGTATACAATTTAGCATAAAAGGAGCGAAAACATTCACCAATTTTACCTTTCTTAATCTCTAAACTTCCAGACACATCAACAATTTTCTGGACATACACCCTCTCCGAATAATGCTTCAATCTACTTGCCAACAACTTCCCTGCCTTATCCCCCTGCTCCCAGTACTTCTGCTTCATGTAATACAATCCCTTCTCAACTTGTGAGTCCACCTCATTTCTTAGTAATTCCTTAGCATCCAAGATCGTAAGTCTAATATTCACCTCTGTTGATAAAGCATAATTCTCCAAGTTCCCTTTCAAGCTCCAACAGTCTGGCTTCACCTACCCTATGCAATCTTGCAGTCCAGTTCTTCAGTTCCCCCCCTAACAGAAGACTTAAAACCATCACACACCACCATGTTGTCCGCCGTGCCCTCATTCATCTCAAAGTAATTTGGTATACATTTCGTCAATGCATCAATGGCATCTTGATTTTGTAACACAAAAGGTTTCAAGCTCCATTTACTAGGCCCCTGCCTTTCAGCGAGCAGCATCAACCTAGCTATTACCATTGAGTGATCCGAAATGTGTTGTTCTCCCATAAACACCTCTTTTACACTCTCAATTAAACTATCCGACACTAAAACATAGTCAAGCCTAAAATAAGAATTATGCACTGGTGAATAAAACGAGAACTCCCTATCCCTCCAATGAAAATGACTCCATATATCTACTAAATCATATACATCCAGGAAGTCCCGAAACTCCTTACTTGATTTGTGTCCGGTAAATTTCCACATCGAGGACCTATCCATTTTGGGGTCAATCACACAATTAAAATCCCCACCCAAAATGATCATTTCACCTCCCATATCACCAAGCATCTTCTTCAGTGAGTCAAAAAAGACCCCAGCCCCCGCATAAGGCCCATATACTGATCCAACTGTCAACAACATGCCCTCACATTTAAGATCAATAAGTATGATACGTCCTTCATCATCCATATTTACTTTTTCAACACAGGCATCCAAACCTTTTTTCAACAAAATTCCTACACCCCTAGAGTTGGAGGAGTAGCAATTTAAGAAATCTTTCGTAAATCTTGAATTAGTCAGAGAATCACCAGTGCCATCAAGTAAATGTGTTTCTTGCAAAACTGCCACATCAATTTTCTCCCGCCAAAGTTTAGTCAGCATTTTCTTTCTCTTTCGCATACAATTCTACCCTTTCACATTCCAAGTACAAAACATAACAGGCCCTTTCATAGCTCTCCAATACACTCCATATTGTCACACATACTCATAGACCATTAATACATATTAATCTTACCATAAAACATTATGACAAATATCAAACCCATCAAATAGAGTCGAGCAACACACGCATCACCTCCCCACCCCACATCACACATACAACAAAGGACAACATACACACATACAAAATAGCATTGATTACAAGAAACCCAATATATCCTGGATTTCAACAAAATACCATTATGTACAAAATCATAACCTATTCCAACTATCACCCCAGAATCCCATGCCCAACATTTCACTAATAGAATATCTTCCTCTAAATCCCTTATTAACTAGTCCCAGAATCCCAGAATCCTCACCAAACCCAACAATCCCCCGCATCAAACCCCCCACTATGATCTACAAGGCATCCGACATAAACCCTCCCTGAAAATCAAAAAAGAAAAACACTGAACACTGAACACTTTCATCAAACACCAGCAAATCAGTAGAAAATAAGCAACAACCAACCCAAATCTACATGGCAACAAGGCCAACAAGAACAAAACCTGAAGCAGACTCTAGTAAATGAGTCCACATTATAGAGCAGTTCCTCCAACCACATCTTCTCCGCCAATTGCCATTGCTTGGCAGTTCACTCTGCAAATTCTGGAACCACAGCAATCCAAAGGACCCTCATCCAAAGTTCTGCTCAAGGAGAACGCAATCCCTTAATGCATCAGCGTCATCTCAATTAGAATGCGAAGCAATGGACGCTGCACATCAGAAAGGTACAACAACCCCATGTTCAGGCAAACTCAGCACTGCCTGTGCACACCTTGTCCACCATTCACTGCTTTGCCACTAAGCACATATATATTTCCACTAAGGGAACCATATCAAGCAGACATTCTAAGTAATAGATATGATGTTATTGTTGATGTATGGAGGAACAGTGTAAGGTATAGCAAATCAAATACCGTGAAATTCAGTGAAAAACGTTACTTGAAGTCTGGAAAGGGTGAAACAATTGAATGCAAAGACAGAGTTGAAATTCAGTGGAAAAATAAATGTATTTCAAGTTAGGTTAAGGAACCAATTTAATGTAATAAAAAAATGAAAATGAAATTTGTAGGTTTTGGAAGCTACACAATCTTAACGATGAGGGCCCTGTTGCACAGGCCCTAGGCACACTGAGGACTTCACACATTATGTCACTGATGGCATCACATACAACATCACTTTAAGCATCATCAATGGCATCACTGGTACAGCAGATCACATGTGCCAGTAAGAGAGATGCAGCATTTAAAATGTGTGTTTCTGCATAAACGTATTGATTGAAGTGAAAAGCTTGATTGGAGTTTGCATTTAAAAATACTGTCCTTTTACAACCATGGTATTCTTCAAAAACAGAGTTAATCTATATTGAATGAGCATTTGCAATGATGAGATACTGTAGTCCCTTCATCACTCTTTTCTAAAAACAAACATCAATGCAACAAAGCCACTTGTGTTTTATGACAATGACTTTGCACCAGCCCACCAAACAATACAACAGCTTTCAAAATCAGCATATCTTCATGTATCACACATCCTACTGCCAGTACAACAAATCAAAAGGTCTTGACCATGTCAAATGGCAAAGGTTAAGGCAAGTAGCCTGCAAAGGTCAACCATGTTGAAAAACACTTTCATGTTGTGAGGACACAAGACTATCAGGACTAGAGTAGCTAATGTACTGATATGATGAAAGGTCTGATTGTTTCAGTGTTGGGGTTTGAAGCCATATTTGCAGAACATATTTTTGACTATGACTCCCACAATCCTTCACCATTGCCTATGCTGCTACAGGAAGTTGTCATTTAAAACCTGTGTAGATCCAAAGATTGCAGCCTTCTGCTGTATTGCATTTGAAATATTAGCTTGCTATGCACACGGCCAACTTTCTGTAGTTGCCCTACCACTCTTTATAATGCTTGACACATTTGCACCTTCATAATAGACATGGTACATTGCATCTGTGCTAGAACCCACTCTATGGGCCTCAATTCACAGTAGGAGGTAACAATGGCGCTATTAGCCCACATAGGGCTCAATGGAAATGGGGAAGGAGCTAATAATGGTACCGCTATTAGCGGTACCGTTATTAGCTCTGAAGTCCCTCAGCGGGTCCCGTCCTTAACGTGTGGTCTGACCACACGTTAAGGACAGGACCCGCTGAGGGACCTCGTAGTAGGGCGGTAAGGGATTACCGGCACCGGTGCTGGTAATCCCTTACCGCCTACCGTGTAATGAGGCCCTATATGTTTAAATACTGTCAACAATGTTTTCCCATGGGTGGTACTCACCAGTAGGTTTTTGAGGAGGTTATAGATGGTGTCCTAACTGATTTTTCATATGTCTTCATCACTGATGGCATCTGACATGCCGTGAGTGATGCCATATGTGATGTCACCATTGAAGTCATGTGAGATGTCATAAATGTGTGCAGGGGAAGTACAATGGGTGCCTCATAATTAAGGTGGGGTAGCTTTAAAGATCTCTCAAATTTCAGGGGTTTTGCTGCATTAAATTTGCACCTCAACCTGACTTCAACTAAAGATGTATTTACTGATTATTATAGTGCATCAGTAGAAGGACTATAGTTGAGTATCAAGTTCCATAGGAAACATGAAAATTGAATTGGTAATAACTTTTGACTTGCGTGATGGATTTGGCAGATATTTTGCAAACAAATAGTTGTCACGACTTCAAAGACTGGACATTTTGGGAAACATTTGTAAAAAATTAAAAATGTATTAAGAAGGCAAATACAACAATGTGTTTGGCATACGCCCATTCATTTCTCCATAGAGCAAAAGTCACAATGTCTACACAGCGCACAACAGAAACTGCTGGACGGAATTGGACCAGGTATGAAACAACCTGGGCATGAAGCATTGACTCAAATTCCGGACGAGGCCTGGGGATATTGTGTCTGGTAGTTGTTAAAATATTTGACAGGGAACGGGGGTCTCCCCTTGGCCAAAGATTATAGCTATAACTTCAATTGATGCAAACAAAAAGTGGAAAACATGACATTTGTAGGAGGAAAAAGGATAACATTGTATTGGGCTAGACGCAGGGAGGTGGAAAGAGGGGTGGGAGAGGCTGCAGACAAAGTTCACACCTCAAACCTTCTCTCGTAACCAGGGTTAATTCCGCACAACCAGGGTTATAGTAGAAAACTGGATCAGAAATGAAAGTGCATCACACTAATTACCTTGGATATTTTACTATTAACCACAGTTATTTTATGAATCAAATGTTTTTTTTAAGTATATTACTAATATCAGGGTTATACTCACCGCGGTTAGGGAAAACCTTTCTTTTTAAATAGTGTTAAAGAATGTCATTTATACAAAGGATAATCGGAATGTGACAGCTACAGTAGGTGGGGTAATGGGTGTGGCCAAAGACTATTGCTATGTGGTTACTTTAAGGAATCGAATGATGCAATATGGAAAGTGGACACGGCCGAAGGCCATGGCTTGTGGTCCCCAACGAAAGCTATTGGAGCAATATGTCAAGGAGCCATGGCAAAAGACTGTGGCCACTGGCCATGGCCAAAGGTCAAGGCAAGTGTGCCCAAAATAAACGTAGTGGTGTGGCCATGGCCGATGGCGAGTGGGCCTGTTTAGGAAATCTATTGGAGCAATTTATAGAGTGGCCACGGCTGAAGAAAGTAGTCACATGGAAGAGAGCTGTTGGGGCAACCTGAAGGGGTTAATGGTGTAATGCCTTTTCAGCTCTGGACCTGTTGTCTGGACACTGATTCTGTGGAAACAACAATTATACCAAAACCACTATTGTAATCCCCATTCACAAATTAAAACTGTGATACAGTGCACCTTGAAATAACCCTCACTTCTCACCTGTGCTTTTGTTTTGTGGAGCTCTCCATCCTGTATTCTACAGGAGAACGTTGGGTAGGTGACTTTTAATTTGAGGGGGCCGTGGTGTTGAAAGATTCTTAACTGAACAATGTCCAAAACATCTTCTAAATGTATCTTGGGCAAGTCTTATGGTGAAAATAATAATTATATACAGTTCATCAGATACTGAACGGTCCCTACGTTGGAGAGATCTCTTTTGCTAGTGTTTCCTTACATTTTTTCAGGTTTGTGGTTCCAACAAGGGCTTATGCTGTGGTGTGGCTGCAGCTATACTCGTTTTGAGGAAACATTAATTTACGTCTGTTTGTCAAAAAAATACGGAGTAATAGCTGCCTTCAGAAACAAGTGCAGTAAAAAATAAGCGAAGAAAAGCCTTGCTGAGACTTCAGGTAAGCACACATGTAACTTCTGCTTTCTTTCCTTTTTACAAGTTCATTCATTCATTAAATACCTTTGTTTTGCAGGTCTTCAGAGAAACTGTTGAAGAAAATACCTTTGGATGATGCAGAGACTGCTGAGGAAAACTGTAGGAAGAATACACTGCGACTGCGGACCAAAGCGGCTGAGAGAAGAAATGTTGAAGCTGCGACAAAGATTCTGACAGAAGGTGTGGAGACTTCGAATATAACAGCAGACTGAGGAAAATACTTGGAAAAAACTTTGGTTCGGTAAGTCTTTACAATTCTACTGCTATTCTGTTGATTTTGCTGTGGAAATGTATATCTTTGACTTGTTTTCTTCTATTGACAGGTTCTGTTTGGAGATCGCTGGAAGCGTTACCCACTGTCAAAGGATAAGACGCGAAGTGAGAGCTTCGGTGGAGGCGGGGCTTAAGTAGCTCCCTCTGCAACAGGTGTAGAATGCACTGTGAGTTATCTATGAATTTAGCAGCGGCCATGATGAGGGTAGGTAAGGCAATGTAAGCGTTATGACCCAATGGGTGCAATGCTAAGAGTGAGGTAAATGTCTCTTGGGCCAAGCTTGAAGCCACTGTTGACCCACTGATGGATATGAAGTTCCTTGCCTCCCTAGTTTTACTGAATGGGATCTATAGTCCTGTGCTGGTATCATGACAAAGGCTAATACGTGGGAAAGAAAGGTAGTGTTTTAAAAGATAAAGTCGGCATGGCCAAAGGCTGTGCTCACTGACCAGGGCAAAAGTCCCTAGCTGGAAGGCTGAAAGACATTTAGGGGTCGATTCATGGAACAAATGTGCGCCAAAAATCCCAGCGCAAGCAGGCACAAGGTGGCGCAAGCGTGAGAAATCAAGCGCACGCGCACGCGTGCGATACAATGAAGGCACTGCGCTAGTTTCCCGCTGGTCGTGCGCCAAATCCATGCATGTCGCACACGGGCACACACGTCATCAAACGGTGTGCGCTACACGCACAGCAAAAGCACACATAGCGCGGCGCACACAACAAAAGTGGGCGGAACAGTGGGCGTAACACGCGGAATGTGGAACAAGTGGTGAAAAATAAGGCATAACTGGGGAAGTACTGCAGGGAACTACACGGAACACCCACACGCATGCGAAAAACCCGTATTCATGGATTCGAATACGGGAAACCCGCGCACGGCAAAAGACGCGCACAAGCGTCAACGCATCCGCCACACGAAGGCAGGCGGAAGCGTCCCCGCGCACAGTATAAAAGTGCGCGCAAACAACAAACACGTATATACAGCTACGATGAATGCCCCATTCGTCGCAGCACTGGTCGTGGGACACCGCAGGAGGAGGAGAATAGCCAGGGCATGCATTTTCTCACCACGGACAAGCCTTTTTGGGATGCCTGACGACCAGATCTATGGCAGGTATAGGTTTCCACCCCATATCATCCTAGACCTAGTCAGGGAGTGGGAAGATGACCTTACATCCCCCACCCTTTGCTCCCAAGCATTGAGCCCCTTGGAGAAGGTGCTCATGTCCTGCATTTTTTAGCCACTGGGTCATTTCAGCGGACCACTGCCAGAGTGGGGGGGGTCTCACAGGCCACGCAGTCACGCTGCCTAAACCAGGTCTTGGCAATCATGACAGCGCGGCCCTCAGTCCGCAGGGTCATATACATGCCCAGAACACCCGCAGAAAGGCAGGCCGTTGTCCTGGATTTTTACAGGGGGCACACTTCCCCAAAGTGCTTGGTGCCATAGATTGCACCCATGTGGCCCTACGTCCACCTTGGGCCACTGAGCACATCTACCGAAACCGCAAGCACTGGCATTCCATCAACGTACAGGTGGTATGCGATGCAAAGGGAATCATCACCTCTGTCTATGCAAACTACCCTGGCTCCACCCATGACAGTTTCATCTACAGAATGTCCGCCATGAGCCGGGCCCTGGAAGCTGGGCATCATGGCGACACATGGCTCCTAGGTGAGTACAAATGCCCTTGCACATGCATGCATGTCACACACACACACACAAATACACAGACCCCAATAATCACAACCATTTTCACCTCCCCAGGGGACAGTGCCTACCCTCTGAGCAACCACATGATGACGCCAATCCGGAACCCCACCACACCACCCCAGGTAAAATACAACGTGCCCCATATTGCAACCAGAGCCATAGTGGAGCGCACATTCGGAGTGCTCAAGTCACAATTCCACTCCCTTGACCGCTCTGGTGGGCAGCTACTCTATGCACCCCCAGTAGTGTGCAGGATCCTTGTGGCAGCATGTGTCCTGCACAATGTTGCAACACGGCAGGGCGTACCGGTGGACATGGTGGTGCCCCCACATCCCCAACTACAGGCACAGGCGCTGCCCATGGGAGGGGATAGGGCACGTGGTGAGGAAGGCCGGACCCAGCTTGTGTCCACATTTTTCACCTAAACTCCCACCCCTGCGGAGTGCACACAGGCCTGGCACATACCACGTGACAATCGATGATGACAAAGAGACAGTCAACTCTCACAACCTTACCACCCTGAGATTGTTGCCATGGAAGTGCCACATTGTGTGCATCCCTAACTACTTAAACACAAGCTATCCTGTGTGACCAAAAGGCACACATATGATATATGATATGATATGATATGGCATTTGTAACGCGCCTATACACAAGCGTTTCAAGGCGCGACGAGGCAGAGAGGGGGGAACAAGGGAACACAGACAACGATCCTACTAGGCCAGGTGTCATTTAGATCGCACAAGTGCAGGGGTAGGGGGAAGGGAAAAGTGCAAGGGGAAGGGGAGGGGGGGGAGTGCAGTACAGGGTAAGTAGAATAAAAAATAAATAAATAGGCCAGCTGGTGGCAAGTGCAAAGGTAAGTGCAGACAAGTGCTGGGAAGGGGGGGCTGTAGGGATACAGAGACAGTCCCGCAGTGCAGGGGTCGCCAGGGAGGCAGTGCAAGTGGAGAGTGGCTGGGCCAGGGACCGAGGTCGGTGAGAGTGGCCCAGTTGCAGATTCAGTGCAGTTTCAATGAAGAAATTAGCAAGGGAGAAGGAGAGAGAAAGCAGAAGCAAAAAGGAAAGTGTTGAGGTCCTTCCTGAACCGGAGATGGTTCTCCTCAAGTTTCAGGGAGGCAGGAAGGCTGTTCCAGATGGAGGCCCTTGCCGCGGAGAGAGATCTACCCCCAGCTCGTTGCTCCGAGAAGCGGCTGACCCTGACATGCAAGGTGTGAATCACACAAACCTGCAAAACAGGCCATGACCATCACTGTTATGTCACTCAAACCCTCCCAAACCACTACATGACATGGCAAGCAATAGCCATACACCAACACAGTACCAATAAGGTACACATTGCCATGTGAAAAATGTAAATTGGCATCAGACAATGATGCCTGACATGGAATCAGATGAAATGACTGACCAACAACCTCCCACCCAAAATCAGTCATTCCAAATGCATCACAAAAGTAGTAGCCGCAACATAACAATGAATGCCTGTCTACATGCACATTGTGCATTGCAAAATCAACACTGCAGCTTCTGTGTGCTGTGTCCAACTCCTGCAACACACTGCTCAGTGCACAGCACAGTGAACAGCCATTGTGTGTGATGCACACCCTGAGCATCACATCTAAGCGACAAACCACATCAAAAAGCAAATTAGGCATGTACAAGATCCATAATTGGTCACAGAACATGTGCTGCAGGGACACAGTGGGCAGCAGAAGGCAAACAGAGTGTACACGTGGATATTGAAGTGTGGTTGTACATGTAGTGCATCATAGTGCGAGTGTGCGGGTCAGTAAGGACACATATGCATGTGCAATCAAGTGACCATCAGTGTCCTCTACACATCACATGTGAACATTCACCATGTGTACACCCCAGCATGTCAAACCACAACTATCCCTTCACACCTGAAAGGTAAACACAACACATGAACATGCATTGATCAGCAGAACACATCATGTACATAGGATACCACAATTACAATGTCAGGGTTCCCATCAAACTGCAGGGCAAGGCAACTATCAACAACAAAACACCCCCCCTCCCTCACAAATGACCATGACCCACTGAACAACTGCACCTGGGTCATGGAGCCTTCAACCCTCAATTTCACCTGGCCACAGGATCACCCTTCCCCTTCGTCACCATCTCCCACCTTGTGTGTAAAAAGTTGCCTGCACCCTCAGAGTCCACCTTCATTTGCAAAGACACAAAATCCAAGGCAGAAAAACGAACCAGAACAGCCTCCAGTAGATGACTTGAAGTAGCAGTACCTCACAAAGGCCAAGTACTACCACAAAATATGTAACAACCAAGGTAGCACAGTAAAACAATGTCACAACAGGATGTGAACCATGTGTGGTACATAACATAGAATGATGCACCACGAACGGATGTGTACTGTCACAGCTCCCGTGTACAGGCGCAGGAGTGGCACGAACCAACCACCCCCACCGTGGCCTGGGTGCCTGCAAGGTCAAACTCACACAGGCCTCTGAGACCCTGGTGGGGAAGGAGGGTCAGGAATATGCAGCCAGGACAGGCGTTGGCATACTGGATAACTGGAATGAGGGGCAGGAAAGGGGAGTAGGAATGACACGTGAAAGTAGGGAATGCACTAAAATGTAGTACTTGCATTAACACATACACAATCATAACAAACTTGTACATCATTGTCAGGGCCTTCCAGAGTCCAGGCGCAAGAGTGGCATGAACCAACCACCCCCTCTAGGTTTTGGTGCCTGCAAGCTTGGGGCTTACACAGGCATCCGCAACCCCAGCGGGGAAAGAGGGTTAGGGAACGTTGGTTGGATAGGTACGGGAAGCAGGAACACCGGGTAGAGGGTACAGGGTTTAGAATTGGATAGGACTCGGGGTGATTAGGGAAAAAAAAACATACCAAATTGAATTACACATTCATCCATGCATCAGTGCACCCCCCAGCAAGCCTATGTAGAGCAGTTTGAAAGAAAAACAACAAGACACTCAGCTCTGGTTTTGAGTGCTGGCCTCCTGCCTGCGCACTCTCAGGTCCGGTTACAGGAGCACTTCAATGCTGCAAAGAGAGCCACAGTTAATAATCTGTGTGTGCCCATAACACACAAACACACCACCAAATATGCCCCATAGCAACAAACTATTCTACAAACAGACAATCTGGTGTGGATGCTTCGTACCCATACATAACATTCCCCCTGTGATGGTTCATACACAGTCAATGCAGTAAGTCAGGCGCCGGTGGGTGCGTGGCAAATGGAACACCAATGTGTCATGATTCACACAACATGCAATGTTCCCTGGGTAAGCAGACAGATGCATTTAGCAAGGTAGGACTTCAGAAAAAGTCGTGTCCCACCATGACCGAAAAAAAATAGGCAGCGCATATTTCAAAATGTACATTGAAATGAAATGCACTGCACCCGAGTCTGTCCCTTGCTGTATGTCCCTGTGAGCTGCTCCTTTCCATGTCTCGGAAGTCTACCTGGGTGATACAAGTGCCTCAATGGCCCATGGTGGACCGGAGGGTATGTGCCACTGCCCCTGCAGGTGCCCCAGACAACCTTACAATCAACTAGCCATCAGTCCACCAACACATCTGAGCTGTATTATGCGCTTCAACACCAATATTCGTCCAAGCTCACCGTCAGTGCTGCTACTAAGCCTGCATGTGCAACTGGCCTGGTGGAAGCTTTGCTGTGTTGTGGCCCCCCTGTGTTTCTCACCTTGCCTGGAGTACCTTGAAACACGTCAGCAGTTCTAGGATGTATGTCTGCAATCCCTGTGCCTCTGCTTACGCACACATGTGCATGTGGGCACCAACAAATGTGTCCAGAATCCAGACGTCCAATGGGCCATGTCTGCTGGCAAAGGTGGTCTGGAGGCTCATCCCCCTGCAGAAAGGGCATGAAACACATGATTAATGCTTTAGAGTCATCTGTGTGTGTCTCTTCAGGCATCTCATTACTGGACCATGTCAGAGACGTACATCAGAAATCACACCATCAGTCCGTCTTTCACATCCAAAGTGTGGAACACACTATCTACGGCATGAATTGCAACAAGCACTTGAACAGTAAAGATAAGAAACATACTACACAATGCATAGCAATGAATGTACACATTAATCATGAAACACCCCATCTAGCAAAAGCAGAACAGTGGTCAATAACACCGCAATCATCCCCACTAGGGGTGTTAACACAAGTTACACAGCACCAGACATGCCACAGATATGACAGTCCAAAGCCCTTGTGTAAAAGGCTGTTACACCGAACCATCCTTGCGAGCCCATGGATAAGGGAAGCAGGAGTGGCATATGTGAGTCAAGGACCCCAAGCAGCAAACACATACACAAGACAAGCCTGAAGGGCCCAGCTGGAACAGACAGTGGATGCTTTCAAAAGCCACAAAGCACAGCACCGTCACATGAAAGCACAATAGACACTCAATTTTAAACTATATTAACTAATTACACTAACTATGAAAAACCTACATTACCTAATTAAACTATCAAACAGAAACTTAACTAACTAAACTAAAAGAAAAATCAAAAATGGCCACATACCACCCGGGGGGGGCACCCAGGAGGGGGGAGGTACAGGGTGCTGCTCAACACCCACAGGCGATGATGCTGAGCCAAAAGAAAAACCTCCATGGGCTAAACGCCTGCACAGCCCGACCTATGCGGGAGATAGATGGTCGTCCGAGTCTGGCTCATCCTGGAAAGGAGGTTGTGGCACAGTAGCCTGGCCACACCTAGCCGCAGCTTGCCCCTCGACGGCAGCAAGTCTGCCGGACGGGTGAGCCTGGTTCTGTGTGGCGATGTGACATAGGTCTGCATGCAGAACCTCACGTGATACACATGCTTCCTCTTGCAAGGTAGCACGTGTAACACGGAGTTCCTCCTGAAAGGCCTGGCTGGACAACTGCCCCACCTCCCGGCAAGCCTGTAGCTCAGCCGAGATGGTACGCTCACGCTGTGCAAACCTCTCCTCTGCCCGCTGCCTCTGGGACATCAGAAGGACACCTAGAGTGGATTTGAGGAAAGCATACTCCTCCCTCAGGGCCTCCATGTGCGCCTCTGCGTGAGCAGCAATTGCTTGACGCAGAGACGACATTTCAGCCTGGCGTGCCCTGTCTGAGGCCGCCATGCCCAGCCTGAGTGAGCGGGCCGTGGACCGTGCCGCCTGCTGCTGGAGAAGCACCTGCCTAGCAGGGGGGAGCACAGATCGGACCACACACTCCATGCTCTCAGCGATGTTCTCAATTGCTGCCCCCTGCCATTCTGAATTGGAAGTCATGTCTTGCTCCCACTCAGTATACTGCGGTTGCACGCGGCGACCGCTTTGCTGGGCTTGACCCCTGCGGGACCCAAGGACCGAGTGTCCTCGCTGTGTTGGCACCGCCCGTGGCTGCACGACTACATGCCCCCATCGACGTGATGTCCCAGGCACATCAGTGACTGGTGTGGAGGGTGACCCTGCGTCCCGATCCACCACGGGCGGAGGTACCAAGACTGTCTGACCCCTCAGTGCAGGTGTCACGGACAGAGGAGTGTCCAAATCAGAATCACTCACCCCTGACACATGGACTTGATGCTCATCCAACTCAACATGGACGTCAGAGTCGTCATCAGGGCTGGACTCATAGGCAGCCAGAGACAAGATGGACTGTAGCACTTGGGGGTTTTCGTGGCCTACCACCCCAAGACCCCCACTTGTGCCGGGTCGATGTAGTGGTAACAACCCTGTGTCTGGCATGACAACACCATCCCCTCCGGCTCCATTGCGTCATCATCTGAAAAATATAGAGAAAAAATGTCACTACACATGTCAGAAGCACACAACACACACACACACACCGACAACAAACACATCAGGCAGACATGTGACACACAAAATAGAACCTGGCATGCATTCTGGGTCAACTTTGAATTGCTTCTGTGATCAGACCTGTTGAAAGGTGGCAGTTTGCATAGAAGTGGGTCTATGCAGTGCAGCAAATATGTATGTCACTCACTACCTACATGTAAAAGGACTTCATGGTGTGTGTCAGGAAATGTGAAGGCAGTGCAAGGTCAAATTCAGGCATCACGTGCAATGTGCATTCAATGGGTAGCATATCTACAAGCAAAGCACCCCTCCACCCAAGTGCAAAAGCAGGGATGCCTAGCATGGTATCAAAAGGCTGACCATAGACCTGTGTATTGACAGGCAGTGTTGACTGGCATCAACAGCTTAATGTGATTCAAGTGACAACACTGAAAATGATGATGGGACAGTAAGCAGGACACATGATGAAAACTCTGGAGGCCGCCCACGTGTGAAGAAGACACTACAACAGTCGGACAGAGTCACTGGCCATCAAACAGGCTGAGGCCTGTGACCCACACAGATTGTCAGACCCTAAACATGTGTGCAACGCAGTACTGAGCCACAGTTGACATGGGAAGGCTGATGAGATGCCATGCAATGTATGTCACCCAGGACTTGTATTACAGTGATCATCCAGTCAAGGACACATAGGGGCATGCGTGCAATGCACATGGAGCATGAATGGGCACTCATGTCCCTGCGGGGCATCTGACCTATGCACAGTACAAGTGAGATACCCTGCATCAAGTACTAAGGCTGTACCACACAGCATATGTCTGGCAGATTGTCTGCTGGAAGTTAGCATGTACACAGGATGCATGAACAGGAAAGTACCCAATGGCAAGAGTAAAGCAGACCAGTGCAAAGGTGGAACTGGGGTGCAGAGTGGCGGAGGAGGGGCAAGGGAGCATGCCTACATGGAGTACCCGCATGCAGGCAGAGGACACATGCACGTCAGTCATGCTATGACATTGTGCCTGGGCTGAGGGGAAGGTCACCACACGCCACATGCAGAAGGGCCAGTGAGCTGGAACATGGACCGGAGGGGTATACTGGTAACCAGCATGTGAGTAGGGTGCAATAGTGGTGATGCGGACAGACCCCGTCTGCTCCACATGTCCACCATCCAGCAGAGCAGACATGCATCACGGAAGCATTGCATTACTTGCACATCAGAACCATGTACACGTCACATGTAGTGGCAATCATGCACAACACATCCCACAAGTAAAACACACACGTCCTCAACAAACACGCATCAACGCTCACTGGACTGGGCATCAAAGTCCAGCATCTCTCCCACTCCTTCGACCGATTCAGGTGGTATGAACTCCACAACGAGTGACTCATGCAGAGTGAGCTCTTCCTCCTCTGGTGCATGCCCACCGCCAGTCACCAGAGTCAAGTTGTAATTTGAGGCACGCTTAGCCTTAGCGCTGCGTTTGAGGTCATTCCAACGCTTTTTGCACTCTTGCGCCGTGCGCACCTCATGGCCGAATGAACTGACATGTTCCGCAACTTGCTTCCAGTGGGTGTCACGGTGGGCAGCTGTAGTCTGACTATTGGCACCCACTAGCATGTCACGGCTGTGGCCCCGCACGTAGTCCACGAGGAAGTCCAGTTCCTGCTTGCAGAAAGGCTTCTTCCTCGATGTGCAGGAGGTCGTGGCTGTGTGTGGGGTCCCAGCCTGTGCTGCAGGTGCAACCTTCCTCCTCTTGGACTGTGGCGCAGACCCTGGCTGGCTAATGCCTCCCTGACCAGTATGGCCATTGGGTTCGGTGGATTGAGCCAAGGGAGTGGCAGGTGGAGGGACGACCAAAGGCCTGACTTGTGTCAGTGGCAGCTGGGTGCCCTCTAATGGACCCTGCGCAGCAACATCCGCTGTGGCATGGTCATTGACCGCAACGGTCCTGGTTGGCAGACTCACAACCGGGGTGTTGTTGGGTGCATCTGCCCCTGCACTTGCCAACACCCGGCTGTTCGGGGCAGCAGATGACATAACTGCCCCAGGGACACGTATCTTGGTCAGAGCAGCCCTCCATGCCCCTATGGTTTCCCTCCTGGCCTGTTGGAAATCTTCCAAGGGCTCCTCAAGTACCAACGCAGCCTGCACTGGCAGACCCTGTGCCTGGGTGGCGGTGTCCACAGCTGCACCTGCAGCTACCACTACCCTTGTGCCCGTGGCAGTCGATGGAACGGACTGCCGGGTCACACGGGCGCCAGTGCCAGATGCAGAAGCTGCATCTCCCGGAACCACAGGGGGTGGTGGCATGACTGCACCGACACATGGCGCAACATTGTGCTCAAGTGGCGCACCCCTGCCTCTTCCCCCTCTGTGGCCGCCCTGGACACCCTGGAGTCCCCCTACTCCCTGGTCTCCACAGCCACATCCCCCACCACGCCCGCCACGAGGAGTACGCCCAGCTGAGGCGCCCCTCACCTTTGCTGGCCTCCCAACCATGGCACAGATGTAGTAGTGCTGGCACAGATGGAGTAGTGCCAATGGGAGGTGTACACCACAATTGACCTGGGAAATTGGGGTGAAGGGGGTGGGAAGCAAGATGTTAACAGCCCCCCTGCACCTGCAAGGCTGTATGTGACCCCGGTGATGTAGTGACGGGTCGCGCAACGCTCAGGCACCCCAAAACTGCAGTAAAACCGTGCACGCAACCCTGCAGCCTACGTGCGTGGAATCAACCTCCCACAGTACGCGGTGGCACCCAGTAACACGAATAACGCGTATGCGTGGGACACGCAGGCTACTATGACCTCGAAAATGGGTGTGATACACAGGGGCACCCGCAGTGGGAAAAATAGAGTGTGCGACTCACCGTCTGACTAGCGCTATGCAGAAAAACACGCGTAGCCAATACCCCCGCCAAAAAAAGAGATACGTCCTTGATAGCTGTCAAGTTGTGATGGCGCGCAAAACAGGAAGCAGCAACACACGTCGGTCTCCACGAAAGGCACGTACAGCGAACTGCTGCCCCCGCTCACCTTTAACCTGTGCTGAGGGAAACGCCCGCGTGCGTCACGTCACTTACGCGCATGGGCCCTTTCCTCGGATTACACGCATTCACATGCGGACGTGCAGTTTTTTCACGCGCGCTGAACCACTATGCTAACGTCACGAGGGAAACGCCCACGCATGCATCACGTCACAGAGGCGCTTACGCTTGAAGGGCCTTTGGTCCAATGAAAGCGCGTACGAGTGCTGACGCGCTTACGCGCTAGGGGCCTTTCCTCGAATCACACGCTGACGTGCACATTTTTCACGTGCCAAATCACTCCGTATCAAGCTGGCCACGCGAAAACACACCAAAGACCACGCTCCTGCCCAAAAGGCCAAATCACTGCTCCCCAGAGCCCCGAGCATGCTCCCACCTGCCATCTGTTGCTGCCTGACTACCTGCTGCCCAAGTGCCCTGCTATTTGCTGCCTGCACATCAGCCAAGGGTGCAGTTGCTGTGACCACCCCTGCTGGAACTGAAGACTCCCAACTGGGATACCATCGCTCCACAGCCCAGCCCCAGGACCCAGTTGCCCACCCACACCTGCCTCTGGGGTTGCCATGTCGGGCACTACACCATCTGGCACCACTGGCAACCCCCAGCCAGAGAGGCAGAGGGCCACCAGCTTCACTACCAGCTTCACTGCCACCGAAGTTGGTGTCCTGGTGGAGCAAGTCCTGGGGCAGTATGATGCCCTCTTCAGAACAAGATGCGCCAACAAGGAAGGACGGACTCGGATCTGGATGGACATCGTGACTGCCATCAACGCGGAGGGGGTGGCAGTCCGCGACTTCCAACATGTCAAGAAGTGCTGGGAGGAATTCAAGTCCAGGACCCTCAACAAGGCCCAGCGCCTCTTGAAGGCAGCAGATGCTAAGGGGCGCCGGGGCCACCTGTCGGAACATCAGATGAGGGTCCTGGAACGCATATGCCCAGCGCTCCACGTCCAGGTCCTTGAGAGGCAGACCCGACTGGAGTTGAGCGGTAAGTGTACATGCATACTGATTGGAAGCTGTGCGTGTGGTGGTGTGCCAGTAGTGTGCAAGTTGTACATGTGGTTTTCTAGGGCCATGTATGGATGTGTATGTACAGGGCTGTGAGGCTGACACATGAAAGTCCTTTCATGTGTGAGACACATGGATGGTGTATGTGTGGGTAAGCATGCAAGCCAAATGCAGATATGTGAGCACACATGTTTGGATTACTGTGTATGTCAGTTGGCATGGTTGTGGTGTCAGACATGGATGTTGGTTCCAGCTGCATGTATCTGCACCGTGTACATGTGCATGTGTGTGTATTTGACAAGGGTGCAACAGTGATGCAACATGGATGTATGTGACACTGATATGTGGAAGACTGATTGGCAGATGTGACATGGATGCCGATCTCAACACTGCGACAGTTGGCGGAGGTGTACACATCCATGTAAGTGTGGTGGCGTGTGTGCATGTGTAGTGCACTCCGGGTGTTTCATGTGATGTCTAGCTCACCTTTGGCTGCTCATGCTGTTGTATGTGTATGGATGGTGTTGGCTGTTGCGATATGGCTGTGGAATAGCTCATGTGTGTGAGTCGAAATGACATGTGTGTTGGGGATTGTGATGCCATGTTTGAAGTTTGACAATGCCAGTCATGTACAACTGTCTTGTGTGTATGAGTCCATTGTACAGTGCCCTGATGCCTGTGTTTTATTTCTCCCTGTCTGCAGCATCAACTGATGAAGAGGGCGGAGAAGGTGCTGTGGAGCACAGCGGCAGGGATCGCACCACCAGCCGGAGACGCAAGGCCCGGCTCCCCTCCCAGGTTGTCATCTTGTCAGGGAGTGAGGAGTCCGGTGCTGCATCCCAGGCCGCAGCTGCCGAGGGGAGGTCCCAAAGGCGGAGGTCGGAGTTGGACTCCTCGGCAGTAGAAGGGGCAGCTGAGACCCCACAGGGCCCAACGGAGGAAGATGGCATGGAGTCATCCAGGTTGGTGGGGGGTTTGGTGGAGGAGGAGGCCGTGCAAGGGACAGAGACGGGGTCTGGAGTTGGGGATTCCACTGGTGCTAGTGGTGCAGTGCAGGACCAGGGACAGGAGGCAGCACAGGCCGCCGCGGAGGTGCCTGTGTGCAATCCTGTCCCTGATCCTGTCACTGCATCATCTTGCACCAGCAGCGATGCCTACGTCCAGACCCGTTTTCAGGGAGGGGATTGGCTTACACCACTGGCCTTCCTCTCCCTGCGGATGTGGCTACCCGGCACCGGGTTGAGCCGGTCCTGGGTGGGGTGGCGTTGCGTCAACATGCCATGCGAGGTGACTTGTAGTCTTTTCATGAGGAGACTGCACGTCTTCTCGCATGGCTCGTTGACCGCGGTGACCCACTGGGACAGCTCACCAGGGCCAGATTCCTCTGTTTCCTGGACCTTGCTCTGACCCCCTCCTCAACTGAACCACCTATGCCCCAGTCGTCCTCCATGCCATCTTCCCACCCATGTATCACCTGGGTGCCCTGTGGAGCTGCCTCTGACCCTGCAGCCAGGCTGGTGGACAACAGATCCCTGCCACAGTCGGGAGTCGGACGTCCAGCAGGGGTGGCCACCTCAACAACTGCACCCCAGCTGGAGGAGGATGTGCAGGCAGCAGGAGCCAGGGCACAGGCAGCGGCACAGCAGCAGCAGCAACAAAGTGGGAGCCATGATGGCTCGGGGCCTTCATCATTGGAGGGGCAGGCATCGGCCCGAGGGCAGGAGGACCCCGGACGGGAAGTGTCTTCCGTGTGGCAGCGGTTGGGCCATGCGATAGATGCGGAGCGGCAGCAGGCGGAAGAGGCACGGCTCACGATGGTCAGGGCGGAGAACTCCATGCTTAGGGCCCTGAGGCGGGCAGAGTGCCTCGAGGCCATTCGCAGGGACCTGGAGATCCAGATGTCATCGTCCCTGCGAACCCTCAGGGCCGTGGAAGAGGACCGCCTCCGGGAGATCGAGCAGGAGTTCGATGATGCCCTGGCCCGGAACATCAACATGTGAGCCGTTGGACTTGCCCGCTGCCCTTGTAAATAGTTGGATAGTGTTAGGTTTCCTTTGGTTTTTTCTTTATTTTGGACCTTTTGGACAATGGACCACATTTTTGTATATAGTTTTTTTATTAGGTAGGAGTTTATGATAGGTTTCATTTCTTCAGTTGGGATCATGGACCCTGGATTGTTCATCTGTATATAGTTAACTGTTGGATTCTACTTTTTTGTTTGGATTTCCCCATGGAGCAATGGTTTTCACTTTTGTTTTTCCCTTGGATTTAATTTTTGGAACTGTGACTTTGGACACCTTTCCTTTGGATTATGATTTGTTGTTTTTCATTATTTTACAGACATGCAGCTTTTCTTTTTTAATTTCCATTGTCGTTTGTTTGATTTTAATTCCATTCATGTTGCTTTTAATACATTTTTTTCTTCAAACTTCGATGTGTGGTATTATCTCATTGTTTTCATGCATGTCATGATATGGGTTTTGACATTCACTTGCACCCATTGTGTGTGTGTGACGGACATGTGTTCATTTACATACTTGCCATTGGGGTTGTGTCATGTAATTGGCATTTCTATGTGGGTGGATGCAATACTTGGGTGGGTCTTTGGCATGTGGAGGCTGGCCATAAGGGCCAGGGATCTATATTGTGATGACGTGTTGGCTGGGGGACATGTGTCAGGGCCTGCTGGCAGATGCCCCGCACTGCTGGGGGTTGGGGGTGCAGGGGACATGTGTTGGGGCCGGTTGGCAGGTGCCCCACACTGCTGGGGGTTGGGGGTGCAAGGGGACATTAGTGGGACATGAGTGGGTGCCTGCTGGCAGGTGCCCCGCACTGCTGGGGGGTGGGTGTGCAAGGGGACATGAGTGGGGGCCTGCTGGCAGGTGCCCCTCAGTGCTGGGGGGTGCGGGTGCAAGGGGACATGAGTGGGGGCCTGCTGGCAGGTGCCCCTCAGTGCTGGGGGTGCAAAGGGCCATGAGTGGGGGCCTGTTGGCAGGTGCCCCACACTGCTGGGGGGTGGGTGTGCAAGGGGACTTGAGTGGGGGCCTGCTGGCAGGTGCCCTGCACTGCTGGGGTGTGGGGGTGCAGGGGGACATGAGTGGGACATGAGTGGGGGCCTGCTGGCAGGTGCCCCACACTGCTGGGGCGTAGGGGTGCAAGGGGATATGAGTGGGGGCCTGCAGGCAGGTGCCCCTGACTGCTGGGGGGTGGGGGTGCTGGGGGACATGAGTGGGGGCCTGCAGGCAGGTGCCCTGCACAGCTGGGGGGTTGGGGTGCAAGGGGGTAATGCGTTGGTGATCACTAGTGCAAGGTGACATGTGGCTTGGCTGGGGGGGCATGCCCATGGTGGATGGGCTGCCTGCGGGACATGCCCAGGGGTGCAGGGTAGTCCCCTGTGGTGTGGTCTGCCTGCAGGGGCCGTGGAGGGTGTAGAGGGAACACCTGGGAGGACCCATACTGCCAATTCATGTGTAGGAATCCCCTGCACCCCCGAAATACACGTACCCCACTCGCACAGGGCCTATCACGTGTGGAACTTCCCGCTCTCCCCAGTAATACACGTACCCTGCTGAAATCGCGTGTTAAACTTCCCCACACCCCAGAAATACACGTACCTTGCTGAAATCGCGTTTGTAACTTCCAGCGCACCCCAGAAATACACGTACCCTGCTGAAATCGCGTGTTAAACTTGCCCGCACCCCAGTAATACACGTACCCTGCAAAAATCGCGTATTAAACTTCCCCGCACCCCAGAAATACACGTACCCTGCTGAAATTGCGTGTTAAACTTCCCCGCACCCCAGGAATACATGTACCCTGCTGAAATCGCATGTTAAACTTGCCCGCACCCCAGAAATACATGTCCCTGCTGAAATTGTGTGTGGAACTTCCCGTGCACCCCAGAAATACACGTACCCTGCTGAAATTGCGTGTTAAACTTCCCCGCACCCCAGAAATACACGTACCCTGCTGAAATCGTGTGTTAGACTTCCCCGCACCCCAGGAATACAAGTACCCTGCTGAAATTGCGTGTTTAACTTGCCCGCACCCCAGTAATACATGTACCCTGCTGAAATTGCGTGTTAAACTTCTCTGCACCCCAGGAATACACGTACCCTGCTGAAATTGTGTGTTGAACTTGCCCGCCCCCCAGAAATACACGTACCCTGCTGAAATTGCGTGTGGAACTTCCCGCGCACCCCAGAAATACACATACCCTGCTGAAATCGCATGTTAAACTTCCTGGCACCCCAGAAATACATGTACCCTGCTGAAATCGCATGTTAGACTTCCCGCACCCCAGGAATACACGTACCCTGCTGAAATCGCGGGTGAAACTTCCCGCAAACCCCAGTAATACACGTTCCCCGCTTGCTGTGTGCTGTGTGGCGGCCCTGTATTCTGGTCCAGGGTTAGCGCAGCCCTTTGTGCTGGATTGGGGATTTTGATGGCTTTTCCTTGCGCGATGAATACGCTGTGCGCCGAAATGGATTTTGGCGCATGCGGCTGGCGCAGACTATCGCACGCGCACACTGTGCGCCAGCCGCATGCACCACTTGTGCGCTTAATTCTATGAATTACCCCCTTAGAGTGACCATGGCTAAAGGCTGTGGCTACCTAGTGGGTCCAAAATAAACATATTAGGGAACATGTACAGTGGACATAGCCTGTAAAACAATCTAGGGTATAACAAAACATTTGAAATTCACTGAAAAAACCTTAGTTAAAATGAAGTTAACTTGTACAGATTTTACGCAACAAAGCCCTTGAAATTGAGCACATGCAGTAAGTCATGACCAGCTTTTTTCTCAGTTTATTTCCTTTTCAAAGTCAACTTCAGCTTTTGATCTTGTAGGTCATGATATCCTAGCTGAAAGACTTCAGTTAGTTGTGGGCTGTTGACCTAAAGCTGGTCTTTGTATCTGTTATTTTCTGGGTCCTAGGACTGCACGAGTCAGTGTGGGTGATGCTTCCTCTGCCCTTTCCTTTATCACTTGCAGTGTCCCTCAAGGGTCTTGCATCACCCTGATGTTGTTTAATATTTACATGATCCCCTTTCTGCTCCTGTTACTTAGCCTGGGCATGTTGGTGGCTAATTATGCTGACAACACTCAAGTTGTCATTACACTTCCAGGCTCATAATCTGCAGACTCAGCAACCCTGAGCACTATCTACAGGTCCATGCAGGACTGGAAGGCTGTTTATTCCCTGGTGTTGAACGCAAATAAAACAGAGATTCTTATTGTTGCCACAAGCTGAGTTCTCTGCCAAGAGAGTATGCAAAGTTCATCATCATGGACACGCCTATTCTAGTACAAACTAAAGTAAAAACACTTGGAGTGATTCTGGATGTGGAACTTTCCATACGTCATCATGTGGCTGCTGTTACAATATACAACCTTTTCTTACCCAGGAGAACCTGGCGACTCTGGCCTCAGTTTTCGTGAACACTCGGCTAGACTATTGCAATAGTTTGCTTGTTGGTTGTACCATCTCTTTCATATCCACCCTTCATGTCACTCAGAATTGCGCAGTGCAGGCTGTTGCCAGTCTGGCCAAACATTCTCACATTACGCTGTCCAAAAGGGCCTTACACTGGCTACCAGTGAAACAACACATCACCCACAACCTTTTAACATTAACGAACAAATATGTGGTGAATGCTGCCCCTGACTATCTCAAGGCACGCATCCAGCTATATGCTCCAAGTCGTTCACTCAGATCACTACAGCACCTGAGACTTACTCAACCAAGGTTTAAGCTGGTGAACGCAGGTGGACGTAGCTTTAATTCTCAAGGTCCCTGTGCAAGGAACGTTCTGCCACCCGGCATTAGACTAATTGATACACCCTAAAAGTTCAAGAAGGATCTGAAAACTCAGATTTTCAGTCTCTCGACTAATTAGCCCCACACTGCTCCTCTGGTCCACCTCCTTGACTTCTGGGTTTCGCCCCCAGCTCTCCTAGCATCTATTTATGCATGTCATTGGTTTGATTGACTGTCTGTCTCTTTTTGTTGTTTGTGCGCCCTGAGGCCTGTGGCTTGTTGTGCGATGGACTAAACATTTTAAATAAATAAATAAATAAATAAATAAATAAATAAGCACATACATATTACAAGAGAAGGGAATTCACAATGACATAAAAAATGGCATTATGGCAGATATGTATCTGCTCATGGGCTTTGCAACGTGAACGCGCCAAGTTAAACTGGTCTGGACTTCCTGCATCCTCTGAATTTCAATGTTTTTTTCCAGTGAATATTTATATAGATTCTCCCCTCCTCATTTCACACCTATAGCCTTACATGCCTTTCCTAGTCCCATCTCCCTCCATCCTTGCAATGCTCCTACGCTCATGCTTGGTCCTTGGCTATTCTTAAAACCCAGCCCCAACTTGTATCTCCTACTCTCCTAGGCAACACTCTTCTGTTATGCCTGTGAAGGAACGATTTCCATATTGTTCCCTGTATTTTGCAATGTTAATGAGAAGCCTGTGGTGAAGGGCATACCCCTATGTGATGTCCCACAGAGAACAATATATAGGGAAGTGCGCATTGTGCAAAATACTCCCCCTCAAGCCAGCTTTCTGGGAACTGACCACTGTACATTCCATTTCCCTGTTCTTAATCTCACTTAAAACGTTTGGTGTTGCACACATGCATTCTATTACTATTTTTGGAAGGATTTGTGAAAGTAGAATAAGTAATTTGAGCCAAGTCAGACATGCCACCGTGCCAGCCGGTAGCCATTCACGGAAGTCCACCTTCATTTCAGAGCCACATGATCAAAGTGATGTGGGGATGCAAATTAGACCAAATGAGTGCCTTTAGCGCCAGAAAATTGTCTTCGTCGTACAGGACTGTGCTTTTTTATACATCATCTGTTCAGCCCAAGATGGACAGTTCTCAGGAAGAATTTGCGATATTTTATCCGTGGAAATAGTTTAAATTGGGTTCTAAAATTCGATTTTGACTTGTACTATATCCATAATCACTGGGTAGTTTTACAACACGTTTGCAGGGGATTATATGGCGGATTCAGAACCCGTTTCTATGCTTTGGTCGATTTAGTGAAAATCCATCTAGCATATTTGAAAATATACTCAAATATGCCTACAAAAAAGCTAAAATTGAGTTACTGATATTTCAAACTTGTGAATCAGTTCATTGACCCATTGGGCTGTTTTCTGGGCCATGATTGGCCCACTGGGATTTGCTAATTTTCTGGATTCATCAATTTCAAGAAGCCCCATTCTGAATGACTATTCAAAAGAAAGCTGTACAAACTGGTTGAGGCCCTTGTAAACATTTCTAAAAGGATGTTTTAGTGGCTTGTGGATTTGGTAGTGGGTTCATGGAACAGACAATATGCAAAAAATAATCATTTGGCAGGCCCCTCACAGTCTCTTCCGTTCTTACTAGGGTCAAAGAAGGCCTCAGAGTGGTGCTATATGATCACAAACGCAAAGGAATATGGAAATGATAGCTGGAATTCCCACTGATCCCGCTTGGATCCCTGCTCCAATAAATCTGGCTCACAAATCTCAAGTTTGGTCTCAGTCAATGTCAAGTTAGGTGTTCAAATTACACCATGGGTTATGTCCCTTGTTAAAGGACACTTTCCCTGTGGCCAATGCATCATGTGTAAATATACTAAACAAACAATCAAGTAGACATATGCCTTGAAACAAATTGGATGCTAGAGTAAATGACCAATTGTAATACCGAGAATGTAGTTTATATGATTACCTGACCACGTGGGCTGCATTATGTGGGTAAAACCAATAGGAAATGCCAAACGAGGATAACAAAACATCACAGCTGCATAAAGAACAAGGTTTTGTTGGCCCCTATGCTCAAACACTTTGTAGAGAAAGGCCATACCCATGAGGAATTTGAATGGGTGATACTTAAAAAGGTACATGGTATTCATAAAGAGGATACTAGCCATAAGCTTGCCAATTTTGAACAAAAGATTATTTTTAAAATATAAAGCAATTCTATTGGGCTTAATGAAAGGGTTGATTGGCATCATATTGGTTCATTTATGTTTCTCTTTCTCATATGATGACATTTACAGTTGCTGTTCTTGAAGTCCAGTTAATAAGCATGTTTAATTGTATAATATGACACCCAACAGCCAACAAGTAATGTACCAATGTGTAGGAGCCGATGTATTTGGAAGTTGTGTAATTGTCCTAATGTAAAAAACTATTGTGATTGCAAAGGATGGGTTCAAATGGAAAATTCTGCTCTTGCAAATTAATTCCATTTATGAATGTATCACTTGGCACATGTTGAAAAGATGCTTTGTGTCAAAGATTATTGGTTTCTTCAACATTGATGTTTACTATTAGGATGTGCTCAATCCGACCAATTGGAATAATTGTTTGAGAGTGAACGACTGTTCTTAGTGTGGTTAAGTTTGGTAATTCTCTCTAGACTCTCAAATATGCATTTGCATTGGTATGTGCATGGTTGTGGTTTTGGAATGGATAAATAACACGCATTTGTGGACGTTTCGAAATATCGAGCAGGGTTAGAACTACAGTTGCCTGTATTTGCATTGAGGTTTCATGCATTCCAACACTATTGTGGTTTTGGAATGGGTACATAAAACTCATTTGTGGACGTTACGAAATTTCCAGCGGGGTTAGAACTACAGCTGCCTGCATTTGCATTGAGGTTTTAGGTAATTCCAATATGGCGCTATACCGCTATTAGTGCAGTGTTGGTCCCTCTTTTATATCCATAGGTATATCATCAAGTGATGCGGTTGACAGAGTGGTTTCTGCTTCTAGATCTTGTGTTCGCTGGGACTCACAGTCTGACCGCTGAGGTAAACAGGTTGGGCATGCACAAGGCAAAGTCTTGTTGATTTTGTCTTAAAGAGTGCAGATTTCGATAGTCGAACTGTGGGTGCTCCGTTTAGATACCATATGGCTGTACCGTATTCAATGTGAGATCGGTTTGTTGTAGCCTTCAGTCCCATATTAGTGCAATTAGTAAATGTTACAGGCATTCCCGACACAATGGCAACTCTGCGTTCACCACAGGAGTTTTCCCAACGTTATGGTCTAGGTACCTTGGGTGTTGAAAGAAAATAATTAACACACAGACATCATCCGAACTGTAGCCGAATTAATTAGAATTCATGGTGGCATTTCAAAAACGGTTACCCCCTTTTTCAGTGTTTTACATGCGATGTGGCTGTATACATACTAATGGTTATAATGTTGGCTTTTTTACGATTTAGGCTCAAGTCGAGAAATAACATTTATTGAATAAAGTGATTGATACACTGATTACATTCAGATACCACATGAACCTGATGGGAACCTTTCATTAGGTAAGAGTAGTGATGGTGAATAACTGTGAAGAAGGGACAGTGTCTAGCACATGCTTTGAGCTTCTACTTTTTGCTCTTGTTTTAACAGGGAGTAAGATTCATCTTGCTACCTTTTCCGTTGGATTAAAGTGTACCATTTGCTAGTTCTTCATTCGTGGCTATGCAATGTATGATTTAGTTTGATACATACTAGTGTTGATCTCGGGGTGTGTAAGGTGACAGTGTTTTGGAATTTTGGGACCTACCTTAATACTGATGGGAGTCCATGTATCTGATGTCATTGCTAAGAGTTGATATGCTATGCAAGAACATTGCACAGAATGAATAGTCCCTATTGATTTGGAACTGGGCAAAGATGTCAATTTGTTTTACACAGCAGAAGAAGTGCCATTTAAAGATATATTTTGCAGTGTTGTATGGAGTTTAGTATAGGAGGATACTCGAGGTATCGTACACACTGTATGTTTACAAGTGTTTGGGTATCAAATGCATTTGGAGCGCCAGTCTCAAGAGGGTGATTGAGGTTTTTTTGTCTCTCCCTTTCCTAGGTTTTAACCAGCATTGCATTTGTGATGCAAATTACCCTAAACACAAAGTGTTGAAGAAATGTAAATCTTAAAGAAAATTCCCTGATGAATGTACCACCAATGTGGTGATAGGAACAGAAACATGTTGGGCGTTGGGAGTTGTAATGTAGAAACACTTTGTTTGCCTAGTTTACATTGTTGTCATTTGTGTCTGGTATATTGTTGTATGATGTGATTTTTTTATCTTGTTGATGTGGTATGTGTATGGAGCTATAATCCGCTTTGTGATTCTACGGGTGTTTTTTATTTCATTATATATGAACTAATAAATGGAATCAATTTGGAAATGTATACTTTTTAAGAGTACCAAATCCATTTTTTCAGGACTACTGGTATAGAGAGGGACAGTGACACATCACTTTCTATGAGAGAGTATTGTTTGGAGCAGAGAGTATCTATCTTTTTTTACACATACATTTTGGTCTACCCCTGACTGTAGAGATAGGTCGACTCTAGATAGGAGTCAATCTTTGGGGTCATATTTTTACCTATTTTAGGTATATAGGTTTTAGCTGTTCTACAGACCAGGCTTAAGTCTCATTGCTCCAAGCTCGGTCTAAGTCATGTGTTTGTGGGCTGAAGACCAGGTATTTGATCTGCAGACCCCAAACTTGGTTGGCTTTGGATCAGGGCAGTGCCAATGAACCCAGCTCAGTATGCCAGGGCACAAAGTGTGCTTGGAGGTGCCTGGGAATAGCTAAAGGTAATATCATACACTGTACCCAGTGGGTATGGCTGCAGACTGTTATAATCTATCTTGGTGGTTAGTCATTGAAATGGAATGTGTACGGTGTGAATGCACGCGCCTACAGAGCTACTTGGGTGACGTGTGTGGGTTCTAAGTAAGTCAGTTGGTGTAGCCCGCCGGGTGGGAAGCCGGTGTCTGTTCTCCTACGAGTAAACCTGTACTTGGAACATTAAAGCCTTATATGTAACTTACCTGCACGTCTGGACATACGTTATTACACTGGCGACGAGGATGGGAGCTGCTGCGGAGGGGGCAGCACAGCTGGAGAAGACACTGCCCTCCAGTTCAAGATCCCACCCGGCGGGGCTCTGACCAGAGAGGACGACTGTTGTTGGTCCGGACCCTTCCTGGACTGTTCTGGTCTAGGTCCCTCTCTTTGGTGGCTGAAGTTACAGCGTTGGTTCTGGTGCTGGTGGGAGGACTCCCGTCGTCCGCAGCGGGGGATGTTGTCCAGTGCCCCCGGGTCCGGAGTGGATGGTCCGGTCCAACTGGTGAGCCCGGTTATTCGTAGCAGGGGTGCCTTGTGCCCCTGGGTCCGGAGCCGGAAGGAGAGAGGCGAGTGCAGCCGGAGTCCATTGTCCAGTGCTCCCGGGTCCGGAGCTGGATGTCCCTTCTGACGTGAGGATTCCGGCGATTCGTAGCGGGGTGTCTTGGCCCCTTGGTCCGAATCCGGAAGGAGATTGTTCGAGGTGCTGGGCCATCGCTGAAGGTCGGGAACAATGGATTCCTGGTGAGCTCTGCCCTGCGCAGCTTTCGGTGCTGTCGGTTGGGTGCCTGTCCGGGGGTTTCCAGGAGTTTCATCTAACGTGGAAAGCGGCCGAGGCAGTGAGCCGTGAAGTACTTTGGTGACACTATCAGTTGATAGCTCCCTGCAACCCATAGATGGCGCTGTGGTGCGCGGCCGTCTGCAGCAGCTGAGCGTTCGCATTTTTTTTCTCAAACTTTCATAGTGTGGCTGTTTAGTGAAAGCGTTGACAGCCCCTGCAACCTGTAGGTGGCGCTGCGGTGCGCGTCCATCGGAGCTGCTGGGCATTTTTGTGTTATTTCCACGGTGTTTGGAGCTCTTTCGTTTTTGTGGATGGGACCTTTGAAGCAACGGCAACGGGTTTCCCTGCCATTACCACCATGAGCCAGGAACTTCCTCCAACCAGTCTGGTTGTCGATGGCCCCAAGGAAAATCACAGGGACTTTTCGGGCTATGTAAATCGGCAGATGGAGATGGAGCCACGGCGTGACGTGGACAGGGAATGTTCAGGTGATACCAGTAACGGGAAGTGCATCCTTTGGACGTTTGTTGTGGAGGAGGTTTCGGATTTTATCGCACCTTCCGGAAGAGGCGAACTGATCTGGGAGGCGGTGACAGGTTTCCCTTCTTGGCTTCCTGAAGGGTTTTGATCCTGATCTCCATGACTTTTAAGTCAGCTTGGAGGAACTCTCTTTGAATGAAGACAGATTTGTTTGCGTTGTTCAGGCCAGTATGTATGTGTGCGAGTGGCAGTGTTTGTGGCCTCTGTAGTGTCGTGTTATGGGCCGTGTGGGTGTGGTGTTGTGCTACATGTGTGTTCGTACATGTAGTGGCCCTGTGTTATGTGTATTTTGCTCTAAGGTGCAATACATTTTACACATTTTGCTGCTTTGCCCAGAATATGTTCGAGTGCTTTTGCATTGTTTAACATGCAATTTTACTTTTACAGGTGTGCTGTTATTGCATTTTGTCTAAATTGCGGGCAAGGGTCGGACTCGAGGGTGTCTTGGGGTCCTTGTCATGGGTCGGACTCGAGGGTTGGTGTTAGATCTTTCCTTACTGATGCTACGTTAACAGGAACTATGCTTATGTTTTTCCAGGTCTGAGGGTCAGATGGTTATGAGAGCCAATTTGTTTAGAAATGTTCCAACATTTTAACTGTTTTTCTCATGTATTGGTGCTTGTGAGGATTGTCAGTATGGCATGCTGAGTGTATGCGTTTTGGGATGTGGTACACTTATTTCTTTTAACACTGTCCGGGATGACTGTCCCTGGGTGAGGTCTTTCTTCCTCATCGGTGTTGTGCAGCTCCAGGGTTCTAGTGTGGAGTTGCATTATCATTTTATGTTAAGTATAGATGCCGGGTGGGTCTATTTGGGTTCAAGGTGATTGCTGTTTAGGAGTCATCTTAGTTAAGCAAAGATGCCGGGTGGGTCTATTTTGCGTGCAAGGTGATTGCTGTTTAGGAGTTTCATCTTATGTTAAGCATAGATGCCGGGTGGGTCTATTTTGCGTTCAAGGTGATTGCTGTTTAGGAGTTTCATCTTATTTGAAGTATAAATGCCGGGTGGGTCTATTTAGGTTCAAGGTGATTGCTGTTTAGGAGTTTCATCTCTGTTAAGTATAGATGCCGGGTGGGTCTATTTTGCCTTAATAAGTTATTAGGGTGTTTACTAATGGACGGTCCACGGCCTTTCTGGTTTCCAGCCTTTTCGCTTTATGGCTGGGTGGGTCCGTTTGGTTCTTGGTGTGTTGTGTCCTCCATGGCCTCGGGGGTACCGGCCGGGCCCTGGAGGTGCGAGTTGGAGTTATAATTTGGGATTGATATTTCGCCTGGGGGTCTTCAGCAGTAGCGTGAGGGCGTTAACTTGGCTGGGGGCATTTGTTTCACTTATGTGGTGCTCCTTGCATAACATGTTTTTTCTCTTCTTCGCGTCTTAGCTAGAAGGTTGGTGATGTGTGGTCTATTATCTATGGGGTTAGATTGTTTTCTGGTGAAATAGGGAGGTGTCTGCGGTGCTTGTTGTTTGGGATCATGGATGGCCGGGAGGGTCCATGCGCCTGGGGTTGTCTCTGGTGTGGCAGGCTGGAGGCTCTGGGGTGGCAGCCTAGGGCAGGAGGTGATTGGTGCACTTATGGTTTGGAGAGTTAGTTTGTTTCCAGGATGTCAGGCGTGGCAGGCCTGTTCTCCGAGGGGCAGCTCGGAGTGGGGTTTGGGTAGAAATTGTTTTTCTTGTGGGTGTCCTTGAGTGTAGGTGTAGTATCTTGGGTGAGTGAGTTGGTGCTGGGTTCGAGGGTCTTGGTGTTTTGGATGGTGGTTGTCTTGCGGATGCGCAAGGTATGCGTTGCACATCTAATGTTGTGTATTACATATTACAGGGTGGGATAATTACATCTGTCTTAAGCTTCTCGT
Organism: Ambystoma mexicanum; assembly: GCF_040938575.1. Lineage (NCBI taxonomy): Eukaryota > Metazoa > Chordata > Amphibia > Caudata > Ambystomatidae > Ambystoma > Ambystoma mexicanum. The sequence goes on along the minus strand of NC_090939.1, from coordinate 422,297,882 downwards.
GTTCGGACAAGGTTTTCCTTTCCACCTACCTCATCGGTGTTTGGCTTCTATCGGTTTTGCGGACTTTGGTATTTCTCCGGTTGATACAGAGTGTATCGTGGTGGCCACGCGGTATATTCTTTGGTTGTTGACTCTGTCTTCCTTCAGTTTTGATTAATCAAAGGGGGGAGAAGTGTTATAATCTATCTTGGTGGTTAGTCATTGAAATGGAATGTGTACGGTGTGAATGCACGCGCCTACAGAGCTACTTGGGTGACGTGTGTGGGTTCTAAGTAAGTCAGTTGGTGTAGCCCGCCGGGTGGGAAGCCGGTGTCTGTTCTCCTACGAGTAAACCTGTACTTGGAACATTAAAGCCTTATATGTAACTTACCTGCACGTCTGGACATACGTTATTACACAGACCATACCCAGAGACTCCCATTAGACTTTCTTTTTTGTCCAAGCAGCGTATGGATCCTGAGCAATGCCCGTGGCCATGGCAAAGCCACCAGTGGTCATTTTATGAGGCCATGTACAGCAGACACAATTGATGATTGATTGTCCTATGTGCTTGTATGAAGGTCGTTGTCAACTCGGAATTTCTGCATTTCAGGCACATTGTGTCGGGGCTTGTACCAGTGGTCATTTTATGAGGCCATGTACAGCAGACATGATTGTTGATTGAATGTCCTAGGTGCTTGTATGAAGGTCGTTGTCAACTCGGAATTTCTGCATTTCAGGCACATTGTGTCGGGGCTTGTGTAAAGTCCTTAGTCATGATTAAGGGCCATAAATTGGCATAGGCTACACCAGTTGATGAAATGGTTATCTGGGAGGTACCTAAGTCATTTCTGAAGGCCGTTCTCCATGCAAAGTGTGTGTGTGGCATGGCAGAGATGAAGACCATATCCATTGCTCACATGAGCTTCACTCCCACTTAAACAACAGTGAGGAATGTTTGCAAATCTTCCTCTGACCAGATCTGTGCCCCAGGCCTTCCCCACCACTGTGACTTTATGCCATTCTGCACTGCTTTGTTGGTAAAAGCTCATGGATTAGCCACAGCCGTGAGGATTAGTGCTGTCTGAAATTGGGGCAGTCCATCCTCCATCTCTTCATTTACCCTTCCAAACAGTGTGACTCAGGCCTCTCAACCTATGAAGATATCTTCAAACGCATTATTAAACATTTCATCTTTATTAACCAGGAGACAAAACCATCTAGGAACTTTGGTGGAGCCTGTATTTTTGAGGGTTTGCCTTACTTCTTAGTTGGCCTTTACTTGCCTTCTTTGGCTTGCTATTAGCTTAGCGGCCTATCCTGGGATTTTGCTAGGGAACCTTATTGAAGCATCTGCTGAGATGCGATGCTTTTCAGGCATGCCTAATCACACTGTGTCATGGGGCTGTGCTCCTTCGACTGCTTAGCTGGGATTGAGAGTTAATTTCTTTTCTGCAACCAACATATCCTGTAATCGCTCTAGCAATTGATGTGCCGGGGAGGGGGGGGATATTTGGCCACCTCTAGGTGAATTACTTCAACTACCTGGGCAACATACCCTAAAATTATTCATATTGGTCATTAACTGCAGACAATCGTGCCCCTCTCAGTTTCCATTGGACAACGCCCTACTACCTTGTATAATAATTAAATCTCTAGGGTTAGTATAAGGGGAACATGATTATGGTCTCATTTCAATCTTGAATGGATCATTATTTCCTTAACCATCCCAGGCATAGGCCGTACAAAAGAATGAAATTGCAGCTGATTAGAAAACGCTTGAGACATACACACACACTTAGCCTTGGAATCAGATGGAACACTGGTGTACAGAAGGGTTACAACTGATGGGCATTTTGAATAGAACAGCTTATTTTCCCTGATCAAGTCAAACACAAGCCAGCCTTTGGCAAAAGAAGGCATGGGCTGTGACCATGAATATTGGCCACTTTGACCACTGCAGGGACTAATGCCTCGTGACACACCACTGATAAACATGAGGTGACCTGTGGGCATTGCCTGCAAATATGCAGAGCAACACCTTTGTCTGGGACATTAATGTTGGCCCTAACCTGACCATCCCTGAGACACAAGTTGGCCTCAAAGTGCGGCAAGTCTGGAGACTCTAACCCATGCACACGAAGGCACATAAAGGACACATTGGCAGGTGGCCAACATGCCGAAACCAGAGTGTTCAGCTATGTGCTGGGCACTACAGAGCTATTTGGTTAACCCATGCCCAGTTGACACAGTGCAAATGACTTGACCCCAGACATCAACAAGTCACCTGCTGGGGAATGTTTTCTCCATGTTTGTTATAATTGCCACCAAATTCAAAAGCATCTTAACAAGTGTTTTTCTTATATGGAGTCTAACCATTACTACAGTCACTTCTGATTGGACAGTAAGTACGTGACTTGTGTGAGTCATATACTTGGCCAACAATAATGCAATGCTTCGCTCACTGATGAGCCACATAAAAATGTGGTGAAGCTGAAGTTTTCATGCTGCCCTGCCCCCTTCACAGCACCAGATTATCCATTAGGCCAAGTAGGCACCGGCCTTTGGCCCCCACTCCTTTTAGGAGCCCTGTGACAACGGATCAAAATAAAGTTATTTAAACACTTACTGGAGATCTTTTTCAAGGAAAGGCCCCAACATTTCGACTGCCTAGTGGCCTCCAGAGTTTAATCCGGCACAACATGACCCAGCCCTTCATAAGGTTGTTGGGAAGGCCAGAATCTGTCATTATGGCGTGTGTATATATAGTAGTTCTATTCACTTTAATATCCCACACTACTTCTCATTTAGGCTCTACGGGTGTGTTGCTTTTTTCATTTGTCTGGTCATTTCTAGGGAGAAAAGTGGAATCTTCCTTTATATCATCTCTGGACCTGTTATCCTCCATCTCCAAATATGAGCACATTGCGGCCAATAAAGACCCATTCAGCAATATCTTGCACATTTTTGATCGTTAAATCCACACCGCTGGAGTGCAAACGTGTGATTTTTTTTTCAGTATGTGATACTCAAGAATAAACACTGACTCATTCCAGAAATTGCTCAGTCACTCACTCACTTTTCATTTTATTTGGAAAGAAATTAAATGAGAGCAAACGTATTTAAGCGTTTTGAGTGTCGCTCGAATGTGTTTTGGTGTGTGTGTGTGCGCGACTGAATCAGAGTACATAAGCCGCTTTGAGAGTGAAATGTGTTGCTTTTAACATTTGGGGCACTGTTTCCATAGCGATGAATGGACGTTAGCCTCAGCTGTACAACCGATAACAATTTAAACACTTGCTCTGAGCACGATTCCATTGATTTTAGAGGACAACATTGGGACTAACGATGCAAGAACGCATTATTTGTTAGCCTGGAACTCCGATATATTAATCAATGTAGGTAACAACGTACTGCATATTGACTGGATATATGCACAAACACAATCTTGTATTATTCTTAATGATTGTCTTCTCTTAATTGAGATGTTTTTTCTTGGTATGTTTGCTTATAAGGAAGCTGTTAGGGAGAATTCTCATAATTGGCTGATTTCCCTTACCTAATGAGTCCCTCAGCAGCTTTGCTGGATTTCTAGGATTTTATTTTTTCACCTGGTAAGAGTGTGAGCCGTTTTCCAACTCTTATATGTGTTTTGCTGTGTGTGTTTTCACTTTTTGTGTGATCTTGAGCTCTGGAGCCTCACCTACTCTATGGCCTCATATTTCGATGTGTGTTACACAGCACCTTCAGTGCAGTGACACAGGGTTGTCTTTGAGACTTCCCTTGACTCCATTTTCTTGGGCTGACTACTGTCCCCAGAAAAGGGTAAAGTTGCCATTAACTTTACTTTAGTCACTTTAAACCACAGACCCAGTACACCCCATTTTACATGTAGTATTTTAACTCATCCCTTTTTGTCTATGTCTCTTGGAGCATTGTTTCGCTCCCTTTACATTAAGACTTGGCTGGTGGCAGTGGTAACTACGCTATCGTTTCTACCGCGGGTATCTTATATAACCATGGGATTATTTTAGGCGATTATATTAGCCTCAAACATAAACCCACTTGACCAAATACATTTTATTTTGGCTCCGGCTGGGTTTAGTCACCATTTCTTTTTGTTAAAGTCTTTCTCGTGTTTTTCTCTGCACGCCAAACCGGGGATGATTCCTTTGTTTGCTGTCTTTTTGCGGGCTTCTGCGCAGAAGCCCTCCTTAAGGCACCTGAAAGTCTGGGAAGGCAGGATGTGAGGGAGGGATCTTTGGACCCCTCCCATGGGTTGCCTTGGTTACCCAAGTTGCACTCCTGTTTTATTGGCTGAGTGGACTGTCCTTGCCAGGACAGCCAGCCTGCTGTGTGATTGACAGTCAGGCTTTATGAACGGGGGGAAACTGTATAAAAAGCAGGTCTCTGGGACTGGAAAGGCAGAGTCGCCACTGGAACGAAAGAACCAATGAGGAGCTGACAGAAGAGGACACCTACAATGACTGAACCGCCGGGTGAAGCCCTGCTGCAGGTCCGAATCTTCAGAATCCGGCGACAGAGAAGATCCTTCAGGAAACTTATTCCCTTGAGCTGGTGGGACCAACCAGTTCGCCCAAACTGCAAGCCAGGACCCCTCCTCTGGTCGAATTCACTGTACAGAGCTACAGTGGGCCAGATAGCTAGGAAGGTCGGACCCTGCTTGGGTTTTAAGGAGCGCACCTTTTATTTGTTGCTTTGCTCTGCTGCTTGTTTCTTCCCTGAGTAGTGCAGGACCCTCCAGTCTTCCTACTTCTTGTCAGTCCAACAGTCGCTTCAGGAACCGTGAGCCTGCAGGAACTACCAGGAACGTCCGCCTCAGCTACAGCTTCCGCTCCGTTTTAAGGTACTGTGCAAATCCGGTTGCTCGTTTCGTTCAAAGCGCTTGAAATCTTTCTCCAAACCGAGGGCTTGTCCTTCTCTTCTCTTTCAACTAACTTTTGCATCAACCAAACACGTCCGGAAACCGTCCCACAAACATTACCACAAACTACCCTGAAGCTTGTGATCTTGAGCAAAAGACGTTTGAACCATTGACTTTGGCCCTAAGCCTTTTATACCAGATTTTATCCCTGTAGTTCCTCTTGTTCAATTGCCCTGAGTACTTACCTGTTGGTTTGATTTGATTTCTATTAACTTTGTCTTTCCCTCCCTTTTTAAATTGTTGGAGTGCCATTTTGCTCCCACTTCATTTTGTGAGCTTAACTTGTCTGGAATTTAAGGGAAGTGGTGTGGTGTATTAAGAGTGTGATTTTTAGACTGCTTATAATAGTGTACTGTTATACAACTGAAGAGTGTAATAAATGTTTGTTCTTTTACTTGAAAACCTTGAGTCAGTGTTTGCCTGAATCATAATAATTGCTGTCCTTTGTGTAACTATCTGAAACTGCTCACTTCCTCTTGAGATAAGTCTGGCTGCTCAGCCATCGCTACCACATTAACTGTGTAGTACAGGCTTGTACCAAAGGTGAATTTGTACTGTCACTTGTAGTCTTAATTGAGAGTGGTGTTCCCAAAGGGTACTGCATATAATTCTGCCTAACAGAAGCCATAACAAATTAGTATACTGAGTTTGTTCTCTCGGGTAATTATCCCATCGCTGGGGCTCAGTGAATTTGGAATAAAGGCCTATAAATGGCCAGAAATAGGACTTCATGTTAAGAACAACAGAGAATCTGGTCTTCTCTGATAATTTCACAGCAGCGATTCATGGATGCCGGATGAATCCCACAAAAATACTATTTTATGACCGGTGGGCGCTGGGAAGATTGAAAGGCATTCTTCTGCTGTATCCTTTTATTGACACACTGCACACCTAACCTCTTTGCATCCAATTAATAGTTGGCTTGCCCACTGTTAAATAAATGCATTTACAGTGTCCAATTTATAGTTTACATAATTATAAGTCAAGCAAAATGCTCATATGTTATTGTTTTGTCACTGCAAGGAGACCTGAAAATGTGATTGTTGTAGAAAATATGTTTAAGTGGCTGGACTGGGCGTGTGCTTCTTTAAATCCCATACATGCATACATGGTACGACGTCCTTTCATCGCGGGATGTATTTTCGTGGGGTTTTTAACCACAGATTTTTTAAAAAATGTTTTAGGGGCTTAAAAAATATATATTTGATGTGTGGGTGTTCGCGAATATATACAAACTTAAAGGGGATGGGCGTTTGGGTGACCCTCTAAAAATAAAAAAATTAAAAAATTGAGTTTTTTTCGTACAAAAATCGGCAGTAAAAAAAACAGCGAAAAAACAACCCAGAATGAAATTACATGGAACCGCATACATACACACCTCAACTGTACTCACAAAGGTCAAAATTCTTCACTTTGGATTTACTGTTCTTATGTGGCAAAGAGATCCTCATATCAGCCACTATGGGATTCATACGTTTAGAGGTTAGTGTTAATGGTACTTATTAATTAATTTCAAGTAACTGAATAATATAATTCTACGTATTAAACAGTGCAAAGTATAACCATTTAAGAAAGTTGCACGGTTTGGTTTGAATTTGGGTAATGAAAAGAGAAATCCAATACAATTTATTGTGCTGCATAAATATGTGTAATCACGAACATGGCCATACAAATATAAGTAAGAACAATACAACTAAATTTGTTTTTATAATACCATTACCTTTCCCAATGTAGTCTAAATTAATCATAGAGGTGAAGTATACCACACACGTGTAGTCGCTGAGGCAGTGCAAATCCCTCCTGCATTATCTCGTGGGATGAGACAAATATTGCCTTCAATATCAGCAATTTTTTGCAAGATATAGAGTTGTTGGTCCTGTTGATCTTCTACCGAGATTCGACAGATTGGACTATCTTTGTCAGGCCAATCAAAAGCAGTGAATATCCTGGAGAACTTTGGCAGTCCAATCAGATCCCTGGCTGTCAGGGGAGTTTCAATGGCATGATAACAGGCGAAGCTGACTTCTCTATTCTCTGCAGGTTGTGCTTCAGGGAGAACAAGGGTTGGTCCACACAAGGACAAAGGAGATAGCTTCTGCAGTAGCCAATGAGATTATTTATTGTGTTCTTTAAAGTTCTTAAAAGTTTGACTCCCCTTTGAGAAAATCTTTGTGAAACCCTTCTTATTTTTTGTTTTACTTATTTCATCGTATCTATCATCTATTCAGCCCAAGAAGAAAATACAATGAAAACACATCTTTAGTGAAAACCCCCTTTTGACATTTGATTTTAAATTAATATTTCCTTGCATTTTCTCCTTCAATCCAAAAAAGAAAAACACCTCTTTCATGTGGGTTTTGGGTTTCTAAATCACTTTCGTTTACTCCCATCTCAAAAATAAGAAAAGAGAAACTTGCTGTGTAAGAGAAAAACCATTGCAAAAACATTTAAGTTACTTCTCCGCCTGTAAATCTTAAAATGAATCAAGATAAGAAACAACAAGACACTGCTTTAGGAGCAAATGCTCTTTGGATGTGGAAGAGGGTGAGTATGAGATGGAAGTTGAAAAGGTAGAACTGGAGGGTCAGCATGAGTGGGAACACAAGGAGGCAAAAATAAGGGGCATCGGGAGGGGGAGCATGAACAGGTGCATGAAGGGCAACAGGGTGAACATGAGGTGGAGGGTGGGCAGCAGATGGGATGTGAATTGTTTTTGGTACAGGCGGAATCAGATGCAGGTCAAGCAGAGGTACACATGGAGGTAGATAAGGGGAGGAGGATGACAGGCAACAGGGGGTGGCACATGAGACGAATGCTGATTTGCACGAGCGCATAGATTGATTTGAAGCTGGAGAAAAAGGGTTCAAACGAGGAGTAAGGTTGTCAATACGTTTCAGTAACCTCCATACTGTGCAGATGGTAAGGTGAGCCAGAGGATGGCAACCCTTCCAACAAAGGGAAAGGTACACAGTGAGGTGCATACAGTTGTATTTCTCATATCATAATGCTGTACTTCGTCAACAATGTTATAAAAGCACACAAGTCATCATAAATGAATTAATGATAATAAATAATCTATAATATACAACATTTGTTAAAAATAGAAAAAGCACAACATATAAAAATAAAAACAAGTACAAAGATACAGCCTAGCTAATACATAGGATAGTAAAGCATCATCAAATTTTCATCTGTTCCTTCTTCTGACTTACACTCAGGCCCACATAAAGTATTTTCAAGTAGCGTAAACTGCAAACACGTCGCTAGGGTTGACACAAACAGCCATGGCCTCAGCAATCGTAAGACAACCTCTGGCCCTCTATAAGGGCCTTAAGAAGTGTTTTCTTAGTAAAAGTCTGGCAGAACATAACCCTAGAAAAGGCACCATTGTTTCAATCATACAACCACACATCGGGCAAGATGAGGACGCGCTATTATTCCTTTGTGTCGCAAACCTGAAATCGGTAAAATCCGAATGCAGAGTTTCAAATAAAATGTTCTTTCATATTTCGGATTAACATAGTCCAAATAGTCTACATAGCCCCCGGCCACGTTTATACTCCAGTAGGGTGTCAGAACCGACACTGCTGCCTTGGTGCGATTGTCACAGTCAACCTTTAGTAGTGATGCTCCCTTGATTGCTACATTGACAGTGTTAGTTATGGTGCTTGGATTGGTCCAGTAGTCCCCAGAACCCATGCTGTTTAACAACTCCTTAACAAGAGCAAACCAAGGTGAAGAAGGTGCACCTGCCTGTGAGAAGACATCCATCAGGGCTCCTTTATACTTAAGCAGTAAGTCATTTGAACATAGTCAAGCCCAGTAATAGACATGCCCCAAATGGCAAATAAAATCAATGCTTTGCATCCCTGTTTTTAACAATACAGGTAAGTTGGGCGTTTTTTGGGGTAGTACCAGGATATTCTTAAGGTACTTATTTTCCACAATGGATACAAAAGTAATATTTGACTTCCCTTACAACTCTGCCCCATAAATAATGGCGCCTAGCTTGGGCTTTATAGGCCTTGAGGGAGACATGGACTGAACCAGTACCATGCTCAGAAATATATCTCGACAGTGCTATAATGAAAATGCAAGTCCACTGCACTATGGAGGAAAGCACTTATCAGCTGAGAGAGTAGCACTATAAAAGGGCAGGCAGTTATTTCTGTTACCTGCAAAATTGAAAGCCTAATAAAAAACGAATCCATAAATCCTGGCGCGCAGGTGACTATAATCAAACCAAGTGGTAGAATGAAGTGCAGTAACTAGGCACCAAGATCTTGCCACTGCTTTAAACGTGTGTAAACATTTTGTTTGCTGCAAAGGCCATTGCAGCCAGTTCATTAGTTCAGAGCATGCAATCCCAGGCCAAGTGTTCAGAGAAGCACACAAACTTTTTTTTTTTTTCTTCAAGTTCAACTGATTTGAGCTTAGAGGGTATGCCAGTGAACGAGGAATATATGACAATTTTATGATTCAAAATTATTTATGAAATGTGATTTTCTAATGAAGCAGGCAAGACCCACAGCAGTTTCATATTGCAAGCAGACCATTTTCTGTGGTTAGAGGGTTAGAATGTTCCTAAAATGCAGCAATTATTCAATAATATATTTGTGGGTCAAGCCTCTGATGGTATTCGGCTGGGTAGCCGTCACCATGAGAGTCAGGAAGAGGCAAACAGGGCAGAATAATAAAAGTTCTGCTGGTCATCTCAAATGTTTCAATCATATAATTTTGTTTTGTGGGAATTGGGGGTGGATTGTGACATCACATTATTGTAATTGAGTGCGGTGTAGGAAGGTTCATGGACCAAATAATCATAACATATGGAGTTCTATAAAGATCCATAGTGCGAGGGCAAATAGTTTCTGAGTGGGGAAATGTTTGCTATGTCGCACAATCGCAAATGCTCATTATTTTGCTTTCTATAAAAGTTTTAACTTTGAGGGTGGTTCTTTGATAGCTCCTTTTCATGCTGTCTGTTCCACGTTCTGTTTGAATTTGGTGTTCCAGCTGCGTCTAGGGCCCCAAATACAAATGCATTACTTCTTGCACCGGCATACACTCGTTTTTGACTACTTTTGTAATTTTTTGGTGAGTTCTACGAGGTGACCCCCGACACATCTTTGGAGGCCCCAGTGAGATAACTTTACCGTTCGACCAAAGCATGAAGAATTTAAGCTGGACTCCCAGAGCAGTGCGGGGCAGCATCCATTGGCCAGTATAAAGAGCTCAAGAGAGCTCAGTGCACGATACTTCCCAATAGTCCACCTGTTCCGGTGCTGCCTTCACTCCAAATGAAAGTGCAGGCCTTTAAAGGGAGACTTCAAGGTCAAAAGAAGTAGAGAATCTCCTAAAAGGATATGTGAGTGTACCCGTGCATGAAAGCGCAAGGGGCGGGAGAGACACTTATTTGTTTGTTTAGGACGCATCCTTGTTAGTGGTGAAGAGGGTCATTGACTGTGCTAGTCTTAGATATTAGGTCTGCCATTCCAGTAGGGAGTGGGTAGACAGTGGCACATCTGCAATAAAGCAGGGGGTTGCATTGTAAGTGGCAGACCTTGTTGGACAAGAGTTGTACATAGTGCAGGAAATTGGTATAGTTGCGTCATTTCCTTTTCCTTGGGGAAGAGTTAATTTTGGATGTATACACACACGTGTTTGTTAGTAGTGGCAGTTTCATTTTTCAGTGTTGCGATAAGTGATCCTAGTGTTCGTTTTGTGTGGCTGTGGAAGGGGCAAAAAAGCCTGAGACAAATGAACGTGTAAATAGCACAAAGCAGCATAGTGCGAGTTTCTGATGAAGTTGAGCAAGGAGAAGAGTACAGACTTGTTCTAACTCACAAATACAGGACTTTGTTGTTAATGTGGTGGGCCTGTGGAGAAGGCCATATCTATACTAATACGATTTAACTTGGCAGGCCTGTGGAGAATGCCATTGTGTGTAAGCATTATGTGCAAGGGGTGAAAGGGTGAGGTCTGTGGAGAATGCTGGAGTGGATGAAAATAGGAAGATTGTGCAAACTGATAATATTAAACATTGAGTGATTGTTGAAGACAGAGTGACATTTTTAAGAGTTTTACATTTGTAAAAAGAAGGAAGAAAGTAGGGAAAAAGAATATTTTAATAGAAAGAAATAAGGTGGAGGCAATTGCATCCTACTGGATAGATTCCCCGTTTAACCATATGTGAAGGAAGTTGCCCCAATACCGTTATAAAATATCAAAGTACCATTTTGAGTGGGTTCACGACACAGTGGGCAAGTGTTATTAAGAGTGGGCCGAAGAGGGAACATTCGATAAAGATATTATAGAAAGCATGTTCATACTTAGCAGCTACATATATAGGAGCAAAACTTAAAAAGAGACATTACATTTTGGGGCTTTTTAATTTATACAAAGAGAAAGAGAAAGAAATGGAGAAAGGGAAGGTGGATGAGGAGAAGGGAAGTACACCCCCACCTTATACGATATACCCGTTATGAAAACCAGCGAGAGTGTCAAGACAAAGAAGGAACACATAGAAATCAAGATGTGGGCAGTGCAAGCGTTATCAACCAGGACAAAAAAAGGAAAGATATTTAAATTGCATAAAAAGAGTTCTCAGCAACAACTTGACAGTGTTGTCAATGAGGCAGAAAAAGCAATGAAAAGGGAAATAGAGGAGGAAGGAAAGGAACATGAAAATGTAAAATAGACTGGTGGGGACGGTTCCAGACCACAGTGAAATTAACACTGCCGATGAAGGGCATATCATATCAGATTGGGAAGACAGCGCTAACAGCGATCAAGGGGAGGGCGAAACAGACACCCACCCTTTCACAGATAAGAGACAGGAAAGGAGAAAGGATGAAAGAGAGAGGAGGAAAGAGAAGAATCATTGAGTGACTGGGGAAACAGGCTGCGCAGTAGGAGAATCAGAATAGCGGTAGAAAAAAGGAGGTAATAAACAGAGCGTGCACACAAATGCTACTTTTACAGAAAACAAGGGGCGAGGTTCATTACACACTGTGTCAGACAATGGACAGGGATAATCTAATTTACAGTTTAGCTTCATTGTTGGGTCGTGAAAGCAAGTGGATTTATGTTTTTGAGAAAGAGACAATGGGAATACCATTGGCCATAGGAGATATAACAATTGTTTGTTGTGGTCAGGGAGAGAAGAAACAAAATATGGCAATAGGCTGGATACTCAGGGCAAAATTAAGCTCTAATGTACACGAAGGAGCACCCTTCATCAATTATCGAGCACATGTTTGGAAGGCTCTGAGGGAGCTCTATCCAGACACATCAGACATGGGTTCTACACTGGCTCATAAAATAAAGCCTGATGAGGACCCTTCAGAATACATACGATCCATACAGGAAATGTGGGTGCAGGAAAATAAGCATTCATGCGATTAAAAAAATACCTTTTTTCTAACATATCCTAACAAGGGGGGTCCCCGCGGATATACAGGTCTCTTTAGAAAATATAGTTGAATTGAGGCAAAGGGGTAGCCTCAGATACAGGTGACAATTGTGCACTTTTGCAAGAAAAAAACAGTATAAGGATAAGGAGACAGAGGACAATGCTACCAAGGCAGAAAACAAATTGGTTCAGAAAATACTTGTGAAAATACACATGGGGCATGCAGTACTCGAAGCACCTGTAGTGGTTCTTCAGGCACAGCAATGGGGCTTCCAGTGACAGCGGTGATGTACACAGGTGCCAACCAACCAGCAGTGGGGGACAGTACCGATGCAACAGCAACCAGCATTCATAAACGTGCAGCAGCTCAGGGTTATGCAGGCATGCGGGGAGGTGTATGCATCGGACAGTATTAGACGGGGAGAGGGTATTACACATGTGGAATGGGAAGGGATAAAGGCGAATGACTCCACATTTTGGAGTACAATGTTACGCATGTGGGAATTTTGGACATTTCGTACAAACATGCCCACTAGTTGCACATGGAAGGGCAACAACAGCAGACATACATGCAGCAGACAACTCAACAGGTGCAGGATATGCCGCAACAACAGCAAACGTATATGCCGCACACTATGAAGCAAGTGCAGGCAAATACCACAGCAGCAGCAAGTGCAGATACAGCCTGCACAAACACAGGGCATTGCTACCCAAGGACAAGTGCAGGTACAAAATGGGGAAATGGTGGAAACTCAAGGTACAGTGAGTGTACTTCAGGTACCAACGCAAACACAAGGGTGATAATATTGGGGCAGAACACCAAGCCCCAATATACTGCACTGACAATTTGGACCATCCACAACTATTTTTTCCCAATAGGGATGCCCAAGGGGAGTGCAAGTATGTCCTGTTCAAGCGGTAACTAAAGACCCCGAGGAGCAACCGGAATTAGCAGTTAATTTAGGAAGGCAATGATTTTCCTTTCTTATGGATACTGGGGCAATCAGTTCATACATAAAGGAAGAAGAATTCCATTATCTAACACATGTTTAGACACACAAGGCTTTTAGGGTGCGATTTTGGAAGTTCCTCTGGTGAAAGATTTACACTTAATGATTGGGACGTAGCATATTGTTGCACCTTTGCTGTATTAAAAAAACACTTTCCTCAATATTGTGGGGAGGGATTTACTTAGCATATTGTATGCTACAATTTCTGCATATTGTATGCCACAATTTCATTTTCAGAAAAAAATGTATGGTCTGCCCACACCAGGAATGTACCCAGTCCGGTTGGCAGTACTGATTCAGGCATACTGCGTGCTGATTATGGCTAGGATCACTAATGAATCTCTATCAGTACCTAATCCTAATCTCTTGTCACTAGCTCAGATTCAAAAACAAGCTGCTGACTCAAGTGCTCCATTCAAGCTCCTTAGGTCCCATAGCATGCCTCCGCTCCTGGTTCTCAGCAGAGTTAAAAGCTGCCCACCTGCTGGAAAAAATCCTCTTTCAGAAGCTGACTTCTTCCTACCACGCCTCTATTCAATCAGCAAAACAGCTGTTCTCAACAGATAGGGTAATGTAGGGTCTCAATAAATCTAAAGAGCTAATTGCAGCTGTAAAGTCCTTTTAATCCACAAATCGTATAGCGCCCTGAGTGACACCTTCTCAAACCCTATGTGACTCACTGGCTAACTTCTTTGTGGCCAAAGTCCTGGACATTCGGGATCACAGACAGCTGAACGTTTTGACTGATGGCATAGCTGAATGTGGCACCACGAGTGGGCAGGTTCAGCACTCCTGGTCATGTTTACTGGAATTCTCCATGGCTGAGGTCGCAAGGGAGATTAGATTGTTTTTTTGACTCTGTGGCCCTGTCAGGCCCAATCCCTCTGATGGTCCTGCAGGAGATTCTTCCGGCAATAATCACCTGGGTCTCTACAGCAGTTAACAACTCTTATAAACTAGGTACCATACCGCATGAGCTCAAGTATGCCAATGTCCTCCCTCTCTTAAAAAAATAATCTCTTTTGATCCTCTTTCTCTTGCTAACTATGGGCCTATATCGTTGCTTCCCTTTTTCATGACACATGTCCCTGGTCACCCACCTTTGCTCATCTTTCCTTGAACAGTCATCTGGCCAAGATCTATAAGTCAGGCTTCCGTCCAGGGCGAGGCACCGAGAGTGTCCAGATGTCGGTAATTGACAATCTTGTTATCCGGAGAAATACTTCCTTTTCTGCCGGCGAATCTCTACCCTCAGTTTGTGGCATCCCTGGTCACTAGCCGCATTAACTACTGTAATGCTCTCTTTCTATCCCAGCCAAAAGGCCTGAACCAGAGGTTCCAGAGGCTGCCGAATATGGCTGTGAGTGTGGCCACAGGCTCCCCTTATGGAGCTCATAATAGCCCAGTCCTTCGCTGTGCATTGGCTCCCAGTGGCCAAGATGATTCATTTCAAAGCCCTCAGCCTGGTCCATCTGGCTTTCTATCTTCAAGGGCCAGAGTACTTGCAGGTAAGATTTCAACCTTAAATCCCTACCCAACTGCTACAATCTAGGACAGCCAATATTGTGGTCATTCTCAGTAGTTGGCTGTAACACTTAACTTGACTCTGCGGGGACACACACGATTGGAACCACTTCACACTGACTCTTCTCCTCAGATTGCGATGCTCCTACACTCTCCTACACTTCCCAATCTAGGACTCCCTAAAAACAAACAGAATTTCCTTGGGGGAGGTGTGAGAGAATCTGCAACCTGATAATACAGCTAATGTACTCAACACTGTAATAATACAAAACACCTTCTAAATTATTCTCTTGTTTTTACCATATTTATTTTTTGGGTGAGCTATCCATCCTGCATCTGTGCAGGGTCACAAGTTCTGTAGAGTGGAATTAATGGAAGTCTTGAATGGCAGGAAATGGGAGGGGAAGCGCTAATCTGTGTAAAACAACTATGCACCTGGAACAATAACCTGCGCCAAAAAACAATAATGCCACAGAAAAGACAATAAGGAATAATACTGCCTAAAAATTTGATGAGTAAACCTGTGGCCCAGTGGAGCCCCACTGGCCACTAGACGAGGGTCAGGAAAGCTAGTATATGTTGGCTAATGGCATATGTAGAAGGAGATGAATGAGAAAACGACGGCACTCCCTTGCCTCTTTTTATTAAGTGCTGAGCTCTAAAATGTAAGCGGAAAAGAAAGGAGAAAAAACAACTGACTCCTTACACTGAGGGCAGAAACACTGCGAGCACAATAGCGCTATTACCTATGTACACAAACAACAGCTAACTCCTGTCACTGAGAGAGCAGGAGCCTACATCCCTCAGCGAGCGAATAATTCAAGCACAAACGTGTGGATATCAATGAAAAGGCACAATTCACTTGGCAACAGTGTAAATGAAAACCAATACTTGCGGTTTTGAAGCTTCTGACTGGAAGTGGGAGTTACGTGTGAGGAATGCTACTCTGATAATAAAAACACAGAACTCTCGGGGACAAACACTGTTCACACCTAAGGCTGCAAAAGACATGGGATATCACAGAAGGCACAACAAATGCTATAAACTACGAATACTGGAAAAAGGGGCAGTAACTGGAACAGATGAGTGAACCGCGGTAAGCGTTGACTGAAACAATCGGAACGCGAAGCGTGGCACAGTCGGTGGGAGGGGCTTAAATGTCAGCAGAGCTGTGACAACTAGACCAACCTTGCTCACTATCCGGAATAAACTAGGCGGCCATGTGTGAGAGTCAGGAAGTGATTATGCCCTTTCAGTGCCCTAACTACCTATCCACTTAACCAACAGTGATGAGCAGAAGACCAATTCCTTTTAGGGGCAATTAAGGAACCTTTATCCGTGATCATGACCGTATTCCCCCCCAAGGCCCCTCCTAAGTTAGAACCCTCCCTTCCAGGTTTGTCAGGATTATTCAGAAGGAAAGTTTTTATTAATCGTGGTGCATGAATATTTTCAAGTGGTTCCCAAGTCCTATCCTGTGGACCATATCCCTTCCAATCCACCAAATAGTATAGCCTTTTGCGAACCACCTTAGAGTCCAAGATAGCCTTTACTTCAAACTCTGGTTGGTCTTTTTCCACCAGGACTGGAGCTGGAGGGTCTTGGATTCGGGTGTTTGGGTTCACTGTCTTTAACAAGGACACGTGAAACACTGGATGAATTTTCATGTTCTTGGGGAGCGTCAATTTCAAAGCCACTGGATTTATGACCTATTCTATGGTAAAAGGACCCAAAAATCTTGGAAGGAATTTCCGGGACCCCTTCAAGGCCAGATTCTTGGTAGCCAACCACACTGCATCTCCCACCTTGTACTCTGGAGAGTCTCTTCTCTTACAGTCCGCAAACTTCTTCTGCACATCCTTTGCTAAGGATAACTGATTAGTTGCTTGGATCACAGCAGTATTGATATTGGAATGCAAAGTTTTTACAGCTGGCATTTCCAATGCTTCAGGTGGATCATGAACTGAGGTTCGTGGATGCCGACCGTATAATGTGAAAAATTGACTTAAACCTGTGGAGGAGTGTACTGAATTATTGTAGGCATGCTCCGCTATCCACAAAATCTTAAGCCAAGAGTCTTCGGTTTGATGAAGCATGCACCTGTGGTATTGTTCCAAGGTTTGGTTGGTGCGTTCGGTTTGCCCATCAGTTTGTGAATGGTAACTAGTGGACAAACGCACATCAATTTTCGCCATCTTGCAACATCTCTTCCAGAATTCGGAGACAAATTGACATCCTCGATCAGACACAACAATGGAGGGAAAGCCATGCAACCTCACAATGTTTTCCAAAAACACTTTTGCCAGAAATGACGCTGTTGGTAACCCCTTTAGGGGCACAAAGTGCGCCATCTTGGAAAAAAGATCCACCACCACCAGAATGGTGTTGAATCCGTCACTCTTGGGTAAGTCAGTATTGAAGTCTAATGAGAGAGTGTGCCAAGGAAGAGGTGGCACATCCAATGGTTTGAGGAAGCCGGCAGGTTTCAGTTTCTGAGATTTATTCTGAGCACAGTTTCCGCAGGTCTTGACAAACTGAATCACATCCTTTCGCCAAGTAGGCCAACAATACGATCTTTTGACCTTTTCCAAGGTTTTGGTAACACCTGGATGCCCTTCCATCAAAGCACTGTGGTAGTCTGCAATCAGTTGTTCTTGTAAGCTTTGGGTTGGTAAAAATAATCACCCTTGATAAAATGCCAAACCATCCTGCACGTAACAATTTTATTTTTTAGACTCCCACTTTTGTAGTTCTGCGGTGCTGGTATTTGCTTTGATTTCATCTCGCAATTCTTCAAACAATGAATCCGCAATGTTCATAACTCCAAGCATCTTCTCAAGCCCAATTATTTCCACGGGAGTTGTGGCAATGTAAGCTTCTTCTCCTTTACCAATTCTGGACAGGGCGTCTGCTTTACCATTACGAAAGCCCATCTTAACTGTCGCGATGATTGTGCTTTTGCAGATCGCAAGTACTGTAATTTCCGATGATCTGTGAAAATGGTGACCGTGTGTCGGGCCCCAAGCAGATAATGTCTCCACTCCTTCAATGCACACTTTATTGCCAACAGTTCCTTATCAGTGACAGTGTAATTAAGTTCAGCAGAGGAAAATTTGATAAGTGTTGACTGAAACAATCGGAATGCGAAGCGCGGAACAGTCGGTGGGAGGGGCTTAAATAGAAGCAGAGCTGTGACAACTAGACCAACCTTACTCACAATCTGGAATAAACTAGGCGGCCCTGTGTGAGAGTCAGGAAGTGATTATCTATGCCCTTTCAGTGTCCTAACTGCCTTTCTCCTTAACCAACAGTGATAAGCAGAAGACCAATTCCTTTTAGGGGCAATTAAGGAACCTTTATCCATGATCATGACATTGGCATAACGAGATTTAACAACTACCTTTGTGTTTCAGATAAAATGGGTCGATTTTCCTGGGAGCTAGTTCGTGCTGCTCCAAGGTTTTGCAGAATTTAGCACTGGGGCAGGGAACAGCAGCACTGATGGATCTGTAGTGGGCCTGTGAGTCCAGAGCATATGCCCAGCTTCAACCTGACTGGAGTGGAGTATGCACCCTTATCACTTTGCATAGCCCTACACTTGTGGTGCCTCAAAAAAGCCCTGCCATGAGGATCACACTGCAGGGGAATATGGAACATCAAAGTGAGCAAAGACAAATAGTGCAAAGAAGAAAAAGGGAGCATAATTACTTCTCCAGGAAAGGTTCAAACAACCTGGAAACTATCCCAAATGAGTACCTCCTGTTCTCCTCTGCAGCAACTTTTTTCACCTGATTGCTACTTCCATAAGTGCAGGCTGCATCTTACTTGCTACAAGCTATTGCAGTTGGCTAATTAAAAGGTACTGATCGCAATCAAAGAAGAGATGAGGGCATTGCGCTAGGTGGCCATTCAAAATAAGTTTGTCTTTGACCTCCTAACAGCCATTGAAGGAGGTGTGAGCGCCCGGTTTGGGTCAAGCTGCTGCCAGCTACCCATGACGGTGAGGCTTCTAATGGAACTTTAAGTACAGCTATACAAGAGATAAGAACACTCCAGGGAAGGATGACTAGCAAGATTAATGGAGTGCAAGCAAAAGACTAGTTGCACAGAGTATTCACATGGATGCCCACATACCTCTCCGGACTGGACTGAGTGACTGTCCCTGTGCTGGTGCTCCTTCTCATCACCTGCTGCGTTATTAGGAACACTTTTAAAATAGTAAGCAAAAAGGACATTCGATGTTACCCTTGAGTATTGATAAACATAGAATTGAAATGAAAAGCAGTAAGATATTAATGGGGGAAAATGAAGGGGAGGATTCTGATGGATGGGTGTTTACACAGCCTGCTGGTATCAAAAAGTATAACCAGTATTGAATCCAGTGCCTTAAAGATGGAACAGGGTGTGTCTGGGTTGGAGAAGACCTGACTGGCAGGGAAGAGACAAGACTAGAGATGACACTGTGGATCCATAAAGATAAAATTGCTAAAAAGAGTGAGAGGCCCAAAAAGATTTAGTTATTAATAAATTAATAAATGGGGGGAATAAAGTAATAAAAATGAATGTCCAGCACGGTATGAAGGAATGCACTTATCAGCTGAGAGAGTAGCACTATAAAAGGGGAGGGGGCTCTCTCTGTTACCTGCTAAATTGAAAGCCAAATAAAAACTAATCGATAAATCCTGGAGCACAGCTAAATATAATCAAACTTAGTGGTAGAATGAAGCATGGTAAATAGGCCCCAAGATCCTGCTTCTGCTTTAAATGTGTGTAAGCATTTTGTTCACGGGAAAGGCCACTGCATCTGGTTCATTAGAACAGAGCATGCACAGAAGTTCACATGTTTCTAGGTCAACTGATTAGAGCGTTCAGGGTCTGCCAGTGCAAGAGAAATATATGACCATTTTATGATACAAAACCATTTATGAAATGTAGTGACACAGGCAAGACCCACAGCAGTTTCAAATCACTGCAGACAATTTTCCCTGGGAAAAGGGTTAGAATGTTCCTAATATGCAACAAATATTTAAATAATATATCCATGGGTCAAGGCTCTGATGGTGTCTTGGTGGGTAGCCATTCCCATGAGAATCAGAAGAGGCGACCATGGCAAAATAATAAAGTTCAGTTGGCCGTCTCAAATGTTTCAATCATATAATTTTGTGTTGTGGGAATTGGGGGTAGATTGTGACTTCACATTATTTTAATTGAGAGTGGTGTGGAAAGGTTCATGGATCCAATGATCAATCACAACATATGGAGTTCTGTATGGATCCAAAGTGCGAGGACCAATCATTTCTGTGTGGGGAAGATTTTTGCTATGTCGCACTGCTAATTATTTTGCTTTCTATAAACGTTTTCATCTTGTTCTTTGAAAGCGCCTTTTCCATGCGGTTCTGTTCTGCCTTCTCTTTGAATTTTCTATCCCAGCTGCGTCTGGGGCCCTGAATAAAATTGTGTTTCATACCTTTTTGACAACTTTTGTTATTTTTTCGTGAGTTCTACGAGGTGATCCCTGACAGTGTTCCACTATACCTTGCCATTAAGACCATTGATTTGTCCAGGTTCATCACCCAACTTCAGGCCAATGTCACCCTTATCCCCAGATAGTCATAAAAATAAACCTGCTCTAAGGTGCTCTCATCTAAGTGTAACCTTAGAGCGCTATGCTTTCTCCTTGGTTTGGTGTTAAAAGTCATTGATTTTGTCTTTGAGACGTTGAGAGCCTGGCCATTGTTCTTTCAGAGGTTCACAAAAATCCTTCATTGCCTGGACACACCAATAGGTGTTGACATCAACAAAATGACGTCATTGGCAAACAGTAGGGCCTTGTCTCATGCAAGTGAGGGGGCATAAGACTGGGGGACCGATAGCTTGTTGAATACACCATTTATAAAAATACAGAATAACTTGTGGGCCAGAATGCACCCATCTTGGACTCCCTTTTCAATCTTGAAAGACCTTGAGGTGCTTCCGTCTGTGCCCAATTACACAACAGCTACATTCCATAAATATGGGTTCAGATTGGTATCTAACAACTGCAGGGGAATATTTTGTCTTTGGAGAACCTCCCACAGCCGTCTCCTGGGCACTTTGTCAAATGCTGTTTCGAGATCTGCGAATATCGCATGGACACTCATTCTCCTAAGGACAGCATACTTGTCACAGATTTATCTGAGCCATAGGCTTTGATCAACCGTGCTAAAGCCCCCACAAAATGCAGCTTTGCAGTTGTTGATTATGTGGTTATCAGAGATCCTGGATTCGAGATGTATTAGGAATGCTCTGTCATAGACTTTGCCCTCAGAGTCCAGTAGTGACATTGGATGATAATTTGCCATCCAGTCTCTAGTTCCTTTCTTGTAAATGGGGAATGATCAGAGCCTGGGTCCATGAGGTGGGAACTGCATTGTGTTCTAGGACTGTGTTAAATAACTTGGTAAGATAGGAGATCCAAATACCAGGCTCTGTGGCATATACATCTATTTGCACCCCATCTGGGCTTGCAGCCTTCCCCAGTTTTGACTTTAAAGGGCTTTACCAACTTCTTCATGTGTGAGGACAACTAGTGAGTGATCACTAGCTGCCACCCCCTTCCCATTGCCGTCTACCCCCAGATTTCTCTGGGTGACAGATCTATTCTCTGTTGGAGAGCCCAGAGAAATGCTCGACCCAGGTGGATTCCGTAATGCAGCCCTGCTGTGTGTTACATACAGTGTTACGCTGCGCATCCATAATGCTCCAAAACCCACTAGAGTCTCTTTTTTCTATAGTAGTCAGTAATGCGCCCGAGGTCACCTCACCCCAATCCCTTTTGTTGTGCTTTAGGTGTTTCTAGATTACCTTAAACTAGAAGACTTAGTTGATCAATGTAATCTGGCCTTGCAGTTTTGTGCATGTTGATCAATAAAAGTGTAACAGGGCAAGACAAAACAGCTGTAGGCATTGTTCACCAATCAATTTGGATACACACCATTCTCCTTCACTGGTACAGAGGAATTTTTTTGTCAGCTGGTCTGATGATTTGGGTATTCCACACTATGATGGTGACATGAGAAAGAAGCACAACCACAGTTGTTGACATCAGATACAGCATCCATGCATGTTTGGTTTCTGTTGTTTCCCTGCCACCCTTTGGTGGAACATTTCTCTGTTCCTACTGTCAAGGCAACAGACTACTCATAGCCAAGGTATGGGTACACATTCTTTATTATAAACAAAACAGAAAATCAAAGTATTTGGTCTGACTGAACCAAAGGGGGGATTCTGGAACAGGTTTTACTCAATCAGCCTTTCTAGGGGTAGAGGCCCTCAGTCCTTTCATCTCTACTAAGCAAACATGAATTCATGGTGGAAGACATTCACTCACAATCATGCAGGTTTAAAGTGGCACTTGTCTTATTACTTGGTACTTGGTGGACTCTTTGTTAAGATAGCTTGTCATGTCATAATGCTCATTTTGGCCTGACCGGATTTAGGGGATACCGGGTACCACCACACCTTGTGTCTTGGTTCATCTTGCCAGGGGATAAGTATAGGACTATTTTTCTGGTGTTGGACTCTGGAATCAGCAATTATTTTCCTGTTTGTATTAGGTGGAGGCCTGGCACAGCTGTTTATTTAACCAGGCATGAAGATGCCAAATTACTCTTATACATGACTGTATGCTTTTTCTTAGGGTTGAGATTCTGGGAACCTCTCCTCTTTTGTCTCTCCTCTCCCTTTTCCCCTTTACTCCTCTTCTCCTTATTCCCTTTTAGTGTATTGCTCATCTCTCTCCAAATGTTTCCTTACTTCCTCTCTCTGGCATCGTCATCATTGCAGATTATTCTTTCATCTCCACTATCCAACATCCTATCTTTTCTGTCATCTCTTACCTTCTCCTTTCTGATTCGTCCTTTTCTCCCTCTTTCTTAATTCTGTTTCTTACCTCCTACTCCTGATTGAATTTTGCCCTCCTGAACTGCTGGTGGTACCTCCTCAAACTGAATAACCTTGGTCTGTTATTTTCATATCATTATGCTTCCTATGTTGTCAAAGGACAGAATGGTGGGAAATACTAGTGAGGTGAGGTATAGAATAGGGGGCCTGGAGAATCCACTGTATACCTCCTCCAGAGCCAACATCATAGTGCACGTAGTCGCCCCCAGCCAGCATGAACTCCTAAGTCCTATCTTCCATCCTCAGACTTTGGAATTTCTCACACTACATATGGGTGATCACCTATTGGGCAAGCATTGTTTGATGGTAGTCAGATTGAGGGGAGGTGGAAGGCAATGCATTCCAAGATGTTCTGGATGCTCAGCTGCATGCATATCACCTCAACACCCCACTCTCCATTGTCAAAGTGGGTAAGACTGACAAGCATTCCATGTTTTGACATAAATTAGTCTGGACGCATAACTTTATTAGCATTTGTAAAGGTCATGTAACAATCAAACAAAACAACAAGGGGTGGTCACCCTTCTTCAATCCAACTGACTACATAATTTCATTAACTCCGCCCTTCCTCCTCCCCCCTTCTCCATCTTATGTAAAGTCTCAGGTTGAACAGATCCGGTTTCATGTAGCATACCTCTGTGGGAGGCCCCGATCGGGTGCGCCAGAAGTGTACAATTCGTACCCCCTATAACCTGTGGCCCTTGCCATTGGAAGTAATACAATGCAATGCTGGATCGGTTTTCCCCTTTTCCCCCATCTGTCACTCTTCATTGTCTCAGAATTTATTATGAAACTGCAGCCATTCCATTTCCACTAATGTGCCAATCCCATGGATCACTGCAGAGATCTTTTCCATAAGATATACGTCCTTGGCTGTTGCGGCCCACTCCAGTGCCTGGCACGGCAGGCCCTTGCCGCCAACAATAGGAAGTGCACCAGTGGTGGCGGTGTGTCCCATTGCTTGTCGCATTTCTCTAGACAAAACAGGACTAGGACAGGGTCCAACTTGTATGATCTACCCCCTGCATCTCTGATCCAGCCCAAGACCTCAGCCCAGTACACCTGTACACTGGGGCATGCCAACCACATATGCCAGTGATCAGCTTTGGCTCAGCACCCGTGCAGGGTCCACTGAGGGGGAACATTCTGGAAAGTGATATTGGATTGGATTGCCACCGATGTAGTAGTTTTAATTGCGTGTAATTTGTACTGGCAGGAAATTGCTGTTTTGAACACCCTTTTGCACAACCTACCCCAGATTTCATCTCCCACTTCTGAGCCCAGGTCCCTCTCCCATAATGCTCGGAGACCCCTGGTTTCCTCCTCCCTGGTTTCTAGTAAAGCTTTATACAGGAGTGAGATGAGGTGTCTCATGTCTGCGTGCCCATCTAAGACCCTTTCAAATGGGGTAAAGTCCCTCTGTATGTATGGTTTCCATCGCTCTGACATAAAAATCCCCTTTAACTTCAGATAAAGGAGTGCTGACAATTTACCAATACCCAATGCCTCCTCTAGCTTCTGGATACTTATGAATGTTCCCTTTTGTATCATCTGGCCCAACCTATAAAGTCCAGCCTCGAACCAGGACTGATAGTGCCCAACTACTGGTAATACAGCCCTGACCGGTGGGGCCCAAATGTGACTCATCGGCTAGGGCCACGTGGTTGCCCGCTCTCTCTTGCCCCCCATGGTTAGGGCTTCCCACATGGTTGCCTGTATCAGGTGTTCCCTGAAACATTTTGGTAGTCTATTTTTCGGAACCCAAAGCCAGTCACCGACCATTGCCGGGAGCAGGTGCTGATTTTCGAGATAAACCCACTGTCTGCGTCTTCCCACAAGTGGGAAACCAGTGCCCCTACTTGTTGGGCTGCCCTGTAGTACATCTGCAGGTCTGGAAGGCCCACCCCCCCTTTCCTTTGGGAGGGTCAGTGTCTCATACCCCTCTCTGGGTTTCCGGCCCTGCCATATACATTTCGTAAAGCGCAGCTTGGCTTCTTGTAGCAATTCTTCTGGGGCCTTAATTGGGAGCATCTGAAACACGAACAGGACCCTCGGGAGGAAGTTCATTTTGATCACATTAAGCCACCCCATCCATGATACCTGTCCCTTTTCCGAAACCTCTATCTCTGCAAATAAACATTTAAATGGGGGAGAGGTTAGTTGGCCCGGCCCAGATCCATGTCGGGTCTAACAATACTAATCCCAAAGTATTTCACACCCTCTGTCTGAATTTGAAGACCCAGGGGTTCCAGTTCTTCCACATTCCTAAACTGGTAGAGGGGGAAAGGGAAAACCACTGATTTACCAACATTTACCCTGAACCCTGAGAACCTCCCAAACTCCTCGATCACCTTCATGGCTGCAGGGCTGGATTGGGTGGGATGTTTTAAATACAGCATGATGTTGTCCGCATAGAGCCCGAGTTTAAATTCTCTACCACCAACCTTAATACCCTTCATGTGGACGGACCCCTCACATATTTCGCTAGTATCTCCATTGTTAAAGTAAACAGCAGGGGCGATTAGGGGCACACCTTTCTCGTCCACCGCTGCAGCCAGAAGGTCCGGGATAGTCATCCATTGACCGTGACCCTCGCTGAGGGGCACTCATAGAGGACTTGAACGGCCCACTGGACCCCTTCACCAAAACTATATTTCTGGAGCACCCCCCTGAGGAATTCCCAGTCTACTTGATCAAATGCTTTCTCCGCATCTATAGCCACCAGGAACAGATTTCCTGTCCCTCCCATTGCCTCCCTCATAAGATGTAGCATTTTACGCATAGAATCTGCCCACCTGGTCTGAATGAATGATTTTCTGCATAAGGCCCTCCATTCTCGTGGCTAGAATCCTGGTGAAAACAATTGCATCCACATTTAACAGGGAGATGGGTTGGTAGGACTTGCAGTCCTCTGGGTCCTTATCCTTGGGGATGACTGTGATCGTGCCCTCCCAAATAATAGGGGAACCCTTCCTGTGGCCATGATGTTCGAAAACATGCCAGCTAAAATCTCAGAGAGCAGTCCAGTCACAGTCTTATAAAGCCTGTTGTATATCCGTCTTCACCTGGCGCTTTCCCCAGTTCCAACCCTGCTAGTGCTTTCAGCACCTCTTCATGTGTAATGGGCGTGTCCAGGGTGGAGGACTCCCCAGACTGGAGTGTCGGGAGGGTCACTCCCTTGAGATAGGAGTCTAATGCTTCCCCATCCGAGATGCCCTCCTTCCCATATAGCTTCTCATAGAAAGTGTTGCATTCCCCCGCCACTGTCTCAGCTCCCAAGCTCATGTGGTCCCCCTAACCCCAGATCCTAGTGACCCATAATTCTGCTCTCTAGCCACAGAGCTTTGCCGCCAGTAGGGCATCCGCCTTATCCCCCTTTTCGTAGTATTTATGTTTCAGATATTGGAGTCTAGTCCGGACCCTTCCCATCTCAATCTCTCTCAATTCTTGACGTTTCCACCTTGCTGTTCTTAGGTAACTTTCCCTTTCCTCCTCTTCCTTCCCTTCTACCCTGTGCAGGAAGTGGATCTCTCCCCGTAGGTTCTGGGATAGGAGGGCCCCAATTCTCTTCTTCGCTGCACCCTCCCTGAGAAGGAGGCCTCTCCAGGTAGCTTTTGCTTCATCCCACACCATTCCCTTTTCCACTTCTGCCGTGTCATTAAGCTCGAAGTAACCCCTAATGGAGTCTCCCATCTCCTCCTTGAAGAACCCATCTCTTAGGAGCAGATCGTCGCAACGCCATAGGGATTCTCTGGCCTTCAGCCCAGATAGGGCTATGTCCGTCCTCACCAGGTCGTGGTCTGACTAGCTAATAGGGCGATGTTCACAAGTGCGCACCCTGTTGATGAACTGCTGTTCCAGGAAAATGTACTCTATTCTGGTTCTGGAGCTGTGGACAACTGAATAGAATGTGTATCCCCTTGTTGCCAGGTGCACGTCCCTCCAAACATCAACCAGCCCTTTTTCCCCACATGTAATCTATTAATCCAGCCTTTGCAGATCCCCCCTACTCCCTGAGGTGATGAGCCTGCCGCTGTGATCCATTTCCCTGTCCGCCCACATGTTGACATCACCCCCCAAGATGAGAGGACTCTCTGTCCTGTCCAAGACCTCCCCCACAGCCTCCCTCAGGAACTGCATCTGGCCAGCATTTGGGCAATATAGAGTAGCTATAGTTATCGTGATGACAAGATTCCCTGAAATGACTATCACCCTTCTGTCTGCTCGGTGCCACACCGTTGGCTCCAACAGTCTGAGCCTATTGTGAATTAAAATCCCCACTATTCCCTTCTTAACAGGCCCTGACGCCCAGAAGACTTGGCCAATATGGGAACCCGAGACCTGTCTTTCCTCCCGAGCCACCGTTCTCTTGTACCAGAAGTATGCCGAAGTCGGATTAATTTTCCCCAGCAGAGAACATTTCAATAGCTGAACTTGAGCTCCTCGACCCAGCCCCCTAACTCAGGATGTGCCATCTGAGGTTGTATCCGCTTTCCCTAAACACTCTGTACTCTGGGGGCCTCATAGAACTCCTCTGTGACCCAGATCTGTCCCACTCTACATTAAATTCCCCCTCCCCGACTCCCCTCCCCTTCTTGTTTGGGACGCTCACCCTAGGGCAAGACACTATGGGATAGGAAACTCTACTCCTCGGTTGTCTTCAATAACACCTTGCCTCCCCCCGGCAGGGACTCAGCAATCCACGGTGCCCCTGCCGGCCATTCTCTGGACATCCAACTTTCACCCCTAGACCCCATTCTCCCTGCTTGGGGGGGGGAGGGGTATTTGGTTTCTTAAATTTCCTTTTCCCTTTCATTTTCTTCTTTGTTGCCCAGGAGCCGCTGGGTTCCTGTGTGCGTTCTGGGGGACCAGCCTCCTTTCCCCCCTCCTCTGCTGCTATGTCCTCATTCTTGGTAACCTGAAGCACCTGGAGTGCCTCCTTACCACAGGTCACCCGATAGTCCACCTTGCATGCTGGAACGTCAAAGCAAAAGGATTAGAACACCTATATCTGAATTCCTGCTCTGACAGCCACTGTGTGAGTAGTCAACATTCTCTTCAATGGGCAAGCGTCAGTGCTGAAAGGTCCTGGAATACGCTGATTGTGTCCCCTTCAAAGGTGAAGCTCCCCAGCCACTTTGCTTTCTCCAGCACCTCCATCTTCTCCCTGTACCTAAGGAAGTGTACTGCAATGGACCTTGGGCCCCTTCCCCCTCCAACTGCCTCTATAGGCCCATTCCAGTTGCACATCCTTGCCCCCCTACAGGGTGAACAATTGGTTAATGAGGCCCTGCACCTTCCGTCCGACTTCTGCTACTGTTTCTCCTCTCTGTCCTTTCACCCCCAGAATTTGCAGGTTTTTGCGCCTCTCCCTGTTTTCCAGGTCGCCCAGCTTTAGTTACATGTCCTCCTCTCTCAGTTCAAGGTCGATACGGCACACTTCATATTTCATGTAGATGACATCCACCTGCAGGTGATTGTGTTTCATGCCTTCCATCTTCTCCTCCAGTATGTCCTCCCTACCTTTTAAGATCACATATTGAGGTCTGCATATAATTTCTGATTGCTTTGACCTCTTGAAATTAGTCCTTAAGATCATTTTTGGTGAGTGCCAGTGCAGGTGGGTCCTCCCCTGATGCCATTCTGCCAATGTTGGTGGAGGGGGCGCCTCTTCAGTGCTCTGTTGTGACTGCAGAGCTAAGATTCCCTGGGTGGGTGCCCCACTGATTGAGCGACCAGTGCCTGTGTTCTTACTCATGTGCTTTTGGAAGACTTTTTTTTTATTTTATTATTTTTTATTATTTTTTGTTATTTATATTTTTGATGCCTCCCTCCGGGTGTGGACTCCAGGTGAAAAGGCTCAGGACTTTGTATTGGTAGGGATTCCCTGTGCGTTTACTGCCTGCCTCGCAGTGGTGTCTAGGTCCAGGACTTATGTGTCATTCTAGAGTGGCATTGCTGCAATTGGGCTATGTCATTGTACGCCTCTCATACGGCCTGTGGGGGGCTGGTGTGGCGCTCCTTTCGGGGGGGGCCCTCCCACCTTGAGTCGATTTGCCATCCCCGGGACTTTTCTCCAGCTTGCATAGGCCTCTTGCGGTATCTCGTGGCACTGACAGGGGGTGCTGTGCGCCCCGGAATGGGCGCGAGATGCTAGTATCTAGGCCCAAATTAGTGGGTCTCCTGGTGTGGGAGTACTGTGTTGACCTCCTTTGCCTCGCTGGTCTCAAATTGCAATTTTTCCTCTGTGGTCCTGGGGCACCCTCGTTCAAATCCAATGCCCTTTTTACTCTTGGTGGGTGGAACTTCCCTCCCTGTGTCACTTGCCTCTCCAACGGGGAGGGGCCCAATCATTGGCCACCATCTTTGGCGGTGTCTTGGGCCCACGGGTGGTTGCCTTCCCACTGGTACCTCTGTCTTTTATGTCCGGGTGATCCGGGCACTCTTTGGCTCACCCCACCTCTCTGGGTCCTTTAATCACACTCTCCCATGCAGCCTCTCCGCTGCATGTTTGGGGTCCTCCCCCGATGATCGCCTCCCACTCATGGTGATGGTGGGGGGAAGCAGGTCCCGGTCCACGTTGATGGGCCCCGGCCCAGTGCTCAACCGTCTCACTCTCCTGCGGTCTGGCAGTACAGGCATAGCAGTGACTTGTGTGTCTCTTCTGCAGTGAGGCCCCTCTCCTGCCACTCGGGGCTCACTTCTCCTGAGGCACCCCCTCCACAGTCTGGGTACTCCGGGAATACTCTCTCTGTCTTGGGCCTCTGCCTGGTGGCCCAGGTGTCATCCTCACACCCCCCCCAGGACTCCTCACCTTAATCCGACATCAGGGCTGCGGCCAGCTGTAGACCCGAGGAGGTCCCAATGTGGCCCAGTGGGCAGCCACGCTCCCTCAGAAGCCGCCCAGGGTTTTCGGCTGCTTATTCCCTTTTGGTTTTAGGGGGAACAACTCGAGCTCATGGTTCTTCCCCTGCTCTTCCAATGGAAGTCTCGTTTTGCCGGCCTGGCCAGTTTTATCTGCAGACGGGGAGCACCCGGCTCCGCTCCAGGCTCCTCTCTCCCAATCTGCTCGGCTAATGCTAGGGGGGTTCTTCTGCCCCATGCAGCCCCTGGAAAGCCTCCATCTCACCAAGCTTGTCTCCAGGCCGGGATTTCTTTGCCGCTTCCGCGTATAGCACGTGATCCACGCAGATCACAATGCGCCAGGCTTATCAGTCCAATTCGCCTCCCCAGGCACTGCTCGCAGTCTGGTCTGCAGGGAGGGCACTGTATGCCACTCTACAGATGCCATGGGGACCCAAGATTCAACCCGGATGCCCCGTCTCTGCCGGGGGAAGGATAAACTCCAAAGGCCCAATTGTTTAGAACTGAGCACGATCCTCAAGCATCCGTCTAGGTACGGGCCCCCTAGCGCTCTCCTTATTGCATCCTTCTTAATCTCTACATCCATTACCCACCATGTACATCTTCCTTTGCATGCTTCTTCTTCATCCCTGGCCCCCATTACTGGAATTACCTCTACTTGTAATTTAGAACAAAACAAATATATATCTGTTTTCATGGCAGCCCTCAAACACCTTATTTTCCAGTTGGACGTGTGTTGCCCATGGAGCTTATTATTGCTGTTCTTGCTCACCATTACCCAACCACCACTCCATATATTTATATTTGCTGACATCACTCTGAAAATATCTCTTTTTCCTCTGTGTGTGTTTTTTCTCCCAAATTCAAGTCCAACCCATCACCCACAATCACTACAGATACCATGAAAGAAGTTTTTTGTCTGCATCTCTGTTTTGTAGACCAGAAACCCAAATAATGATCACAATGATACCCCACAAATATTTACAGTGGCAGCTTTCAGGTAGATGGAGTGACGCAAACAATTCTCATGCTGGATAATCTCAGATAGGGCAGAGAGCCAAATAAAAGCTCACGTTGGTGGCTCTCTGCCATATTGATGGAAATATTTTGCCCCATATAAAACAGTGGTTTTAAAATAGAAGATGCAGAACTAGGAGAAGAACTTAAACATAGAAGAGTCGTAGCACAGAATCTAATGGCAACTCCTCATGATATGGTTGTCACAGCTCACCCATCACAGCAGTCTATCTTTTGCCCTCCAGTCCATAATTCACTCAATTCCTTGATCTAAAGTGCATAAGAAAACATGAGAAATTAAATGGGTGCATAAAAACATGCTCAACTGTGAATGTTAACATTCATATTGCCGATTCCTCTAGCCATATAATGTTATTTTATTATTTGGTTATCACATACTATGAACATATTGATGTAAATTGGATTAATTTAAAATGATTTGTTTTTTTCTTGAGAGTTTACTAGTCCCCCTAGGCTACTCTTTACTGCACAGTGTACACCCCACTATACATCTAAAGGGATCTTCTTGTTTAAGACATACTGGAAAAAAACAGGGCTCTAGACAAGTGATTGCAAATGTGCAAGAAAATTGCCTTAATAGCAAGAAATATGTGCATTGTGGTGGCTGTGCTCAATTTATATGTGCCTTATAAGAGGTTTGGTCTTTAGCGCTATTTCCTAATTTGGCGGTATTTTAGTATTGTGGTATAGTGGTGAGCAAATTCATAACACTGCCCCATATGATAGACAAACCTTGCCCATTTTATAACTATGATATACTTCAGGCTGACTGTAAGCATGTACCCAGACTTAGCACATTTAAAAGAGAACAAAATGGGCCTCATTACAAATCAGGCGGTCCGGAAATAACGGTGGCGGTAAACCCGCCGCCACCGTTGTTTCCGGACCGCCTGATCCCGACTCCTGCAGGTGGGAGGTGATGTTCCCGCCAGGTCTGACCTGGCGGGTTTAACACCGCCCGCCTGCAGGTGGACGAGGAAACACCGGCAGCATTGCGAGATGCTGCCGGTGTTTCATGATCCCCATTCCCATCGAGTCCCATAGGACTCAATGGGAATGGGGATTAACATCATTCTGCCTCCGTGATTCCTGGAAAACCGGGGTTGTATTGCCCCGGTAATTCCGGGAATCACGGAGTCGGAATGGTAAGACGAGTCCGGCGGTAACCAGGTGGTTTTTACGCCGCGGTTACCGCCGGACTCGTAATGAGGACCAGTTTTTCAAGCATCACATGTAGATTATGCCAATGACTAATCCATGTCAGCGACCTATGCCCTTGGAGGACTCCATTCAGCCAATACATGCATGGCTGAATGCATTCACACAAGACACCAACTTTCTAACTGCCTTTGTATTGCCTCTTGTGTTTCTTACTTTGTACCTCTGGCGGTAAACATATTACCACTGTGGTGTAGACACTATACCCTCCTAGTTACTTCCCCCCACTGAAATAGTGATCATAAGACATATGAGCGAGGAGAAAAAACCAATAGACACCTACTTTGCTTCTGCTATTGCAGTATTATTTTGTACTACATCTATTTATAAAACAAGAAATGTTTTACACAGTCATGAGCTCTTACCAACAGATCAGCACAGATGCGATTATCTAAGAGACAAAATAAATGTGCATTAGAAAACTTATTTTTTATGGTTCCCCGTGTGGGAAAAAAAACACAATGACCTTGTTGAAACTAATGACCTATTCTTGTCTAAACAGTCACATAGATAATTGGCAGTCACCCAACACTCTCCTCAATTCCACAAGCACTTACATAATGACTTGAAGTACCTGTGTCTTATCTGTGTGAGCCCATTTTACTCTTGTCCGTCTGCAGAGAAGTCTTCCCCGAGCTCCCACACGATCATTTGGCACTCCCGAGAAGTGGACTTGGACTCCCAAGCAGACTAGGATTGCGGCCTTTGAATCCCTCGGCAGCCGGCAGCAAAATCGGGAGCACCCAGCAGAAGCGCAGGAAAGAATAGCCCAGACCTATGGTTCACCCTCTATTTATTTAATTTTCTTATCAATCACCAGAAAACTGCCTCCCTTTCTTACATATCTGAACACCTCCTATGCTCTGATATAACTGATCAATCCTCTCATGAGAGCATATATGTATCACTTTATTACCTCAACAAAGAGGCTTCAGAATGCACCAAAGAAATCTAATCCTTCTTCATTGTATTATTTTTTCTAGTGCAATTTTCTCTTCCATGGAAAAACACTAAGGCAGAATTTCCATCCTTGTTCATTGACATTGCATTGCAATGTTAATCAGGAGAACTAATTAGTTACTGGGGTTATAAATGGTGCCAGCGCTACAGGCATCCCCATTCCCATTGAGCCCTATGGGGCTGAAAGGGGAATGGGGATCTACCGGCACCCGCAAAAGGGCAATTACCGGGTCTGGTGGGGTCAGAATACCCCGGTAATTGCCCATTCGAAAGTGCCAGACTTTCATGCCGGTATGGAGGTAGCTTTGCCGCTCTTACCGACAAGGCTACCTCCAACCTCGTAATGAGGCCCACTGACTTTTTGCAAACATTCTGCTTTGCCATGGAAGGCCTAATTTGCGGTTATAATGAATCAATATGGCATTTCATCTGTTTCATATAGTTTACTGTCTCATTTCTGCATCTACACTACCCATTTGACTGGTTACTTTTAAAATGACTGTCATTTGTTATCTGCAAACATTTTGCTGACTTTGCACCCATTTGACTGGCTGCTTTTAAAATTATAATAAACCAATGCCATATATGAGTGGGCAACATCAGCACGCTAATATGTCACTTCGGTGACATTGCTGCATGTCTATCTTTCCCAATACGGTCATCCACCATTGCAGATGGAACGCTACTAGTTATCACGCGGATTGGACCCCTTAACTCTTCTCTTTTCACCCAATATGGGTAAGGATCCTTTGCTCGATCTCATTAATTTTTGAGCCCCCCTTACACTCTTACACTGAGCATGCGTTGACCACATAATTACAGTTCTAATACGTGTATGCCACATTTTCACGTTCATAATTGCGATTGTGAATTACTTAAACCTGCTCCCATCTTGAAGGGATAGACATTTTGCACAACTACTGATTATCTTACTGGGACCAGGAGCAACCGCACCACAGGTCTCAGGTATGGATTTGACTCGCTATATTAATCACCAGTACCACTCGATGTCCAACCTTATTCAAATAACTCACTAGATTCGTTGGACTTTATTATAGAGTCACCCCATCAATTCTGAACTCTGTTTTTCTGTATTTGTCAGTTTACTAGTAAGACAATTTCACCCTTAAAGGACAAGTTTGTCCTCTCGGGTATGTACTTGATACCACTTAATTTCTGATATTTGGTTTTTAAATGTGGACAGCAATCTTTTGTTTGTCTCTGATCACTTACTTATAGCTTTTCATACATGATTTTTTTCGATATCTTCTCTGTGGATCAAGAGTTAGGGTAAGAAGAGCTCCATGTCTCTTTTTGGGCCCTTTTTGAGGACTCCATCACTCCAATAAGATCTTTAATTTTAGTCACATGGGTGAGACTTTTAATCCATAAAACCCTTATAATACGGAATGGTTATAGTTGAGTTTTCTCACGATTAGGTTTCCGGTGGCTTTGGTGGCAAGTCAAGTCTTGCCTGATGCCACATATAAAGATACAACACTTCTTTAATCTCACATATTAGAGCATAATATTCTTTAATTTCTCTAATCTAAAACAGAACAGATAACTTAATGTGTTATAGATGGTTACAGGACCTTATGTGTCATGTTTTTTCATCATGTTTTTCCTCTCAATCTTCTGTTCAAATTGATTGATTGCTCCGCCTTCAACCTGAACTGTGGTATGTTTGATTTTGATAATTATTGCTATTCATTTATTATAATGCACAATATTTGAGGATCTATTATTTCAATGTTTTGTGGTACTAATTTCAACTTGATGACTATGTTTCAGATAAGATCAATCAATTGGTTGGTCTATTTATGTTTCTATATCCCAGTGTACAAATGCCTCATCTATTTCATGAAATACCCGTATACCCAAATACTTAAACGATTCCCTCTCTCATTTTATCCCCAACCTCGGGAGGTCCTCCACCTGGCACTCCTGTAGCCCCCCTAATGGGAACAAGACTGACTTATCCGCATTAACACAGAAGCCAGACATATGTGAACAATTCTGCAGTATGTCCAATAATTCCGGGAGGTACATCCTTTGAGTTGATAAATACAAAAGCAGGTTGTCCGCATATAGTGAAAGTAAATGCCACACCCCTCCTACTTCAACCCCCGCCTCCATCATTTCCTGTCTCAAAAACGCTGCTAGAGGTTCCAAGGCCAAAGTAAATAAAATCGGGACGCTGCACAGCCCTGCCGTGTCCCGCTGCTCAGTTCCCACATCCCAGATACCCAGTTATTGGTCCTCACCATTGCCACTGGTTTATTATAGAGCAGGCCCAGCCATCTACGAATATTCACCCCAAATCCAAACACACCTAACACCCGAAATAACCATTTCCATTCCAGCAAATCAAAAGCTTTCATGGCATCAAAGGAGGCTATTGCCATCTCTTGGTTCCGTGCCTTCACTTGGTCCTCAACATGGTGGAGGCAAGTGATATTACCAGAAGTGTCCCTCCCCCCAACTAACACACCTTGGTCTGGGTGGACCAGTTTTGGCACCACTTTTGGCAACCTGGTTGCCAGGATTATCCCCAGAATCTTCCCTTCCATGTTTAATAGGGATATGAGCCGATACACCTCACAATCCAGTGGGCCCTTCCCTTCCTTCAAGATTACTGTAATCACTGTCTCTCTCACCTTATTCCGGGAGCCAACACTTTTGGAACACTTCCCTGTACACCTTCTGGAGCTGCGGTGCCAGGAGAACCACAAACATGGAATGGAACTCTATGGGAAACCCATCACTACTGGGAGCTGTGCCTTTCCTCATATTGTGTATTGACCACCGAATATCCCCCTCCTCATTTGGGGCATCCAGCTCCTCCCTCACATCTTCTTCTAAATTTGGCAAGTGTATTAGTTCCATAAGGTCTTCCACATTAACATCTAACTATCCATTTTCGCTTGTGTACAATCCACTGTAGAAGGCCACAAATGCCTCTTTAATCCTCTCTTGCATGTCCACTAGCCTTCCCAAATCAATCCCGATTTGGGTGATGACTCTACTCAGGTTTTTTTCTGCTGATCAGCCAGGCCAATAACTTCCCCCACCTTATCCCCCTCCCCATGCAGCCGGACATCCTGCTTACTATTATCGAATTGCGCCAACTCTGCCAGTGTCTTATGGTGAAACTTAAGCTTTTGCGCCATTGTCTGCCGCACTGGGGTACCCATTTCCGCTTCCCTGTCTAATTCCGCCACTTGGGCCACTGTACTTTGAAATGTGTCTTGCAGTCTTTTCTGCATACCTAGCATCGTGGAGAGGCACATCCCTCTTATATTCGCCTTGAAGGCCTCCCAGAGCGACTCCATGGATGTCACTGATCCCTCATTCAGCTCAAAGTAAGTTTCGATCCCCTTACGAATTTCATTGACAAATGCCCCTTCCCTCAGTGCCTCTCTCTGCATCTGCCACAACCATCGGGGGGCTTCCCACTAGTGCCCAGCAACATAACCACCATCAAAGAGATGATAATTTTCCCTCCCTGTCAAGAGATAATCCAGGCGAGAATACAAACTATGCACACCTGAGTAGTATGAATACCTCCTTTCCTCACCATGCCTTTTCCTCCATATCTCCACCAGGTCCATTTACCCCATCACCCTATGGAGCAATGCTGTCATGTGCTTTTTAGCAGGCCTCCTGATCCCAGACCCATCCAGAGATTCATACAAATGACACTTAAAATCCCTTCCCCATGTATCAGGTCCCCCATATACACCCCTATCATTCGGAGGACTGCCGGGAAGTACTCCCTATCATCCATATTCGGCGTTTATGAATTCACCAGGCACAAAGAGCGACCATCCCATAGGCCCACTATCACCACTGTTCTTTCTATATCATCTGTCAACAAAGTTTCCACCTTCGGCGGTATCTCTCTAGCTACCCAAGTGAGAACCCCCCCTTGCTTGAGTTGAATAGGCCATCCTCTTTATTTGTCCCCCCCATAATTTCCCCAGCCTCCCCAGCTCATCCTTTCCCATATGGGTCACCTGTATCATAGTCACTTTTATCCCTAGTCGTTTCAGAAATTCCCCCATCCTTCGCCTCTTCTGGCCAGTTCCCAAACCCCGGAAATTCCATGTTCCGATTTTTAGACCTCCTCCCTCGACCATTTAAACCGCTGAAACCATGTTCCCAGGGTCCCCTTCCTATCCCTCACAGGACCTACTCTCTTAATACAGCCCTCGCCTCTGTTGCCGGTCCCCATTTTCACTCCTGTTTCTGATGCCATGCCATCTCCTGTTTGACCCGTCACCATTCCTGTGTCTCCTCCCTGTCTCCAAGCCCCATCCCTAATAACACCCACCTCCAACTTGGTGCCCCTAAACCCAACTCTCCCCCAACTTCCCATCCCAGCACAAATTCTCCCTCCCCAGCCCGTTCCCCCATCCCATCCTCCCCCCTCTCCCACCCTCCCCAAATACTGTCGATAGGCACCCCCCAATTCGGCTTCATCCCACCCTTCCAACTTCCTCAACTGTGTTAACCGGACGTCCCACATGTGGTGTCGTCCCCGCTCTCCCAATGTTTAGACCCCTTGATTAGTTCTTCCCTGCTCCCCTTCCTCCCCTGTGGGTGGCAGCCAAGATGTCGGGTACCGGGGGAGCTTTACATTGCACCCTCCGCCACCCACTCAAATGATCAAATATCTACTCTGGTCCACTTTACCCATCCTGGGTGACAACTCCTTGCTGGAGGTCTGTTACCATTAGCCACGCTGCCTTTTCCCAATCACTCCTTCGTCTTGGGTCGTGTTCCGTACAATTGCTCTTGGCTTAGCGAGTCCCCATCACGTGGTGTAGAATCCAGCAAATCCCACACTTCTTTTGGGGATGTAAAAAACCATGACTTCCCTCCTGATATCACTTTCAGCTTGCCCGGGAAAAACATCATGCATTTCAAATTCAATTCCCAAAGCCGACACCTCACTCCATCATATGTACTCCTCTGTTGCTGCACTTTCTATGAAAAATCCGGGAAGATCTGTAGTTTCGTATTCCCAATGCCGTAGTAGCCTGCCTTCGGAGCCTCCTGCAGAATGGCATTGTGATCCCGGAAGTTCATAATCTTTTTCGCCATCACTCTCAGCGGGGCACCCGAGGGGGGGGTGCCCGGCATCCTATGCGCTCTCTCCTCTGTGAAGAATTTCGAGAGGCCCTTGATCCCCAGTACTTTCAGAATGAAATTTTCTACAAACAGTTCTGCACAGGGTCCCTCTTCCCTTTCTGGCCCCCCGACCAGCCTGATGTTACAACATCTGGAGTGCCCCTCTGCATCTTTTGCCTTTGTTTCCAGGGTTATGGTTGCCCCCATCAGACCCACCATCTGGTTTTTAAGGGTCTGAATATCATCCTCCACCGCACTGACCCTTTGCTCCACCTCAGTGACACATTCCCACACTTTACGCAGGTCCGCCCGGACCAAGGAGACATCTACTCTGACCTTCTTAATACTGCTTTCCTGGGAGGCTTTGGATGACTATATTGCCTGCAACAGTGCATCAAGAGTCTCACCTTCCCCTTCACCACCTGTCACCCACTCCTCCACAGTGCGGTCTGTTTCCCTGTGATTTTGCAGTTTGTACCTTCTGCGTACTTCTCAATTTTTTGCTGACCTTTCACCATTGTAGCTCCGGACCTTTATCTGCCCAGTGGTATATTCACTTGTTGTCATGAGCTACTGATTACCCTGGGGTGTGTAAGCAATGTATATCCCGGCGTGTCACCTCAATCCAGTCCTGCACTCCGGATGTTGGCTGTACAACCCTATGTGGTGGGTATTTCTTAGCTGTGTCCAATTTTAGTTGCAGCTTATGATGGTGTTCAAGGCTGCAGACAAGTTTCCCCCCGCTTATCAATGTCTCCTGCCTAAGCTTGGCAAGATGTCCCTGTGGCGTACTACTAGGTGTCCTCAGCCCTGCTTTGATGTGGGAGCCCAATTCCAGGACTCCTTAAGTAGCACTTTCTCCCCCGGTACACTGGTGGGAGGTCTGTGCACTTCTTTCCAAGGCTGGCCTACCTCACTGAGCCATCCATTCTGCTGCGGCGCTTCAGAGTACAATTAGCAGCCCAACCATGGGAGCGGGGTGCTGGTCCAGTCTACCCCTCTCCCCGATCTGAGTCTCAGCAAAGTTCCACCTTGGGGTCCCAGCAAGTAGGGGAGCACTTTTAATATCGCCCCTGGGCTCTGGTGTGTGTGCGAGCAGTTCCTCCTTCCTCCGCCCCACTCCTGGCGATGATCTCTTGTGACTCATCCTTACTGGTACGGATTGTGTCTGGCTATCCTTCGTCCTCACAAGGCGCGCATATGTCGTCAAAGGGGCCCCCGCTGCTCCCGCCAAATCCATGCTGTCAGTTTCTTTGCCTGTGGCCTCTCTCCATTGCTCTCGGCACCCACTCCTGAGACCGTGTCTTGACCCAGTGGTGTTACTAAGAATATCATGCTGCCTTCTCTTTGCTTGATGTGAGCTGCCTTGCTCACTTGGCAGTCCTCTGACGGCGCACAGCTTCCTCCCCTAATCAGGGATCCGTCATCTCTCCCACCACACATCAGTGGACTGCGGTGGCCATCTTGGACCCACAGTCTGTGTTGGTCCCGGCATCACCTTCTCTGCAGGATTTGGGCAATACAGGTCTTCCTGGGGTCCCCGCAGCTCGCTCTACCTGGCTCGCAGTGTCTCAGCTTCCTTCACCTTATCACTAATTTGCTTGTAGGGTGTAGATTGCGTATATTTAAGCAGGATATGAGCTGGTGGAGCTGAAGCTCTGCAAAACTACGTGCTCATTGCATGCCAGCTGGCCAAGCCCCCCTTGATGTACTATCATGAAACATTTTCATTCATAAAAACCTATGAAATTCACATAATAAACTTTGTTAAATGAACATTATGGTTAGGTTGCACTAAAATAAAACTATGATATTCAGTAAAAAACTTTGTTAAACAGACATTATGGTTAAGTTACACTAATAAAAACCTATGAAATTCAGTGAAAAAACATTGTTAAAGGGACGTTATGGTTACAGGTAAAACCGATAAACCCCAGAAATTCACCAGTTATGGTAAATTGAGCAATCATGAGTTGCACCACCACCGTGCACTGCTATTAATAATATCCAGGACATGAAAGATGATATCACAAATGTTATGAGATGATCATGAGAACACAGGAGGAAAATGCCAAGGTATGCCAAGGTGGGACACCACTGGGTAACTACTGGAGCAGAGGAGTCCCAAGGGTGGGATGCATCATAACCATAACATCCCTTTAACAAACATGTTTCTGTCAATTTAACAGCTCTTTATAAGTACAAATGTTTCATGGAGTTACATCACTATATATAAGTTATTAATACGTCATCTTTTCACATATATAAAAGAACTATAAAGCTCCTTAAAGAAACATATTTTGTGCAACACATACTTATGTCTGCTGTTATCAGCAGTGCATGCTGGGGATGGAAATCATTGTTCAATTACCTACGGCATAAGGCTCCACCATGACCCCAGCTAAACCAAAATACCCTTATTATTTACTACACCTAACCTGCATCCTAGTTCAGTGTCCACTATAACATAACAATGTAACCAATGGCCAGTGCTCATGGCTTGCACTCATGGCCAGTCCCCAAATCCATTGCTGGTCCCTGGTCATGCCATGACACTAATAATCTGGCCACTGCCCATGACCGCAGGCTATACCCCAGTCACCAAAGGAATATAACCATTTTTTGTACCTACGTTATGACACTTGTCAAAAAATAAAACATGGACACATTTGCAAAACCATGCATTGGGGTCCTTGCTAATGCTCCTTAGACTAGTTTGCTGGAAGTTCACCCATGTTTTATTTTTTCAAAATTTTCAAAATGTACGTACATACATACAATAGTCAAATAACTTAGCCCCCACTTGACAAAATCCATTCAGACTTTGCACAAACATTCAAGGCTGGGTCTATAATCTTTCTGAAAACATGTATCCACATTCGTCAAATGGTAACAAAGTTATAAGCCATCTAAAAATGCTGATATCCCCCTCTAATGTTGCCCCTTCTTGACAAAATACAATCAAACTTTGCAAAAACGTTTATCTAGATCTAAAATCAGATTTGTCAAATGGCACCATATTTATAAGCCTTTGGAATATTTTGAGACCATGCTCTAATTTTGTTGCCTCTCGACAAAACAACACCCCACTTGGCAAAACCATTCAGTATGCCGTCTAGAATGAAATTCTAAAATGTCATGCAGATTCATCGAGTGGCACCAAAGTTAAAAGCCATCCAAGAACTGCTTGTCACAACCTTGTAATGCACAAATAAGCATACATGACCCGAACATCTCAAGTGTTCGTGGACATCACAGGACTGTCCCAGACTGTTTGCGGATGTCAGAGAAAAAACATGCCTGTCTTTTGGCTTTTTAATGCCATACCCCATCCCATCTTCATCTCACTAAGTTCCTCAGGCATAGTTTAGTTAGTTAGACAAGTGCAATGTTGTGTTTTTTAACATGTTTTTACCGCGATGTTCGCGGACAACAGGCGCTGTCTGCGAATCCAAAATAGCAGTCATTTACCCAAAAATCTGACCCTCATCAAGCTTTTTACCATCCAATCAGCAGGTATGTCTGATGTCTGCAGACATCACATCACACTCTGGACCAATCGGAGGCCCGTCAGCGGACTAAACAGTTAAGTGAGTCCATGGACCGAACCCAGATATCACATATTGTTTTTGACCTACTTTTTGGTTGTTTTAAACAAAAAACGACTGGACGGATTTACACCAACTTTACAAAAGCATGCTTTGGGGGCCAAACTGCTGATCTTGCCACAAATTTGGTGAACATCAGTCCAGCGGTTTGGGCAGAATGCATACGTAAAATGTTTTTCCATTGCTTCTATGGGAAAACAACACATTTTGGGACCCCCTTATAACGTTGCCCCACCTTGGCAAAGCCTCACCAAACTTTGGAGGATCAAACTGATGGGGCCATATACCTTTTTTGAAAAGTTTTGTGAGGATTCATCCAGCACGGTTATTTTATAATCCACCAAGAAAGTGCTCTGCCTTTGAGTTGAGCAACTTAACCATAAATACATGGCTGCTACTGCAGGGCCTGTAATATTCAAGGAAAAACATTAGTTGCAGGGACATTAAGGTGAGAACTCAATGAACCAAAACCCCTGAAATTCAGCTAAAGCCACCTTAACTTTGCTAGAAATTACAAATCGCATCATTGATGCCATCACTGGTGACAATACTAATTACATTGCATATGGAATTAGACATAACATCATTTATAAGTTAGTTCATGAAAACTCTGATTACCTTAACAACAATATAGGCCGTGGACTTGACCATGACACCAGCTGGGGTCACTGGCCATCACCAAAGACCATAGCTAGTGGTTGGTTAGTGTTCAAAAATACCAATGTGCATCATAAAAAGCTATGCCAAGTAGCCCATCACTGTTTTAAAATATAGAGTGGGCAAAGTTGAAAGCTGTAGTCAATGGCCATAGCTGAAGGCCCTAGCTAGTGCCCATTAATATGTTAGAATATGCAGTCGGTACAGCCAAAGGCTGTGGCCACTGGCTACTACTGTGTCGAAGACCATGGCTAGTGCCTGATCAGTGTATATAATATACGGTGGACACAGTTGAAAGCTGTATACCATGATAGAGGCCAACATCTATGGTTGGTAGCCTGTATCTCTTTTAAAATATTAAGTGCACATGGGTGAAGGTTGTGACCGCTGTCCATAACTGAAGGCCATGACTAGTACCCATTCATCAGTTAAAATATATTTGGCCATGCACACTGACCATGGTTGAAGGCCATGCTTAATATCAACCATGTAGTTAGTGATATCATCAGTGATGTGATATGTGATGTCTTCATTGTAGTCATAGGCTGTGCAATAGGGGTGTGAAGTTAAGGTGGCTTTAGCTGAATATCAAGGGTTTTGTTGCATTAAGATCTCACCCTTAACGCCCCTAGAACTAAAGTTTTTTTTCCTTGAATTTCAAAGGTTTTTGTTATTACATAGATAATTAACATTAATCATACAGACAATTGGGCTAATGAAAGCAATATTTCATGTTTACAAAGTAAAATAAAAAGCAATTGTGCACCCTATTCTTAAAAATGTTTCTTTCAATATTAATTGAAGTTTTTTAAAGTATTTGCAATTATATGTACTGTTTACATGTCAAAACTTATTGAAGTGTGACAGTAACTATATACAAAGAGTACACTCAATATATCTTAAAATATATGTTTACAACACAACTGACCACATACATATGTACATATTTTTTTATATAGTTTTATAGCCACATCTACAGAGGTGATTCATCTGCAAAATGGCCATAGCCATGTCAATACAAGTGCCAAAGTTCCTTTGACGCAGCTATTTAGCTTCACGCCTCTTTCTACCGGACAATCATATTTCGAGCTCCTATGTTGTGTAGCTGCGTCAACAAATGAGCCAATGGCA
This sequence comes from Ambystoma mexicanum, assembly GCF_040938575.1. Lineage (NCBI taxonomy): Eukaryota > Metazoa > Chordata > Amphibia > Caudata > Ambystomatidae > Ambystoma > Ambystoma mexicanum. The sequence continues at coordinate 422,254,457 of NC_090939.1, read as the reverse complement.
CACCGAAATGTATTGACATGAATACACTCACGCTTGCAAAATCAACTAATAGCACGTCAAATTACATCAACTTGGCTACGCGTCCACATCATTCACACCACATCCAACTTTGACCTGCTTCGGCTTCGTGACTATGCATCTTTGTTAGCCGCGTGCAATAAACATCCAATCAAATGCTCAGATTCATTGATTCAGTTACACTCATGCCATATTGCGACATCTGTGCATACAACACCATCCTATAGCGGGCACGGCAGTATGTAGCCCCAGGTAATCACCACACCCACAAAAAAGAAGTTTACATTTATAAATATTTTCTGTACTTGCTAGTGAAAGGGTTTCTGGGTAACTGTAAGCACATTTTCCACTTTAAAATTAAATGATGACACATTCATAGATTAAAGTATGCAACCTTAACCAGGTAGCCAAGACATAAATCCTAACTATGTCTTCAGTTTTACAAATAAATACATGAAGACATGCCAACAGTGTAACATTATTTTGAGTATTCATCTTTTTAAAATATAGGTATACCTATTTTTCAAATAAACACTTTTGTGTGTAAACATATCAACACTTAGCAAAATCTACACTAATAACCTACCAAAAATAATTTCCATACTTCTTATAAAATCTGTGTGTGTCCATTTTTGGCCCCTACACACATGAGAAGTAGATAATGACATTTTACAATGTACACATCATATTTACATTTCTTAAAAACAAACACTATTGGCACTGATCATTGTACGCAGTGGGCAATACTTGTTTTAACTATGTAAATATACATTCTAAATTATAAATAATATATCTACATTGCCATGTGATAACTTCTTTCATAATCTGATGTGTGTCCTTTTTGGTCACCTACACACCTAAGAAGCTAAAGAAAATGTTCTTAAACCTACCATACAAAATAGAAAAGCATGCCATATAATGACTGGATACATTGGACAACTTTTCTGAAAACTTCACACTGCATATAGAAGTTATTTATACATTTAACAAACTAACCCTATCAGTAAGGTATTTTAATGTTTTATTTAATTTAGAATACTTTTTTAAAAAAACATTGTGTACATACTTATTTTCACCACCTATACACATAATAAGTAAACACAGTATACCTACATTGTTCCCTAAAACTATTGGTAGTTACATTTTATTTATTTTTCAAACATTGTACTATATGTTTTTTGTATCTACAGCCTACTCTTTACTTCATATGTAAACAATCATGCCTTTCCACACTCCCTCACACTCACAATAATGTACATAGAACTATTTATTAAACCTAGCACTTATAGGGAACACTTTCACATATTCATATATACAGTGTTTTACACAAGAATTAGATTAGAAGAATGCAGAATGCTGTTTTCTTTTCTAGTTTATATACTCTTCAGAATATTACCTGTACATGTATGTTGTACTATTTTTAAAGTACATCCTACTAACAATCCATTTCCAACTTTATATAAAACATGCATTACCCATTCTTCCATTACAAGCTTTTATTTTACATGTTTATATGCACAAACCATATTGCACATATATTTAAAAACATTGGTTCTAACAACATTAAGTAAGCATTCTTTAAACCCTTTGGCAAACTAGCGTGATTTGTGACTATAGAGTCATTGCAAACAAGCTCTTTGAAAATCTTGCTTGTGTATAGGGGCTTTACAAATACACAATACCACACCATACCAACAAGCAAATCTACTTCTGTACGCACCCATGTCGTGAAATGTACACATTCATAATAATTGCACATTTAAATGTTTTCTTGCTAACAGAAACTTGACCACATTTAAATTACATCTTTGACGTGTTAATTGTCCTACTATTAACTCTGTATCTTTGACATATAATCAATACACACTCATTAAAGACTAGATTTTGCAGTTTCGATTGTGATTTACAGCCACAGACACTGCATTGCATGTCATGTAATGCTTTAGTTACAATATCAGAAAGATGTACACTTTTATGGTCTGGGATACGCACATACACAAATCTGTCATAGTGATCTGGAATAGAATAATCTTTCATACATTGTGGACACATACGATTCTACTCGTAACTAATTCCTACACCTATCTACATTAACAGTTTCCTTCTCTAATAAATCAGACGGTCATTACAAATTCTTGACTATCTTCCTATGTATTTTGAGAACATTGTTGATTTCCATTTGCAACAGCTACTACATTTCGGATTGACATTGCTACATGTAAACTGTGTGGTTTTTAAACTACATATATTTTAAGAAATGAAAGTTACACACATAGCTGCTTCTCTGCTGTGGAAGCTATTATTTGCATTAATGAAGTCATTTAAAACAACAAACACAAAGCTGCATTACAATAGCATTCAACTCTTGTTTCATTACTAAATCTGCAATAAGTGTATGACGTAGCTGAATGACTTTCCAACTCCTGTTGATTGTCCTGTATTTAAGTCTTAAGAGGAATGATTCTATTTGTATGAAGTTTGACTGGTTCGTTATGTTTCCTGGCTAAGTGTGTATCAGGTACAGGTATAAGGTCAAAGTGAGGATCTTACAGTGCACCTAACCTATTATATTCATCAATGCAAGAAATGTCAGCTGTTACTTTCCTTTCATCAAAGTTTATTAAAAATAAACCTTCAATATGTTTTCACATGGGACAGAGCTACATATGACATTCATTATTTAAACACTGTATGGCCAATGTCAGTAAGTGCTGCTTGTAAAGTTAACCTGTGTGATTTATTAATAGTAACTGCATATGCAGAGCACAATGAAAATTGGGCTCTTTTCACAAAGGTATCCTTAAAAAGCATGAAACATGCAGAGGTTCGAGAAATAAAATGAGTTTCTTCTATACGATCAAACTTTACTCCAACATGTTCAATATTTGTACTGTAAAGAAAAGTGTGAAATGAAATCATCCTTCCCAACGCTCCATTGGCTAGACCAATTCCTACATTAAAGTTCCTCTTTTATTTTTATTTTTTTATTGATAAAATTGTTTTAGTTGAATTAACAACTTTTTCAATTATTTACATTATCATTTCCATTTCATTATCTCAACTTGCACAAGGATTTAGATAGGCATCAATTCATTCTAATTGACACAGATATATGCATAAATCTTTTAAATTCATTTCTTAGAATAGCCATTCGTCAATCAAAATAATACTTTTAACAGTCAGATCAATTCGACCATATATTATTCTATGTTTGGAAATAAAAGATAACATAAATATCAAATAAGAAAATAAAAGAGAACACAGTTTGATTAATACATTTATACATATGAGTGAGATCGATAATATTGTCGTCTGCCGAGTAATATTTTTTCAGGTAGTATCAATTTAAGTTCTATCAGGAATTGTATGATATCGATAATGAGAGAAGTGTTAGGAGTATTAAATATTGCGACCCACAAATGATCTTTGGTTAATAGTGGTTGGTGCCTAAAATATTTGAAGAGATAACGAGTCCTTATATCAATCAAATATAAACAATCTACTAGAAGGTGCCTTGTTGTCTCTATGGAACCGGAAACCTTGCAATAGGTGCAAGTTCTGGATAAATTCAAGGAGTTGTTATATGAAGCAAGTTTGTCTTTAGTGGGAAGCAGGTTGAATCGAAAATGTAAAGTATCTGCATACATTCTTTCTGGGAATTTAATAAGATATTGTGGTCATACATTAACTGCACACAGTTGAAAAGCGCCCTTTTTTACTGCTTGATATAACTTGATTTGGTCAATAGTGCTTATCCAATCGCTTCTCCACAATTTCAGTTTTGCCTTATCTGGAAATTCTAGCAGTTGCTGTATAGAAATGTCAGCTTCTTAAGGTATTTTCTAAAAGCGGTTTAAAATCGGGTTTCTCTAAAACCTTTTTCCATACAGGAAACAAGTTCATGTTTACATCAGAGGTGTTTAAACATTTCCTGTACAAGGCTAACATAAGCCAGGAAACTGAAGCATTGAAAAGATACAAGACCCAATTTGAATCTAATGAGGGAAATGGGAGTACATGCAGGGGCTGGTAGGATGTGTTTCCAGTAAATGCCCTCCAGAATATTCCACTTTACAGCCTTTGGGTTGGTCTTCGATTGACTTCCATGTGCTATCGGTATCACTTTTTGTATATAGAATATCCTAGCAGGAAGTATGGAACATTTTCCATAATTTCTCTGTAAAGCTTTGCCCTGGATAACAAGTAATCTCATTCTAGCTGCGAGTTTCCCATTATAGGATAGATCTAGAGGATGTGTATTCACATTTACTGCCAGGTATTTGTATTCTTGTACTTGATTCAAGGTGCAATTTCCTAGTTTCAAGTTGAACTTGAAGTCAGCTGATGATTGTTGATGTTGTAAAATAAGTATATTAGACTTAGATGCGTTAATTCGTTAATTATTAGTTGCTTCTTCTGCGCATACTCAGACAGTGCCGAAAGTTTCCTCTTTAGACCAATAGGAGTTTTGTCTAATAGCATAAGATCATCTGCATATAATAAATAGGATATTTCATGGCCATCCAACTTTGGTGCAAACAAACGTATAGAGATAAAAGCAAGATACATGTCATTAATATAAAAATTGAACAAAATCGAAGCAAACGGACATCCTTGCTTTTGGCCAGAGTTGGTTTTGATTGATTGTGATAACAGGCCATTGGATGTCAATTTGCAGGCCAATTCATGGAATTAATGTGCGCCGAAAATTCCCGCGCATAGGTGCCAAAACATGCGATTCGCAATGAAAGTGCGAAAATCGCAGTGCAACTGCGAAATTCGCAGGGAAACCAGCGCACATCGATTCATGGAAGTCCATGCACGAGAAAAATATTGGATGTGCGCTTAAAAAGTGCGCGGCGCACGCCTGCGCACAGGTCATCCAACGGCGTGCGTCACGGCCGCCGCAAAACCGCACATAGCGCGGCGCACATCACAAAAGTAGGTGGAACACGGGCGTAACACTCGGAATGGGGAACAACGCGTGAAAATATGGGCGTCACGGGGGAAGTACAGGAGGCAAGTGCGCAGAACACCCACACGCTCGCCTACAACTCATATTCATGGAATCTAATAGGTCAAACCAGCGCACGGGCAAAGACGCGCACAGGGCCAAACAAGTACGCCACAAGAAAGCAGGCGGTAGCGTCCCTGCGCCTGAAAGAAATGTGCGCCAAAATGTGCGCTAACAAAAAGCACCCATTTACAGCTATGATGAATGATCCATACAGTGGCCCTCTAGGACAAATGAGATGCAAAGGGGTCCCGACAAACACGGACACCCGCTGTGTGAAAAATAGCGTGTGCGTGTATTACTGGGTTCGCGGGAAGTTCCACACGCGATTGGCCTGGGCACGTGTATTCCGGGGTGCACGGCAAATTCCACACGTGAATCCAGCAGCCTACGTGTATTTCGGGGGTGCCGGGGAGTCCCACACGTGAATTGGCCGTGTGGGTCCTCCCAGCTGTTCCCTCTACACCCTCCACGGCCCCTGCAGGTGGCCCACACCAAAGGGGACTACCCTGCACCCTTGCACATGTCCCGCAGGCAGCCCATCCACCATGGCCATGCCCCCCAGCCAACCCACATGTCACCTTGCACTACTGCCCACCAACGCATGTCTCCCTGCACCCCCACCCCCCAGCATCCAGGAGTACCCTCCACCAGGCCCCCACTCATGTCTCCCAGCACCCCCACCCCCCTACATCCAGGGGCACCCTCCACCAGGCCCCCGCTCCTGTCCCCCTGCACCCCCACCCCACTGCATCCAGGGGCACCCTCCACCAGGCCTCCACTCCTGTCTCCCAGCACCCCCACCCCCCAGCACTGTAGGGCACCCTCCACCAGGCCTCCACTCCTGTCTCCCAGCACCCCCACCCCCCTGCATCCAGGGGCACCCTCCACCAGGCCACCACTCCTGTCTCCCAGCACCCCCACCCCCTGCATCCAGGGGCACCCTCCACCAGGCCCCACTCCTGTCCCCCTGCACCCCCACCCCCCAGCACTGTGGGGCACCCTCCACCAGGCCCTCACTCATGTCCCCCTGCACCTCCACCCCCCAGCACTGTGGGGCACCCTCCACCAGGCCCCCACTCATGTCCCCCTGCACCCCCACACCCCTGCATCCAGGGGCACCCTCCACCAGGCCCCACCCATGTCCCCCTGCACCCCCACCCCCCAGCACTGTGGGGCACCCTCCACCAGGCCCCCACTCCTGTCTCCCAGCACCCCCACCCCTCTGCATCCAGGGGCACCCTCCACAAGGCCACCACTCCTGTCCCCCTGCACCCCCACCCCCAGCACTGTGGGGCACCCTCCACCAGGCCCCCACTCATGTCCCCCTGCACCCCCACCCCCCAGCACTGTAGGGCACCCTCCACCAGTTCCCCTCTCCTGTCTCCCAGCACCCCCACCCCCCCACTCCTGTCCCCCTGCACCCCCACCCCCCAGCACTGTGGGGCACCCTCCACCAGGCCCCCACTAATGTCCCCCTGCACCCCCACCCCACCAGCTGTGCGATTTGCCTGGGTATCTGTATTCCAGGGGTGCGCGGGTAGTCTCACACGCGATTCCATCAGGGTACGTGTATTATGGGTCCGCGTGAACTTCCACACGTGATACCAGCAGGGTACGTGTATTTCGGGGTGCGCGGGAAGTTCCACACGCAAATTAGCAGGGTACGTGTATTTCGGGGTGCGCGGGAAGTTCCACACGTGAATTTGCAGTGTACGTGTATTTCGGTGTGCACGTGAAGTTCCACATGCGACTGGGCCTGTGAGAGTGTGGTACGTGTATTCCTGGGGTGGGCGGGAAGATTTACACGGTCGCCTACAACGCGCCAAAAAATAAAAGGTCCAATCCTGAAACACATACGCCAGCATGAAGCAGGCGCACGTCCCGCGCAGCATAAAAGAGTGCGCAAACAACAAACAAGCTCAGACGCCAGAATGAATATACCGTTCCTAGCAGCAGTGGCCGTGGGATGCCGCAGGAGGAGGAAAAGTATAGTCTGGGCCAGAATCTTCACACCCAGAACCATCCTATTTGGTATGCCTGATGACCAGGTGTATGGGAGGTACAGGTTTCCACCACACAGAATACTCAACCTGGTCAGTGAGTGGGAGGATGACCTCACATCACCCACCCTGTGCTCCCAAGCACTCAGCCCCCTGGAGAAGGTCCTATCGTACTGCACTTCTTGGCTACCGGATCATTTCAGCGGACAAGTGCCATAGTGGGGGGGGGGTGTCACAGGCCACGCAGTCACGGTGCCTACACCAGGTGTTGGCCATCATCACTGCACGCCCATCAATCCGCAGGCACATATACCTGCCCAGAACACCTGCAGAAAGGCAGGCTGTCAGCCAGGATTTCTACAGGGTGGCACAATTCCCCAAAGTGCTAGGTGCCATTGATTGCACCTATGTGGCTCTACGTCCCCCCAGGGCATCTGAGCACATCTATAGAAACCGCAAGCACTGGCCTTCATCAACGTCCAGGTAGTATGGGATGCCAAGGGAATCATCACCTCAGTATATGCCAAATATCCAGGGTCCACCCATGACAGCTTCATTTACAGGATGTCAACCCTAAACCGGGACATGGAAGCTGGGCGGCATGTCGATGCATGGCTGCTTGGTGAGTAGAAATGCCACAGCACCCGCATGCATGACAGATACAGAGTAATGCCAATAACCCACTAATTATCCCCATCACCACCTCCCCAGGGGACAGTGCCTACCCTCTGAGCACACACATGATGACGCCAATTCGGAACCCCATCACGAGATACAACACAGCCCATATTGCAACACTGGGCATAGTGGAGCGCACATTCGGAGTGCTCAAGTCACGCTTTCGCTCCCTTGACCGTTCTGGTGGGCTGCTGTTATACGCTCCCCCAGTAGTGTGCAGGATCATAGTGGCAGCATGTGTCCTGCACAATGTTGCAACACGCCGGGGCCTGGCTGTGGACATGGTGGTGCCCCCACATCCCCAAACACATGCACGCCCGCTGCGCATGGGAGGGGAAAGGGCACGGGGTGAGCTAGCCCGTACGCAGCTGGTGGCTAATTACTTCACATAGAAAGCACACCCCTGTGGAGTGCACACAGCCCTGGCACATACCATCTGACAATCAATGCTGACTCAATCTGACAATTCTGATAAATTAATGGACAGTCAACTGTCAGAACCATGGCAACATGAGATTGTTCATCTGGAAGTGTCACAATGTGTGCATCCCTACCTACACAAACACCACCAATGCAGTGTCATCAAAAGACACACTTCCATGCAGCAAAAATGAATACCCACTTGTAAAATACAACATGAGAACAGTGCCATGTCACCCAACCCCTCCCCGGCATGGCCACACAACACACCATGGCATGTCATGCAATGTTAGAGCGAACAAATTAATCCCCACAACATGCCCCAAGTGTCACCAACTACAGTGTCCCTAATGGAAACTGGCCACACATGGATTGCTCACAGTAATGCAGGACCAACAGCACACATTACCAAATACTTACCAATAATACCAATCACCTACACAACTTCAAACCTACCATAAACATGACAGTACGGACTTATAAAATTGGTAGCCTCACTACTTGATAATGCCAGCACTTCAAACACTTCCAACTATACAGTGTTAGCGCCACACAAGAGTGTAGGTGCACTGCTTACAACATGGACTCCAGTTCCAAAGTAGACCGCCTTGTGAAGACATGAGAAATGGACCTGCAAATTAGGAGGATGAGATGGATGCAGAGGCACATATAAATACACCATGCAGTGTACAATATAACAATAATATGCACTAGGAATGTATACACAGTATTGACTACAGACTGCCCACACATCATATGGGAGTCCAACGTCACCATGTAAGTCAATGTCACTTGGGCACACCCTTTGCAAGCCCATGGAAACGGGAAGCAGGAGGGGTGTGTGTCACACAAACCCAAGCATCTGACCCAAATTCAGGACAAGCCTGCATGTGCCCAGCCACAATACAGCGTATGCCCACGGGAGCCACACAAGGCAACACACTGTAAAAAAAAAATCAAGATTCAAAATTAAAAAAAAAAAAAAAAAAATCAAAAATGGACAAGAATGGGCCCTGGGTGGGGTAGGCCACCCAGGAGGTCCGAAGACAGGGTGCACACCAAAACTCACCTGTGTGGATCTTGCGGAAAAAAAAACACCTCCATGGGCTCATGGCCTGCACGGCTACCCTATTGTGGGAGAATCGCTGCTGTCGCTCTCCTTACCCTCTGCAGCTGCATCAGGAGGTGGTGGCACTATGGGAGGCAGCCCACGCAAAGCCCTAGTCTGGTCCTCAATGGCAGTAAGCAGGCGGGTGTGGAAGGTCTCGTTCTGGAGGATAATTGTGCGGAGGTCCCCATGCAACAACTCACGGGATGCCCGGACCTCCGCCCTAGTTGCCTGCATCTCAGCTGAGAGTGTACGTGTGAGCCGCTCCAGCTGCTGTTCTGTCCTCGTGTTAGCTGAAGCCTCAAGCTCAACCAGAGTTGCCCTGAGCTGACGGAGTTCCACCCTCAGGGCTTCCCTGTGGCCCTGGGACTCAATAGAAATGGCTTACCGCAGAGTCTCCAGTGCCGCCCGCCTGTCCCTGTTGGACGCCAACATGTCCTCCCTGTGTGACTGGCTAATGGAGTCTGTTGCCTGCTGTAGTTGTTCAATTAGCCTTTCTTGGGGGACAATGGAAGTGGCCACCCTATCCATGGCCTGAGCCATCATCTCAGTTGATGCTGCCTGTTGGTTTGCCATAAGGTATATGGATTGCTCCCATGCGGTATTGCCAGGTGGCGAACGGCCACCGCGTCGGCGGGCACCACACCTGTGTGGGGCAAGGCGAACTGCGCCTTGCTGTGCCGGCACTGCCTGAGGCTGCAGGACTGCATTCCCCCTCTGATCTGCTGGCCCAGGAACAGGATCAGATGTAGCGGAGTGTGACCCTGCATCCGTAACCACCAAAGGCGGACCTACCAACACTGACATCCCCATTGAGGGTTCTACCCCTGGTGCAGGTGGGTTGGACAGTACAGAATCCCTCCCAGAAACACTTACCTGCGACGGCACATAGGTCTCATCATCCGAATCGACACCTGAATAGAGCTCGGGGGAGGTGCACCCAGAGACACCCCTTGAGATGACGGCCTGCAGCAAGTGTGGGTTCTCACCCACCACCACACCACGTCCCTCACTGATGCCCGGACGGGCCTGAGACCCCTCCTGGGTCTGCACCATCTCCACAACCCCAGCATTATCAAGTGCGTCATCCCCTGCAAAGATATGAAAGAAAAGAAATGGGAACAGGCATTAGCAACATGGAACACAATTAGGGCTGAGAAGCAACAGAAACAGAACGTGCGTATGAAGGGGAGGCAAATGGGACACATTGATGACACCAAGATGGAAGACCAAAACATTTGCTGCATGCTGCCTAGCAGTGCCATCACACATTGGCTTGTGATTGGCATGTCCAATACACATACATGACACATGCCATCACGCGAATGGCATGTACCCTAGCCATATCACACATGTGACAATAGGACTGAGAAATGCCTAGTGAAAGTGGTGGAATGCAGACAATCAGCCTGAATGAACACAGAATAACATGCAACTATGTTGTGGAAAGATGACAATTCAAGGGCAACTGGCGTGAGGTTGGGCTGAATGTCTACTGTTGCCAGAAGGGATACTGCAACACCCAAATCCTGGTGCGCAGAATGTATTGGATGATGTACATGGGTGACCCAAACCACTCAGGCACACACCCCCTCACCTGGCACTCAATCAGAAGCACTCACACACACACCATGCACATGGATGACACGCACATGCTTGGGCACTCACCGGACAATGCCTCGTAATCTGGCAGGTCTCCCATGCCTTGGATTGTTCCTCCGTGACGTAGGTCCCAGCAACATACTCATGTGGAGTGAGTTCTATGTCCTCTGCCGGAGACCCACCTCCAGTCACTAGAGTTGCGGCCTGACTTGAGGCCAGCTTTTTCTTTGCCCTGAGCTTAAGGTCATTCCAGCGCTTGTAGCAATCATTAGCTGTGCGCCTCACGAATCCAAGGGCACTTATGAGTTCCGCAATGGTCTGCCAGTGTGCCTGACGTTGTGCAGGTGTGGTCTTGCATCCTGCAGTAATCACCATTTCGCTGTCATGTGCGGACACATACTCCACAAGTGCATCAAGTTCGACCTGATTGAAGCTGGGCTTCCTTGGTGGGCCGAACTGTGTAGCCGTGTCTGAGGCATCAGCCTGTACTGGACAAGCACTCTTCCTCTTCCGCTTGGAAGGTGGTGGTGATACTGAGTGTCCTACGCCGCTCTGGACACTATGGGCAGGAGCCCCGGTGGACTGTGGACTAGGAGTGTGGGAATGAACACTCACCATGGGACTTGGTGCAGGCATTAGCTGAAGTGTGATGTAGTCAGGGGGACCGTCTGCAGGATGGACTAGGACCGACACTGTCCTGGCTGGGACACTCAGAGCTGGGGTGGATGGAGCCACAGCTGCCCCTGCAGCCTCCCCACCCTGCCTACTAGGGGCAACAGATGACATAGCTGCCCCTGATCCACGTGGGCTGGTGACACCAACATGCACCGCCACACTTGGCCTAGACCTGCTGACCTGGAAGTCAGCCATGGAGTCACCCAGTGCCAGGTCTGGTGCCACAATGGGCTGGTCCAACAAGGGCTGAGCAGGGATGGTGTCAGCCACGTTACCCTCAACCAGGGGGGGCATGGGTGTCCCTGACTAGTCACCCACAGATGGGGGGCTAGGAGCACCCTGAAAGCCCTGGCCATGTCCCCTACCGTATCCACCACGGCCACCTCTTGTGGCTCGCCCACCTTTGCCACCCTTACCGCGTGCTCGCCTCCCAACCATGGCACTGATGTTGTTGTGCGTATGGGAGTTGCAGTAAACTATTGTCCTGGGCAATTGGGGGTCAAAGGGGTAGGGTACTAGAAGGAATTCATACCCTAGTGCTCTAGCAAGGCTGTATGTGACCCCTGGGGGAAGATAATGGGTCAGGCAACACACAGGCACCCCGGAAAAAGGGAGATAATGTGAAAGCAACCCCTCCTAGACCACGTGGTGGCAAAAAAAAACTGCACTACGCTGTGGCACCCAGAAACACAAAAATGAACGTATGCGTGTCACACGCAGCTTAGTCTGACCTCTGAAGGGGTACACAACACGGGGCAAGCACAGATGTCAAATACGTGCACGACTCACAGTCTGCCAGGAAAAATCACGTGAAAAATAGACGCTTGTGCGTGTTGGCAACACCCCCGCCAAAAGAAGAATTGTACGCTGTCTGAGGAGACAGGACAACAGGAGCTGTGAACGCTGTTTGAGGAAACAGGCCCAGGAAAAAGACAAGAAGACAAAAAGCTGTCAGAGGTAACAGGGAGTACGAACTTGGAACGCTGTGAAGTAAATCGCGTGTGAACCGACAAGAAGTACAGATTTCACCCACTCGCAATCCACGAAAAGCACTTACAAGGAAATGGCGTTCTACACGTACCTTTTAAACATGCCCACACGTCCAGCGTCACTTCCGCGTGTACGCGCTAAGGCCCAATCCTCCGATTACACAAGCTAACACTCTGACGTGCAGTCATTGGACGTGTAACATGCACACGTGTACAGGAAAATGCCTGCGCACGCACGTCACAGACGCGCATACGCGCTGGTGGCCTTTGGGCCAATGAATTTGCGTACGTGTGCTGACACGCTTACGCGCTAAGGCCCTTTCCTCGAATTACACGCAGACGTGCTGGATTTTCACGTGCCAAATCACTCCGTATCAAGCTGGCCACACGTAAGCACACGGAAGACCACGCTCTTGCCCAGAAGGCCGAATTACTGCCCCCCAGAGCCCCGAGCATGCTCCCACCTGCCATCTGCTGCTGCCTGATTGCCTGCTGCCCACGTACCCTGCCATTTGCTGCCTGCACATCAGCCAGGGGTGCTGTTGCTGTGACCACCCCTGCTGGAACCGAAGACTCCCGACTGGGATTCCATTGCTCCACAGCCCAGCCACAGGACCCAGTTGCCCACCCACTCCTGCCTCCGGGGTTGTAATGTCGGGCACTGCAACATCTGGCACCACTGACAACCCCCGGCCAGAGAGGCAGAGGGGCACCAGCTTCACTGCCACCAAAGTTGGTGTCCTGGTGGAGCAAGTCCTGGGGCAGTATGATGGCCTCTTCAGAAGTTTACGCGCCGACAAGGAAGGACGGACTCGGATCTGGACGGACATCGTGACTGCCATCAACGCGGAGGGGGTGGCAGTCCGCGACTTCCAACATGTCAAGAAGCGCTGGGAGGACTTCAGGTCCAGGACCCTCAACAAGGCCCGGCGCCTCTTGAAGGCAGCGGATGCTAAGGGGCGCCAGGGCCACTTGTCGGACGATTAGATGAGGGTCCTGGAACGCATATCCCCAGCACTCCATGTCCAGGTCCTTGAGAGGCAGACCCGTTTGGAGTCGAGCGGTAAGTGTACAAGCATCATGATTGTAAACTGTGCGTGTGGTGATGTGCCAGTAGTGTGCAGGTTGCACATGTGCTTGTATGGGGCTAAGTATGGGTGGGGGTGTACAGGGCCGTGAGGCCAATACATGCGAGGGCTGTCATGTGTGAGACATGGATGGTGCTTGTGTGTGTAGGCTTGCATGCCAAATGCAGTTGTGTGGGCACACATGTTTGGATGAATGTGTATGTAAGTAGGCATGTTTGTGATGTCACACATGGATGTTGTTTTCAGCATCATGTATCAGCACTGTGTGTATTTGACAAGGGTGCAACAGTGATGCAACATGGATGCATGTGACAGTGGGATATGGAAGCCTGATTGGCAGATGTGACATGGATGCCGATCTGAACACTGCGACAGTTGACAGAGGTGTACACATGCATGCAAGTGTGGTGGTGTGTGTACATGTGTAGTGCACTCCCTGTGTTGCATGTGATGTCTGGCTCACCTTTGCCTGCTCATGCTGTTGTATGTGTATGGATGGTGCTGGCAGTTGCGATATGGCTGTGGTATGGCTCATGTGTGCAAGTTGAAATGACATGTGTGTTGGCGATTGTGATGCCATGTCTGAGGTTTGCCAATGCCTCTCATGTACAACTGTCATGAGTGTATGTGTCCATTGTACAGTGCCCAGATGCCTGTGTTTTATTTCTCCCTGTCTGCAGCGTCAACTGATGAAGAGGGCGGAGAAGGTGCTGTGGAGCACAGCGGCGGGGATCGCACCGCCAGCCGGAGACGCAAGGCCCGGCTCCCCTCCCAGGTTGTGATCTCGTCGGGGAGTGAGGAGTCCGGTGCCGCGTCCCAGGCCGCAGCTGCCGGGGGAGGTCCAAGAGGCGGAGGTCGGAGTTGGACTCCTCGGCAGCAGAAGGGGCAGCTGGGTCCCCACAGGGCCCAACGGGGGAAGATGGCACGGAGTCATCCAGGTTGGTGGGGGCTTTGGTGGAGGAGGAGGCCGTGCAAGCAACAGAGACGGTGTCTGGAGGTGGGGATTCCACTGGTGCTAGTGGTGCAGTGCAGGACCAGGGACATGAGGCAGCACAGGCCGCCGCAGAGGTGCCTGTGTGCAATCCTGTCCATGATCCTGTCACTGCATCATCTTGCACCAGCAGGGATGCCTACATCCAGACCCGTTTTCAGGCAGGGGATGAGCTCACAACAACTGGCCTTCATCTGCCTGCGGACGTGGCTATCCGGGTCCGGGTTGAGCCTGTTGCATCAACGGGCCATGCGAGGTGACCGGCAGTCTTTTCATGAGGAGACAGCATGTCATCTGGAATGGCTCGTTGACCACGTCGGCCTACTGGGACAGGTCACCCAGGCCGGATTCCCCCGTTTGATGGGGCTTGCTCAGACCCCCTCCTCAACTGAACCCCCTATGCGCCAGTCATCCTCCGTGCCATCTTCCCACCCATTAGACACCTGGGTGCCCTGTGGAGCTGCCTCTGACGGTGCGTCCAGGCTGGTTGAGGAGGCATCCCTGCCACAGTCGGGAGTCGGACCTCCAGCAGGGGTGGCCACATCAACGACTGCACCCCAGCCGGTGGAGGATGTGCAGGCAGCAGGAGTCAGGGCACGGGCAGAGGCACAGCAGCAGCAGCAACGAGGTGGGAGCCATGATGGCTCTGGGCCTTCGACATCGGAGGGGCAGGCATCGGCCGGAGGGCAGGAGGACCCAGGACGGGAAGTGTCTTCCGTATGGCAGCGGTTGGGCCACGCCATAGATGCGGAGCGGCAGCGGGCGGAAGAGGCACGGCTCACAATGGTCAGGGCGGAGAACTCCATGCGGAGGGCCCTGAGGTGGGCCGAGTGCCTCGAGGCAATCCGCAGGGAGTTGGAGGTGAACATGTCGACGGCCCTGCCGACCCTCGGGGCCATGGAGGAGGACCGCCTCCGGGACATTGAGCAGGAGTTCAATGATGCCCTGGCCCGGAACATCCCGAAGTGAGCCGTCGGACTGGCCCGCTGCCCTTGTAAATAGTTCTTTAGTTAGTGTTAGGTTTCCTTTGGTTTTGCATTTTTTTGGACCTTTTGGACAATGGGCCACATTTTTGTATATAGTTTTTTTTATTAGGTGGTGTTATTAGATAGGTTTCATTTCTTCTGTTGGGATCATGGACCCTGGATTGTTTATCTGTATATAGTTGACTGTTGGATTTTCTATTTTTTTTTGTGATTTACAATGCAATGGTTTTATTTTACGGACATGCTGCTTTCTTTTTTTTTAATTCCCATTTTCGTTTGTTCATTTTTGATTCAATTTATGTTGCTTTTAATACATATTTTTTCTTCAAACTTCAATGTGTAGTATCATCTCATTGGTTTCATGCATATCATGATAGACATTCACTCACACCCATTGTGTGTATGTGAGGGACATGTGTTCATTTACAAACTTGCCATTGGGGTTGTATCATGTAATTTCCATTTCTAAGTGGGTGGATGCAATACTCGGGTGTGTGTTTGGCATTTGGATGCTGCCCATAAGGCCCAGGGATCTAGATTGTGATGACATGTTGGCTGGGGGACGTGTGGGGGCCTGGTGGAGGGTGGCCCACAGTGCTGGGGGTGGGGGTGCTGGGAGACATGAGTTGGACATGAGTAGGGGCCTGGTGGAGGGTGCCCCACAGTGTTGGGGGGTGGGGGTGCTGGGAGACATGAGTGGGGGCCTGGTGGAGGGTGGCCCACAGTGCTGGGAGGTGGGGGTGCTGGGGGACATGAGTTGGACATGTGTGGGGTCCTACTGGCAAGTGCCCCACAGTGCTGGGGGGTGAGGGTGCAGGGGGACATGAGTTGGACATGAGTGGGGGCCTGGTGGAGGGTGCCCCACAGTACTGGGGGTTGGGGGTGCAGGGGGACATGAGTGGGGGCCTGGTGGAGGGTGCTCCACAGTGCTGGGAGGTGGGGGTGCTGGGAGACATGAGTGGGGGCCTGCTGGCAGGTGCCCCACAGTGCTGGGGGGTAAGGGTGCTGGGAGACATGAGTGGGGGCCTGGTGGAGGGTGGCCCACAGTGCCGGGGGGTGGTGGTGCAGGGGGACATGAGTTGGACATGTGTGGGGGCCTGCTGGCAGGTGCCCCACAGTGCTGGGGGATGGGGGTGTTGGGAGACATTAGTGGGGGCCTGGTGGAGGGTGGCCCACAGTGCTGGGGGGTGGGGGTGCTGGGAGACATGAATTGGACATGTGTGGGGGCCTGGTGGAGGGTGCCCCACAGTGCTGGGGGGTGGGGGTGCTGGGAGACATGAGTGGGGGTCTGGTGGAGGGTGGCCCACAGTGCTGGGGGGTGGGGGTGCTGGGAGACATGAGTTGGACATGAGTGGGGGCCTGGTGGAGGGTGCCCCACAGTGCTGGGGGGTGGGGGTGCTGGGAGACATGAGTGGGGGCCTGGTGGAGGGTGCCCCACAGTGCTGGGGGGTGGGGGTGCAGGGGGACATGAGTTGCACATGAGTGTGGGCCATGTGGAGGGTGCCCCACAGTGCTGGGGGGTGGGGGTGCTGGGAGACATGAGTGGGGGCCTGGTGGAGGGTGGCCCACAGTGCTGGGGGGTGGGGGTGCTGGGAGACATGAGCTGGACATGAGTGGGGGCCTGGTGGAGGGTGCCCACAGTGCTGGGGGGTGGGGGTGCTGGGAGACATGAGTGGGGGCCTGGTGGAGGGTGGCCCACAGTGCTGGGGGGTGGGTGTGCAGGGGGACATGAGTGGGACATTTTTGGGGGCCTGCTGGCAGGTGCCCCACAGTGCTGGGGGGTGAGGGTGCAGGGGGACATGAGTTGTTGATCAGTAGTGCAAGGTGACATGTGGCTTGGCTGTGGGGCATGGCCATGGTGGATGGGCTGCCTGCGGGACATGAGCAGGGGTGCAGGGTAGTCCCCTGTGGTGGGGGCTGGCTGCAGGGGCCATGGAGGGTGTAGAGGGAACACCTGGGAGGACCCACATGGCCAATTCACGTGTAGTGCTCCCCGCACACCCCTGAAATACACGTGCCGTGATGGAATCGCGTGTGATACTTCCCGCGCACCCCTGAAATACACGTACCCTGATGGAATCGCATGTGATACTTCCCACACACCCCTGAAATACACGTACCCTGCTGATTTTGCGTGTGATACTTCCCGCGCACCCCTGAAATACATGTGCCCTGATGGAATCACGTGTGAAACTTCCGGCACATTCCTGAAATACACGTACCCTGCTGATTTTGCGTGTGATACTTCCCGCGCACCCCTTGAATACACATGCCCTGATGGAATCGCGTGTGTTACTTCACGCGCACCCCTGATGTACACGTACCCAGGACAATCGCATGTGAGACTTCCCACGAACCACTGAAATACACGTTCCCCGCTTGGTGTTTGCTATTTGGCAGCCCTTTGAACTGGTCCAGGGTTAGCGCAGCCCTTTGCGATGAATTTGGAATTTTGATGGCTTTTCCTTGCGCGAGGGCGTTCTTGGGGGCGTAACTGGCGCTGCTGCAGGGTCGCTGCGCCACTCTGCGCCACGGCTGGTTTTGGAGGCTGGAATCCATGAATACGCTGTGTGATGAAATGGATTTTATCGCACGCGGCTGGCGCAGTGTATCGCATGGGGACACTGTGCGCCAGCCGCGTGCGCCACTTTTCTATGAATTACCCTGTTGATTCTTATTGTGGTATTAGAATAAAATGTTATTCTAATATATAGAGGGCAATCAGCATCTATACATTTTCGCAATAAAATCTGTCTCGAAAACCAATGAAAGGCTTGCTTAAAATCTATAAAAGCAATAAAAATCGGTTGTTTTGATAAAATAGCTTGTTGCTTCATAGTCGATAAAATTAGTAAATTAAGCGTGGTTCCAATGCCAGGAACAAAGCCTGATTGGTGTGTGTCTAGAAGATGTTGTTTAATAAGCCATTTTGATAGGTCACGAAGAACCAACTTGGCAAATATTTTCCCAGGAGCATCTAGAGCTATGGGTCTGTGGTTGCTGGGATCAGGACTGTCACTTTTTATAAATATAGGAATTATTATAGCCTGTTGCCAGGATGGTGAAATTTGATTTGAATCTATAACTGTCATTTTCAGCACAGATGCCCACTTCTCGGGGTTATCTTTTAGTTTGGCATTAGTTAATTGGTTGGGACCTAGAGCTCTTGACGAGCTTAGCTTCTTTATTATAATTAGAATATCTAATTCATGAAATAGGAGATCTGTTAAAACAGGATTAATTATAAAATCAGGATTATGTGACAAGTCAGATTTTTGTAGGAGTGATTGAAAATGTGTACTCCATACAGCTTCTGAAATGGGGTTAAACAGAATGGATCTATGAGCATTGGTTGGCGCATTATTAATCAATTTCCATATTTATCCTGTGGATTTAGTAACTAGTGCTTTTCTGCTTGTTCTTCTTTGTAAGCATACAGAAATTCTTTGATTATAGTTTTGTACTCCCTTTCTATTTGATTTTTTAGAGATTTACACATCTTAACAGGTTGAGTCCTTAAGGTATGCCTCATCTCTTTTTTAAGAATTGATATTTGTCGTAATTGTGGGTATTTATGTACATAGGAGGGGCAAGACATTTCACAGGATTCTTGTTTTAACATCAAGATGCATTCATTGTAAACGATCCTAGAAGTCAAAGATGATTGCGGATTAGCTTCTAGCTTCTAAAAATGTTTTGGGTAATTTCATTATTTGGGCAGGGTACCATTTAAGGTGATTGCCAGCATTATGTATATCAAGAGTCAAAGAATATTCGTCATTGTTTCCCACGCAATGAAGCACCCAGGAAACTCTGAGTAAATTATGGTCGCTTAGGTCTGTAAATAAGACTTGAAATGTCGCTATCAGCTTATTTGCATCCGAGGAAATATGAACATAGTCTAATATGGACTTTCTAGCATTTCTGCTCCAAGTGAGCTTTGCTGGCGAGTCTTCTGGCGTGGAGCCGTTTAGCATTGAATGTTTTCTCACAGTTGCCAATTTGGCCCATCTTGATGCTCTCAAATTGTATGTATTGTTTGAGGTAATGCAATTGAGATTAAAATCTCCTGCAATTATTATTGTCTTAATGTTAGGCTTTAATAGGGATTGATTCAGAATATTATCAATTTTGTCAATAAACTGCGGTTCCGACGGAGAGACCGGATTCCAATAGATATTTAGTAATAGTAATAGGCAGCTTGGGAACAGAGGATGATATATGTTAGAAGTGGATAATTCAAATACTTGAATGCCAGTATAAGGCGATGGCCAAGCTGTAAGAGCTAACTGACAGTCATTACGGACAGCAACCAGAAGACCAGCAGCTGCGCACCCTCTCGTTGGTTAGATGCTGCCACTATATTAATTTGATGATCCTCCCAGATTGGAGCGGATTGCATCCATGTTTCTTGTAAAAAGACTTTGTCATAGTTATTTAGTTGTGATGTATTAGTGAAGAGGAGATGAGAGAATCCCCTAGTACTGAGGACACTAGAGAGCAGCTATGGAGTATGCTTGAGGTATTATCCTAATGATTAGTCAAACCTGGATGGTTCTTCGTCTCGTTTCTGACCCAATCCCACTTCAATGGGGGGGTATGTTTTTCGAACAAGACTCTGGCTTGCATGTACAACACAGTGCTTCTTTGTTGCCATTTTGATTTGGATTAGAATTTGAGTTCCCAGAGCTAATCTCTTTAATCGCAAGTGGAGGAAGAAAGGCTTCTAGGCGCAATCCTCTGTTAAATAGTTGCTGTCTTTCGCTCCATGTTAAATTTCTTACAATTCTGGAGCGGATATTAATTGCACTGATGTCTTGTGTGCTGGGATAGGATACCACACTGATTCTATATCACTAAAATTAATTGCCTCGGCGATGGAATCAAATTTAGAATTAGAAGAATTGTTGTGCGATTCGGAAACGGATCTGAATAAACTCTATCAAGCATCATAACTTGTATGTACTTGTCTTCTAGGATTGGAGGATTCGGCAAATATACATCTGGTCTACGATCTCCATGTATAATGTCTAGTGGAAGGTGAGACGAAAATTTGGATACAGCTTTCGTTAATACTGAAGATGTTAATTCAGATTCCTCTACTAATGGAGGTTGGGATGTTAGCTGGTGATGAGTTGAGTTCACATGAGTGCTTGGAATAGTCAAGAGAGGAGGAACTAAGGAAGTAGACCTCTCTGTCAAATTGGACGTACTTGACTGTATTTCAATTTTCCTCTGAGCTAAAGTTTTAAAGGATGTAGAGTTTATGTCAAAGTTTACATGAAAAGTTGGGTTCAACTGATGTTAATTGTGCGGGAGATTGTGTAAACCATGATATCCATCTTCTATGATTGGATCATTAGGATAGACATGTGTATCTTTCATGTTAGGTTGGTTTAAATCTTCATAGTCATTACATGTAGGACGAACAAGTTCGGGCTTCTTACATTTGGAGATGTTAAAGTCCAGATCGGGAGGCATGGTTGTGACCAAGGATGAAATAGGTTGGTTTGGCACATAGTCAGGCTTATGATCGGATGACTCATAGGATATCCGGTCACAAGATACCAGGTTAGCAATACATTTCTTGGTTTTGGATTTCAAATTTTTCTTTTTCGGTGGAGGGATGGCGTTTTGGGATTTTTTGGAAGGTCTTTAATCAATGTTCAGATTGTGGTTCGAATCATTGAAACTTTTGGGACGTGCGTTTCCTATTACCTCTCCTTCTTTGCCTACTAATCTGTGTAGGTTTTGAGAATACCTCATAAAGAGGTTTTTCAATGATTTGAATGTCAGGTGAATTGCTTTCAATCTCATTAGGACCAGTGATCGAGGGGGTTTGAGTGGGTAATTGGATTTCAACACTAGCCTCTTCGATTGGTGGCATCTCCAAAGGTATTCCAATGTGAGTTCTCTCACCCCCAGCAAAACCATTGCCTCTGTGGTCAACCAGTGTGCGCACAAAAAATAAAGGTTTCAAGGGTCCCGTCAGCTTTGCAAATACCCAACTGCTCACAAAGGTGGGTCATGGCTTGGTTGGGGTGTGGCCCCAATTGTGGATAGACCATGAACTGAGGCTCTCGGACCACCTTGGACACGTGAGTACTATTTTCGAGATTCTCAAGTGAGGGGAAAATTGTGAACTAGTTGGTGTAAAGATAGGGGTGACAGAATAGTGGGAATTCTATTTTTTACTCTAGGGACTGTGTGAGTAAAACTGTTAGGCTTTTGCTATCTATCCTTTATTTGGCCATTAGGTTGTTGTGGACGAAGAGATAAAAGGAAAACGGGATTCTAGCTCCGAAGGGGGTAGAAGTCGGCACCGCGTAGCATTGTCTCGACCAGTGCCGGGTATAAGTGAAGATAAAGAAAATAAAACGTAGGAGTCTCATATATTCAGTAGGCTCTGAGTAGTCATTTAGAATATTCTTTTTTCCATGTGAGCAGAATTCTTCTATAGGGCAGCCTGAGGGGGCTCAGAAGTGGGGAGTGAATAAAAAAATAAGAATAAGAAGATTAGAATAAAACCAAAGGGGTGATTCACACCAGAGGGTAGTACATGTTATAGGTTCAATGTTGTTGAAGTTAATTGTGTGGGTCTGTCGATAAAGCATGTGTGCATTTATGTTGTTTTTGGAATAAGTTTTGATGAAAAGCGTGTATTGTGGTTCCTGAAAAAGGTGTAAGTAAAAAAGGTCATTCAGATTTAGCCCGGTGTGGCTAGAAGGGGTTGGTAAGAATAACCAAAGGTGTCCCCTCAGTTGTTTTGTGTGATAAACCAAGTAGAGGAGTAAAAACAAAAACAAAAAATTAGGAGGGGAGCCATGGGAGGAAATACGCTGCTAGCTAATATTTGTCAACACCTCCCCCTGTACAGTGAAAACATACAGAAATACCATGAACAGTGGCTTGCAGAGATAAAGGGAGAGGGCTCGTCCCAGATATGGCCGACAGGAGGGTCATTTAAGAAAAGAGTGTTAGATCTTGTAACAACCCACTTGTTATCAAAGTATCGAGGTGAACAACTGCAAAACAGGTTTGAAATATCAGGACGCATCCTCATAAGGGCCAACAGCCCCGGCAGGGGAGGAGGGAGTTACAACAGGAGAGTGTACAGTAAAAACATGAGAAAATGACCTCACCAGGCTTTACATTATTAACTTGGCCCGCTGCAGGATACATTGATCCTATGTGCGTTCCTGCGCCAAGTGCCCCGACAACCCCAGCTGCTACAGCCCCGCCGCTTTATGACCCAAAAGGCCTATACGGTCCGACCAGTGCCCCTCCGGTAAATATAGCACGTTTTACTGGAGATTTAGAAAGACAACTCCCCAATACACAAATGGAGTTAACATGATTAAGGGTTCTGTGTGATAGAGGACAGATGTTGCCCCGGAGAGGGGAGGCACCACCGAGTGTAGACGGTGACCTAACGCCCCCACGCAGTGTAGCGGGAGGGTCTACACCTTCCCCACCGCCATAGAGAAATATGCCCAAAGGGCCAGAAAATGAGTGGCAATCAGGAGAGTTTTTCTTCCATTTAAATGACAAGCCAATAGGAATTGTGCAAGCAGACCCACAGACAACCAGGCAGGAGAGGGACAAGTAGGTGGAGAGTCGGATGGGGAGATAGATGAAGTTTGGAGTGATCTAGATGAATATGAAGAAGGAGTAGCAGCGGCAGGTTTGTCGGTTCCATTACAGGAAGACCCAGAGGATGGGGGAGGGCTCCAAAGATGGAAAGGGAGACTGAGGCAGAGGTTAGGAAACATGCCGTTAAGCAAAGTAAAGAAGGTAATGGTGAGTAAAAAAGGAAGGCCAAACTACAGATGTCCCTGATACATAAGGGGCCAGGGAGGCCTCACTACATACCATGGGCACAGATGGATAAAAACAACTTTTTGAAACTGCTCCCTCCACTTTCGGGTGGGGCGGGGAAGTGGATACACACATTCGAAAAGAAAATGGCAGAGGTGCCCTTGGCTATAGGGGATGTAAAAAGTTTATTAGTGTCAATTGGAGACCAAGCAGATGGGGTGTGGGTAAAGGCCGGTTTCCTGGGAGTAACAATAAACTGTGACCACCATGATGGGTCGTCAATCAAAAAGGTGAGGGCGCAAGTATAGGATGCATTGCGGAGAACCTTCCCAGACACCCCAGAATTACATCTAGTAATGCAATGCACTATGGGAGAGGCAGAACAGGCTGCACAATTCATTCTTCGGGTGCAGGAATTGTAGAGATCAGAAACGGGCACAGCGTGGGACTAATCCACTGCCCTGTTTTACTTTACAATTAAGCGAGGGAACCCGAAAGAGGTACAGAAGGCCTTGGATAAAATAGCTGGGATAGAAGCCAAAGGCTGGCCAGAGATTCAGTACATAATAGTACATCATTGTAGAAGGATCAAAGAGAGGGAAAAGGAGATAGCACAGAGAAGGTTGGCAGACGAAGCGAAGTTGGTTCAGAATAACTTAGTGAAGGTTGCGGCAATCAATTCAGCCCTACCCGCAGAAATACAGAGAGACAGGGCGGAGGGGTCAGGAAATACACCAGCGAGGATGGCAGCAACTTGGTCTGCAAATGGACAAGAGCAATGGGCGGGAGAGGAGCAATACGAAGGACCCCAATGGCAGGGCAGACCCGCAAGAGGACGAGGTGGGTACGAGGGCAAAGAGGAGGATTTGGGGGGGTGGCAAATAGAGGGTTTGGAGGAAAAGGAATGAGGGGGAGACCCCAGTGGTCATGTTGGGATTGTGGGAGGTGGGGACATTACTCTAGAGAATGTCGAATGTGACAGATAGGATATTACCAAGGGCCCTCTCCCATGGGAAACAAGCAGCAATTTGGCCACCCACATCCAGGCAGTCCCTATGGATTACCAATGGGTAGAAGTGGGTAGCAAGAACAATGCTATAACAAATACCCGCAGAGAACCCAACAAATGCAACCTAGGCAGCAACCCCAGCAGCAAGGTATGCAACCACAAGTAGCGAGTCAGAATACGATGGGAAATGCACACACTAATGCCTTTGTAACAACAGCAAATGGCACACCGGCACCATTCCGTGACACAGCTGTAGTTGTAGACAATTTCTTCTCCGTCCCCGGAACAGACACATACCCAGATTAGGACAGCCCCCATGCACTTGCATGTCCAGTCCTATCAACTACCCTACATGCAGAAGAGGAACCACTGGTGGGTGTGAAGATAGGCAATAAACAGTTATCTTCATGGGGACTCAGAAGCTGAAAAATTGTTCCCGCTTTCAGGCAAAAATTTGGAAATGCAGGGGTTTTCTGGGGCTATTTTGAAAGTTCCTTACACAAAAGATTTAGACATAACTGTGGGGGAAAGACAGTGTGAGCACCCCTATTATTTCATGAAGACTCTCCCATAAATGTGTTAGGAATGGCTCTCCTGAGTAAATTGAATATGACCATCTCATTCACACAAAGAGGGATAGTGTGCTCCACTCCAGGGATATGTCCAGTAAGAGCTATGTTAATGATCAGCACTATGACAAACGAAATTGCAGTGAGAGGAGTGCCCATAGATATTGACATGTTCATTTATGGGATACAGGTACTTGCTAGAGTGGTACCTGAGATAACACAGAAGGAATGGAAAGTGTCATCTGATTTTGTATTCCGCCCCATCGTAAACTCAGACGTTGTACATGGCATGATATTGTCTATTGATTTGGAAGGGGTACAGGTTTCAAACAAACGTATAGCGGTAATAGGACTGGACACACATGGAAGCGAATGGAGATCAGTGTTGTGCATAGACCCAAACATAGCTTTGTGTGATTTGACTGATGAAGAGCTGTTTACTGACAATGATACTGATGAGGAAATTATAATGGAAATAAGTGTACCATGTGACATAATGATTCAGCACAGAGAAATACACAGCCCCCTCATGACCAGCATCAGTACACCACCCACTATATTCTACGAATATATCGAAAAGGTGTTGCCAGAATTATTGACGACAGGCCCACACAATGTACGGTTCTTGCAAGAGGTTACGCCCGTAAAAATAAAACTAAAACCAAGTGCAATTCCACCCAGAGTGAAGCAATACCCATTGTCAAGAGAGGCAGAGGAAGAATTAAAAGAGACTATAAATGCATTATTACAACAAGGTATAGTAGTGCCATCAAATTCACCTTGTAATACAGCAATTTACCCAATCAAGAAAGCAAGGGATGGGGCTTGGAGAATGATAAGGACCTCCCCCACTTAATGATGTTATACAAAGGGAATTTCCAGTAGTGCCTAACCCAGCATCAATTTTGTGTAGTATCCCAAAAGAGGCCACATGTTTCATGGTTGTAGATTTGATAAACGCCTTTTTCTCAGTGACACTTGACCCTAGTTGTCAGTATCTCATGGCATTCACACTGGGGAGAAACAGATATTGACATTGTAGATTGCCACAGGGGTACTGCGAGAGCCCCAGCATTTTCAATAGAATTTTGCATGAAGACCTTGGTAATGTGGATGTGAAAAGCACAATAATCCAATACGTGGATGATCTTCTCATCTGCAGCAAGAGTGAAGAACAGTGCAGAGCAGATTCCATAACATTGCTAAATTTACTATTTACAAAAGGGTACAAGGTGGATAAGGGCAAACTTCAATACTACCTGGGGCAATTGATTTCAAAAGATGGTAAAAGAATTATACCAGACAGAGCAGCCACAACATGTCGCACAGTAATACCCAAGGCAGTGAAGGACATCCCAAATTTTCTTGGCATCTGTCATTATTGATGTGCCTGGATACTGGACTATGCGGCCTACTCACACCTGTTAATGCAAGAGCTAAAAGAAGCACAAAAAAACAGTGCCCCAATAAAATGGACCCAAGAAATGATGGCACAATATTTTAATTTGAAAGACCTCCTCACACACGCGCCAGATTTAGTGAACCCCGACTATTAACAGGAGTTTTACCTCTTTTCGCACTGTAATGGAATATTGAGGACAGCAGTTTTAACATAGAAAACATTGTTAGGCCACAAGACATTGGCCTACTACAGCAGCACATTAGACTCAGTGATGCAGGGCCACTTTGCGTGCGAACAAGCTCTCGCAGCAGCAGCCTTTGTGATAGAGAAAAGTGCCACCATAGTGACGGGTTGCTCTGTAACATTTTATGCGAGCACTCACTGTTTGCCATTTTGGAAAGATCTAAATCGACACTCGCAACACAAAGAGCAACAGCATACAAGATCATAATATCCAGTCCAAACATCCATGTGGTAAGATGTAAAACTGTAAATCCTGCCATGTTTATTACAGAGCCCTGTACCGTGGAAGATATGTAAACACATGATTGTGACACATATGAAGGGAAAGAAGATGATATACCAAAAGCAAGGGAAAATGCCCTTGGGGGAGATATAATTTGTGGATGGGACAGCATCAATTGACAGTGAGACAGGAGAAAAACAGTAGGTGCAGCAGTAGTCAGAATAGAAGGAGAAGAGTATGAAGAAATAGTACAGAAATGCCTCCCATCAGACTACTCAGCACAAGCAGCAGAATTGATTGCGTTCATTGAGGCATTGCATACAACCAAAGGATGCGCAGTAACAATTTACTCTGACTCGGCATATGTGACAACAACAGTACACTCTGGGTTGTCACAATGACAAACAAGAGGGTACAGGAGACCAGATGGCTCACCTGTACAACACGCAGCACTATTAAATTATATTATTGAAGCAATAGCAGGACCATCAGTAGTGGCATTGGTAAAGTGCCAGGCACACACCAACAACACGGACACAATCTCACTCAGAAATGCGGCAGCAGATGCCACCACGCAAGAAGCAGCATATTTTAATGTCCCTCAACCGCTAGAATGCGTTGTGAAAACACCCACCCAAGAAACGCAAGATTAAGGGTACAACTGCACCCCCATGTTGCAGATAATAGAGTTACAAAAACATGCACCCCCTGAATAGCAAGAATTATGGGGAAAAAGAGGGTGCAAACAATCACCCACAGGTGTATTATGGCGACAAGAAATTACAGGAAAGGTAGTAATGCCCATTGAGTTGTTACAGATTGCATTTCAACAACTACATTTTCCAACGCATGTAACCAAACAACATGTTGCAGCAGACATTCAAGAAGAGTGGTTTGTCACCAATTTACAAGGCACTTGTCAAAATTAACAATAGAATGCACACCATTTCAGACATACAGTTCAGGTATGACACTCAGAACATTACGAGGAACACTGTCACGCCTTTTAGGGCCTTTCAGCAAGCTCCACATAGACTATGCTGATATGGGAAAAAAATGTAATGGAGCAAGACACCTCAGTGTAATAGTATGCCCCTTTTCATGGTGGGTGGAAGCTGGACACTGTGCCCACCCAGACGCAAAGTGCCCAGCAACATTTTTGGTGAGGGAGGTATTCTCTAGATGGGGCATATGTGATGTGATTAGGTCAGATAACGGCACCCATTTTGTAAACTATGTTTTCAAAGAAGTGACTGCCTTGCTAGGGGTAAAACATAAACTCTGTTCAATTTATCACCTGCAAGCTAACGGGGTAGTAGAAATCAGTGACCTGCTAAAGAGAAAATTGTCTAAACTATGCCACACACTTAAAAAGAACTGGGTGTATTGGTTGCCTTTAGCACAGTTTCAACTCAGGACACAACCAAGTAAGGACCACCATATGAACCCTCACAAAATACTGACGGGACGGCGCATACATACGCCGCTATCTCCAGTAAGAAGAGCTTCAGATGCTCACAGAGCTACCACAGTGCTAGGGGATGAATTCAAGGAGTACCTTACACAATTGACATGTGCAGTGCGAAGTATAGCAAGGCAGATAGCACCCCCTTTCACACAAGACAGTGAGACAGATACAATAACACCAGCACAGGACAGTCTCACAGGACAGCTAAAGCCAGGAGAAAATGGATATGTGCACAGTTTCGTGCGGAGATGGAACTCCCCACAAGTTCATGGCCCTTATGAAGTAATTTATTGCATGCCCACCGCTGTGAAAGTTAAATGGTTAAAATACTGGGTGCACGTTTCTGATGTAAGAAGGGCGCACAACAGTACAACATCCCAGAGTGAACAGCAACAGAGCCAAGGCACAGCTATCCCCTAATATAGAGAAACAGAATTTGGGACAAAATGCGAAAGGGGAAAAATTAACTGGAATGTTCATGCAAAATAAACACGAGAAATGTACATCAAAAGTTTTAAATGATATGTATTATCTCTCTCTTTCTCTCTCTCTCTCTATTATCGTTCTTTCTTTCTACTTAAATTTCTTTTTGTCAACATTATTTTACTGCAAGTTAAAAGAATAAAAACAAAAAGTAAATGTCAGATAAAATTGTCTTAACGCCTATCAAAAGGTTTTTTCATAACTACTAAAAGATTATTAGTGGAAGAATATGTAACCACTGATGTGTGTGATCTAATGGAAAAAGAAAATGCGCAGATAAATATATATATACATATATATTGTTCTGTGTACTTAACACTGTATATCGCCCCTTCAGGTGGAAATATGACATAGAGGAGGGCCCTCACAAACAAAGACTCCAATTTAGATAGTGATAGAGTAGATAATAGAGTTAATAGATATTACATTTATGACTGTGGAGTGTACTTTGTTGTGATAGTGATTTCTGTAATGTTATTTTTCCTTGGCCTCTATTGGAGCGTGACTTTCATATTGGGGGATATGAAAGAGGGGGGAGTGGGGTACACCTGATAAAAGAAGGATCAAGCCTTATGTGCCAGAGTTAAGACCATTTGGTCACATAATGCCTCCTTGAATGCTAATATTACAAGGTTGTATAAAAACCCAACTCTCAGACCCCCGTTCTAACATATGCTGCTATGGGGTACAATATTGATGATGAAACCAGTGATTCCCTTTTCGGTACAACTGACTTGCCATATACAAGCACGCACGCAATGAAACAACCTACCTCACATGACACTGATATGCACTTTAGTCCTATTGCCCCAACCACCCAAGATCATTTAATACCATGGTCATGCAAAATACTAATGAACAGAGTGATGAAACATGGGCAAATATTTTTCTTATAAAGTAAGAGATTAAAAATGCTACATAATGTTCATGGGGGGAGCAGGAGGCGAAAAAGGGGGGCAGGAAGGAAGGGTTATGATGCATACCGTGGTCTGGGATTAAACGAGATTGAAGACCCCCGCCACCCGGATCGGTCTAACAAATGGTACTCAGACATGAGAAGCCTGAGAATTTCTAATGTTTTTGACACTAGACACAAAGCTCAATCCAGAGATTTGGAATTACTAGATCTCACTCAGGGGAAAAGCACCCTTATAGAATACATAACACGATTCAATCAGTTAGCGGCAGAAACATCCTGGCCCGAAAACAAGAAGGCTGTAGTGTTTTACAGAGGTCTAAGTGGCTCCATTAAGGACGCTTTGGCAGTGGTGCTTTAGACGCTCGACGCACCGAGCGCAAGGCAGAAGTCAGATTCTCAGGTACACAGTTGTCGGTCTCTCCTGATGTAGCCAGTGAACCCATGCAAGTAGGTGGAATACGTAGCCCTATAACTATGACGGAACGAGAAAGGCGGAGAACCGACAACGCTTGCTTTTATTGTGGACTTAATGGACATTACGCCAAGACTTGTCCACGCCGCCCAAAGCAAAAGAATCCGGGTTTTTCGACTGCTCGTCCCTGAATATGGGGGCCAGGACGAGTTCTCCACAGTCCCCCTCTTCTTCTCCTCCGGCATTTGGCCCATTAGACCAGTCACAGTCCACGCCTTATTAAAGCCTACTCCTGACACAATGCACCCCGTTCAGATTATCATTGATTCCGGGGCAACTGGCTGCTTTATCGACATACAAATGGCTTATGCCTTGAACCTTCCACTAGTTACCAAGGAGTTTCCTGAGCCTGTACAGGCTGTGGACGGGACTTCCCTTGCTTCTGGGCCTATTCGACAACAGACTGCTCCCATGGAAGTAGTCATCCATGAAACACATAGGGAAACACTTGCATTTGACCTCATAACCACTCCTCAGTTTGGTATCATTCTCGGCATCCCTTGGTTAGAAAAACATAATCCGCTATTCAATTGGGGTACTGGCCAGGTTTGAATCCGAAGTCTGTCAACATTTTTGTCTTATCGAGAGAGAGGAGGTAATCGATACACCTGCTGCAGCGTTGGGTGCAGTAGCACTTCTGACCCTATCCGAGACTGATGAACATCACTCTTCCACTTCGTACATGGTTGGTGCTGTCTTTTCCAACATACCTCCAGTTTATCACGAGTTCTTGTCAATCTTCGACAAGGGCACCGCAGAGAGTTTACCTCCACACAGACCCTACGATTGCCCCATAGATTTGGTCCCTGACGCTTAGATCCCCAAGGGCAGAATCTATTCTTTATCACCAGTAGAGGATAAAGCCTTGAAAGAATACTTGCAGGAGGCATTACGTTTAGGCCACATTCGGCCCTCCTCCTCGCCTGCTGCATTCCCTATTTTCTTCGTTCCAAAGAAAGAGGGGGATCTTCGCCCCTGTGTAGACTACAGACATTTGAACACCATCACTATCAAAGATAGATACCCCATACCTCTCATCTCTCCACTCTTGGATAGACTAACACACGCCTCCATCTACACCAAATTAGATCTTCGGGGAGCATACAATTTGATACGTGTCCGCAAAAGGGATGAGTGGAAGACGCCGTTTTGCACCCGAGAGGGTTTATTTGAATACCTAGTAATGCCCTTCGGTTTGTGCAACGCCCCTGCCACCTTCCAGCGGTTCATGAATGAGGTCTTTGGGGACATTCTGGACAATTATGTGGAGGTCTATTTGGACAACATTCTGATCTTTTCCTCCTCTTTAGATGAACACATCCTTCACGTCCAAGAAGTCCTATCCCGTTTATGCAAGAATGCGCTATTTGCCAAGCCTGAGAAGTGCTAGTTTCATACCAAAGAAGTAGAATTTCTGGGTTTCCACATTTCGACAGGTGGGTTGACTATGAATCAGTCTAAAGTACGAGCCGTTTTGGAATGGCTGGTCCCGGTAAACTTGAAGTCTTTACAGTCTTTCCTGGGCTTTGCCAATTTTTATAGGCAGTTCATCCCTGGTTTTTCTACTATACGGGCATCATTAACTAAATTGACCAGTCCACGTGCCCCATTTATCTGGAACCCCGAATATCAAGCCGCATTCGAGTCCTTGAAATCTGCGTTTACCTCAGCTCCGGTCCTACAACACCTGGATCCGGAGTTGCCATTCGTTGTTGAGGCAGACGCATCATCCTTTGCTTTGAGAGCGGTATTGTCACAACCTTGCCCAACCTCTGGTCATTTACACCCTGTAGCGTATCATTCACGCAAGTTTACATCTACTGAGTCCCATTATACAGTTACCGAAAAAGAAATCCTGGCGATTAAAGATGCCTTTCATGTATGGAGACACCATTTGATGGGGGCCAAACACCAAGTCACAGTTTTCACTGATCATAGGAATTTGCAGGATCTTGCATCTGTCAAGTGCGTCAACAGTCGTCAGGTGCGTTGGCACTTATTCTTTGCAGCCTATGACTTTGTTGTGAAACACCATCCTGGTCTGTCTCATGGTAAAGCAGATGCTCTATCCCACTCCCCTGGAGGGGTGTCACTACCGGTCTTCCCAGAAACGGTGCTTGACCACGGGCATGTAGTATGCTTATGCACTCCATCGCCTCCTCTGTTGTCAGCCATATGCACATGGGTTTCCCAACATCACAACAGATAGCAGAATGGGATCCCGTTTATCACAATGGTCTACCTTTTGCTCACAACATGTTGTTCCTACCCTCTAGTGACACTCAAAACCTAGCTATGGAATGGTTCATGATGCTGCCATCCATGGCCACCCAGGACAACAGCGTACTCTGGATCTACTTAAACGCTGGTAGTGGTGGCCTTCGATGCGGCGTGACGTTGAGAATTATGTCAACACCTGCTCAGTGTGTGCCTAGTGTAAGTCCCATAGAGGCCACCCTTTGGGTCTTTTACATCCCTTGCCGATTCCCCCCAGACCCTGGCATACCCTTACAATGGATTTTGTGACTGATCTCCCTCCTTCACAGGGTTATGATACAGTATGGGTTGTAGTAGATGCCTACACAAAGATGGCTTGCTTTATTCCTTGTTCTGGTATACCCTCTGCACCTACATTGGCAAATCTGTTTTTCAAGTACATTTTTTGTTTGTTTGGGCTCCCTACAGTCTTGGTTTCTGACAGAGGTTCACAATTCACGTCCCGTTTCTGGCGTGCGCTCACTAAATTATTGGGTATTGATGCACGATTTTCCTCTGCTTACCATCCGGAAACCGACGGCCAGACAGAAAGGGTAAATCAGGCCAAAGAATAATATTTACGCTGTCTTACACTACAACATCAGAAATCATGGGTACACCTGCTACATCTCGCTGAATTCGCCCATAACAACTCCTTGCACTCTTCTACTGGCCTTTCTCCGTTCTACTCCCTTTATGGCCAACACCCCCGTACATTGCCCATTCCCGATTATGCATCCTCTTGTTCTCCTGCTGCCTCATCTTGTGTTCGCGACGTGGCCATGGGTCATGCCCAAACTCTTGCCCATCTGCAGGAAGCTCAGTTGGCCATGAAAGCTTCAGCCGATAAGAAACGGGTTGCTGCTCCTGTTTACCGCGTGGGGGACCAAGTTTGGCTGTCGTCCCGTTATCTACACTTGCCTGGCTGTTGCAAATTGCTTCCCAAGTTTGTTGGTCCTTTTCAGGTGTCTGGTGTCCTGAGTCCTGTGGCTTATCGCCTGTCCCTTCCTTTGACCAGGAAGGTCCATCCAGTTTTTCATACTTCCCTCCTGAAACCAGGCCCTGGTCCTATGCGCCTGGTCTCTCACCCTGCCCCTGTGTCACTGGATGACCCTGATGTTTATGAGGTTGGGGGTATTCTGGGCTCTCGTCTCTTCAGGGGGCAGCTCCAGTATCTTGTGGATTGGTTGGGTTATGGTCCTGAGGAGCGCTCTTGGGTTGCTGCCCGGATGGTCATGCCCCTCGTTTAGTGGCCCAGTTTCATCGGAATTTCCCTGCTTGCCCACGGGGTTGTGGGCATTTGGGGGGGCTCTGTTACACCATCCACTGGTCACCTTACGCACACAAATACCTGTGCAGTCACTAAGCCCTCCATCTCAGGTCCTGTTCTGCCTTCCCCTTCTGACCTCATGTCCTCACTCCCTCAAGCAGCAGGGCAGCGGCGCACACAAGGGCATCTAACGCGCTATGGTCATATTCACCCATTGCAATGTTGGCAGCTGCCCTGGCATCTTGGAGACAGTTGACGGAGACGCCGGCTTTTTCCTTTGCTTCGTCACGCCCTCAGGAAGACCCGGCAGCATTTTGAAAACTTGGGTCATGTGACAAGGAAATGTGTACATCATCGGTCACGTGATGGGTCATGTGACACTCCAAGGCCCCTTTAAAACCGGAGAGGGAGCGCTCATTCAGTGCTTCACAGCTGACCCAATCAGGCACTGTTCGGCATCTTCCTGTCTCCACATCTTGAACCTGGACTACGGACTGTTCTTCTTGGATTCCTCTGTCAAGACCTTGGATACTGTTTTGCTCTGCTGTTTCAGGACCTTTCAACTGTATTTTTGGATTCCTTTGGATTACCCCCTAGTTACGATGAACTTGGCTGGCTTTTGACCTTGGAACTCTTAACGGACTGTTTTCGGATTTCCTCTTCTGTTACCTTTTGGAGTACCCTTTCCATACAGGTCTTGCAGTGCCTATTTTTACAACAATCTACGCCTACCCGCTGCCGCTTGCTACACTCTGCAGCCACACGGAACACCTCCATTCTCATCTTTGTTCTTCCTGTCCCCAGACCCTTGGTAAGCCCCTTGATATTTGTTACCTCGCTATTCAGTGTATTGTTTGCCATTGTACTGACCCATTGCTTGCTTTACAGCGGTCGAGGGGTCACCGGTGTTCCTGGATCCTGGCATTCTTCGGCACTCAAACAACCTGTGGCCTCAAGGATTGCTCAGGAAATTATTTGTATCTTTCTGAGTGGAACTTGTGGACAGAGGCCCCATAATCTTCACGACCATCACGTCATAACATTACCAATAGCGTCAGTTCTGGCAAAAGTGTTTTTGGAAAACATTGTGAGGTTACATGGCTTTCCCTCCATTGTTGTGTCTGATCGAGGAAGTCAATTTGTCTCCGAATTCTGGAAGAGATGTTGCAAGATGGTGAAAATTGAAGTGCGTTTGTCCACTAGTTACCATCCACAAACTGATGGGCACACCGAACGCACCAACCAAACCTTGGAACAATACCTCAGGTGCATGCTTCATCAAACCGAAGACACTTGGCTTAGGATTTTGTGGATAGCGGAGTATGCCTATAATAATTCAGTGCACTCCTCCACAGGTTTAAGTCCATTTTTCAGCCTATACGGTCAGCATCCACGAACCTCAGTTCATGATCCACCTGAAGCATTGGAAATGCCAGCTGTAAAAACTTTGCATTCCAATATCACTACTGCTGTGATCCAAGCAAGAAATCAGTTATCCTTAGCAAAGGATGCACAGAAGAAGTTTGCGGACCGTAAGAGAAGAGACTCTCCAGAGTACAAGGTGGGAGATGCAGTGTGGTTGGCTACCAAGAATCTGGCCTTGAAGGGGTCCCGGAAATTCCTTCCAAGATTGTTGGGTCCTTTTACCATAGAAAAGGTCATAAATCCAGTGGCTATGAAATTGACGCTCCCCAAGAACATGAAAATTCATCCAGTGTTTCATGTGTCCTTGTTAAAGACAGTGAGCCCAAACACCCGAATCCAAGACCCTCCAGCTCCAGTCCTGGTGGAAAAAGACCAACCCGAGTTCAAAGTAAAGGCTATCTTGGACTCTAAGGTGGTTCGCAAAAGGCTATACTATTTGGTGGATTGGAAGGGGTATGGTCCACAGGATAGAACTTGGGAAACCCTTGAAAACATTCATGCCCCCTGATTAATATCTTTCCATCTGAATAATCCTGACAAACCTGGAAGGGAGGGTTCTAACCTAGGAGGGGCCTTGGGGGGGGATACTGTCATGATCATGGATAAAGGTTCCTTAATTGCCCCTAAAAGGAATTGGTATTCTGCTTATCACTGTTGATTAAGGGGAAAGGCAGTTAGGGCACTGAAAGGGCATAGATAATCACTTCCTGACTCTCACACATGGCCACCTAGTTTATTCCAGATTGTGAGCAAGGTTGGTCTAGTTGTCACAGCTCTGCTTCTATTTAAGCCCCTCCCACCGACTGTTCCGCGCTTCGTGTTCCGATTGTTTCAGTCAACACTTACCGCGGTTCACTCATCTGTTCCAGTTACTTCCCCTTTATCCAGTATTCGTAGTTTATAGCATTCGTTGTGCCTTCTGTGATATCCCATGTCTTTTGCAGCCTTAGGTGTGAACAGTGTTTGTCCCCGAGAGTTCCGTGTTTTTATTATCACAGTAGCATTCCTCACACATAACTCCCACTTCCAGTCAGAAGCTTCAAAACCGCAAGTATTGGTTTTCGTTTACACTATTGCCAAGTGAATGTGCGTTTTCATTGATATCCACAGGTTTGTGCTTGAATTATTCGCTCGCTGAGGGAAGTAGGCTCCCGCTCTCTCAGTGACAGGAGTTAGCCGTTGTTTGTGTACATAGGTAGCAGTGCTATTGTGCTTGCAGTGTTTCTGCCCTCAGTGTAAGGAGTCAGTTGTTTTTCCTCCTTTCTTTTCTGCTTACATTTTAGAGGTCAGCACTTAATGAAAAGAGGCAAGGGAGTGCCGTAGTTTTCTCATTCATCTCCTTCTACATACGCCATTACGCATCATATATTAGCTTTCCTGACCCTCGTCTAGTGGCCAGTGGGGCTCCACTGGGCCACAGGTTTACTCATCAAGTTTTTAGGCAGTATTATTCCTTATTGTCTTTTCTGTGGTATTATTGTTTTTTGGCGCAGGTTATTGTTCCAGGTGCATAGTTGTTTTACACAGGTTGGCGCTTCCCCTCCCATTTCCCGCCATTGAAGACTTCCATTAATTCCACTCTACAGAACTTGCGCCCCTGCACAGATGCAGGATGGATAGCTCACCCAAAAAATAAATTGGGTAAAGACAAGAGAATAATTTAGAAGGTGTTTTGTATTATTACAGTGTTGAATACATTAGCTGTACTATCAGGTTGCAGATTCTCTCACACCTCCCCTAAAGAAATTCTGTGTTGGTTTTAGGGAGTCCTAGATTGGGAAGCGGAGGAGAGTGTAGGAGCATCGCAATCTGAGGAGAAGAGTCAGTGTGAAGTGGTTCCAATCGTGTGTGTCCCCGCAGAGTCAAGGTAAGTGTTACACTAATCCAGCAAAAACCATGATGCCCCTAGGGGCCCCTTTGACAACAGCTCTCATATTTCTCCAAGGACAAAATAAGATCACAAAATTAGTGAGGACGCGCCGAGTAGAACTACTGCAGCAAACTCGGTTCAAAGCAACTTGAAACAATTAGAAGTGGACCACAATGTAATCAGAAAAGCAGAATTGCCCTTTGAGAAAGCAACACAGTCAACACTCCTGCTCACTCCTATAGAAGCATTGGCCAAAAATGATCCTAACAGCAAAGACATTTTGAAAAATAATTTACTAGACACATACTACCCAAACTGAAGTACCACTTTGGAAACCATGTGTCTATACCACATAGCCCAAAACTTCACATACAATAATAATATAAAACCCGATGAAAATAAAGGTAGTTACAGAGTGACAAATTGTGAAGGCAGCTTAGTGAAACTTAACAAACAAAGCTTAATTAATCATATCAAACTGTCATTAAAAAGTCTCAACATAAAGAACTATATTACATGGAGAAAAGAAGAAGAGTTACTAGATATCTATGACTCCTATGATGACGCTTTCAAAGCAAATAAAAGCACTATAACTGATGTAAACTTTACACAGTACAAAAAATCGTTGCACAATGAACAGCAACACGAAGAAGAACTCCAGGGTCAAATAGATAAGGACACTCCCGACAGTAGTCAACCTTCTGTAACAGGAAGCCAAGAACCACTGGGACAGCCTCTAATAGCAAATGAGGCAGCATTAGCTATGACAGAAGTAGAAATCACCATGTCTTTCTATGAAGAAGATACAGAAGACTTAACTGTACTGCAATCAAAACTGAACAATGAGCAGCGTAGCATTTTTCAAGAAGTAACAAAAGAAATTGCACATGGTGCACAACATGAAAATAAAGAATGTACGTGCCAAAATTACAAACCTATACTACTATACGTTAGTGGCCAAGCTGGTTCAGGCAAAACATTCTTAATCAAAATCATCGGCAAGTTCCTTCAACATAGGCGGTGTCACTTTACACTGATTACTACTCCTTCCAGTAGAACACCAAAACACATTAGAATATTACAAACTTTCTACAGAAGCTGCAATGGAACTATGCAGAGTGTTAAAACAAATGAAAATGCAACTAATAGATGAAGTGAGCATGGTCTCCAACCTAATGTTGGCTTTGAGTCACCTCAGATTACAAGAAGTACTGAAAAAAAAATTACGAAGAGCTATTTGGAGGAAAACACATTGGGCCTCATTACGACCCTGGCGGAAATGGAAAAATGATGGCGGAAATGCAATACCGCCATCGAACACCGCTCGTTGCGATTATGACCCGTCACCGTAAAGTACGATGCCATTAGCGACACCGCAGTGAACGGCAACGCTAACTGCACCAAGTACGCGCACGCGCGCCTTGCAAAACCGGAATCACCGCCATGGCGCAACGGTACGCAAATTCTGACCCTAGCGGACATATACTGAACGCCATCAAGCACGTCGTAAAGTACCATTCCGCCATGGCGAGAAATACGGCATCGTGAACCAACCGTAAATGGCCCACTGAGTGCCTGTACTCCACTCCCTGGCCACATTGCACAACTCCTGGCAGGCGCAATGTACTCACACTATGCAACCAGTGAAATCTACAATTCACCCATGCATGCCAACGTAGAAATGCATGCAGGGGCTCAAAGCGCCCCGTGAGTGGGCATCCATGTACGGCATGTCACCATAGCCGTACTGATGCAGCACAGGCATGTGAAGGTACAATACATCAAAATGAAAATCAAGAACACATGACACAAAACAACAGTAGTCCCCCATCGCTTGCCACCAGCGCAAGGCAACATCCAAAACAGCATCCTGAGGGGGATTGCACCAGCCCTGTACTCTTGCCAGTAAACAAACCAACCATCAGCAGAAGCATGTACCACACA
This sequence comes from Ambystoma mexicanum, assembly GCF_040938575.1. Taxonomy (NCBI): domain Eukaryota; kingdom Metazoa; phylum Chordata; class Amphibia; order Caudata; family Ambystomatidae; genus Ambystoma; species Ambystoma mexicanum. The sequence goes on along the minus strand of NC_090939.1, from coordinate 422,215,514 downwards.
AGTTGGCAGAGTGACTGAGCAGCCAGGCTCATCCCAAGAGGGGCCGATGGGAGCTGCAGGGCACAGATGGCATGAATACAGAAGCTATTCCAATGGACATGACCCCAGTCCCCCTCCAACAAACGCACGCAAACACAGTCACCTGTGACCAGCCACATTCTGAACATCCCATCATTCCACCAATCGACCTGGCTGACAGGCACCAGTCGGCCAAAAGCCAATCCCCCGCCCCTGAACAGCACATCATGTAAACAGTCACAATGGCAGCCCCTATCCGTGACCATACTGTGCTACGTAGGCAAACGCGGCCAGTACTGTACCACACAACTCAACTCAGAAGGCGGAACACAATGCAGATCATCTCGCAATACATACCGCCACAAATCGAAAATCGCCACATCACCTGCAAAGAATAACGCAACACGACAAATATCGGAATACAATTTAAATGCACATCCAAATGACAAAGGCCCCACAGCAATTTGCAAAATAACACCAAAACATCCATCATCACCGAGGGCTGCATCTGCAATAATTGACCAGCTTCCACTTGTGTGACGCCCTGTACCATCATGGCACACAGGGCCTACATCAACGTTCCAAAAGGCAACATGGAAGCGGCAAGAACCGCAGGTCCGTCCCATGAGGCAGGCACTAGTCGAGCTGAAAGGCCGAAATGTTGCACCTAGCCACCAGTACAGCGTAAGGGCATGTGGCCCATTGGCGATCGTCCCATAAGATCGAAATGGTGCTCCACTGATTCACCCGAAGCTGCAGGTGTCGAGAGTAAAACCCATCTGGAGGAGTGGCGTAGAGATGGCATCTGCAATAGGGCAGGAGATACCTGTCACCCAAATGAAACACAAATTAACCGATTGCATTACGGGACTCATGATGCATTACAATCTTCATTCAACACACCAAATCCACACCCATATGCATGCTAGCCCACTCCAAAGGAATATACAGACCCCTAAATCAGTATCGATTCATAACGAAATCAATCGAGGTAAATACACCATTGGCAACGTCGGTTACTGTGCATGCGTCCGTCAAGATAGAACCCATGACATGGGATTAGTAACGTGCCTAGACACAAGTGTATGAAGGCGCGTCGAGACAGGGAGGATCCGACAAGGGCAGATAGACGTAAGTCCCACTATGGCAGCCTTGCATCACATAGCGCAGGGGAAGGGGAGTGATTCAAAAAACCCATGTACATGGCAGACCCTAAACGGAATCATCTGTCCATGCATCCATTCATCATTCCCTCATCCCGCAATGAAAACGCATGAATATTCACTCACATAATATGTGAAACTTCCATCGCGTCTGTGCGTAATGCAGTCTGCAAAAACCACTGTGCTCCTGGCCGGATCTGTAGTGTTGTGAAGCAAGATGGATTTGGGAACGTCCTGCCTTATCGTCCACTACGCTATTGCGCATCCCATTCAATTCATATCATTCATTGCTTGCTCGTTATGGGCCATGTCCCAAGGACATTCTACAATAGAACGTTACATTTCCAGCCAGACCTGTGGGCGTATCCTCGCCGCTACTTCAAAACCAAAAATGCTGGCCTTCGAATTCCTCACTTGCAACATTACGTCGAAAAGGCTTCTGTGAACGCTTGCATTCACAATTACATCAATGTAGTGCGGCTGTGTGTCATAATGCTAACTGGCTGCAATCACAAATGGGACGCCACGCCCGTCGGTGAAGTACGTTACTGTGCTGCATGAGGGTCGGCCATCGATCGAGCCCTACATACCACTGACTCTTCACAGGTATGTAAGCGGCTGCAATCATAGCATGTGTAACAATGGGAGCATAGCATGAAAATCAGTCAAAGTACATCACACTGCCATCGGGATTTGATACATGATTCCAATCCCAAGATGCCATGCGGCCAAATGCAGCCTTACGTGCGGGACGTGCTCGGCCAGAAGGGATTGCATCTGCCACAGATTCATTCAATCAGCACAGGTGGAGGCCATACAGGCCGACAGCACATATATAGCAGACCCAAACCCCTCCCACAACCACTCCCACTCCAAAATGCTACCGGCAGGACTAGCGATGTTGGGCCTGGGGGACCAGATAGCACTGCAAGTGCTACAACTACAAGAAGACGACGAACAACAACAGGTACAACAACCGGGCGCACAGGGGAGACGGAGGAGAAGGAGGAGGAGGAGGGCAAGGCAGGGTCAGCAAGGGCCACAAGCACTGCCACTACCACCACGCAGGCGGCCCGCAATCCCACGCCTCCGAGCCGATCCGTTCAACCTCACTGCTGAGCAGATCCACACCCTCTACCGTTTGGACCGGGACACCATAATCGCCATTGTGGACATGACACATGCTGACCTCGTGAGCATGATAGATAGCCCAACCGCCATCCCACCCCTACTGAAGGTGGTGTCTGCACTCCACTTCCTGGCCACAGGCACCTACCAGCACACAGTGGGACAGTTGCATGGCATTTCACAGCCACTGTTCTCACGGACACTCTTCCAAGTGCACGATGCCCTCCTGAAGCACGCCGACGACCACATCACACTACCACGCACGTACCAGGAGATTACCAACGCAAAAGTGGGATTCCATGCACTTGGCGGCATCCCGGGTTGCATTGGTGCCATCGACTGCACCCATGTTGAATTGGTTGTCCCACATGCCATGGAGGTCCAGTACCGCAACCGGAAACAATTTCATTCAATCAATGTGCAAATGGTGTGTGACTCCAACAAGATCTTTACGCATTGTTGTGCCAGATTTCCAGGATCTACCCATGATTCTATGGTCCTGAGGAACACAAGAATACCACGCTACATGGAGCGACACGCAGGGCACAGATCCTGGCTACTCGGTGAGTCTCATTCCATGCATGACATCGTGGCCCATTTGATGCGTCAATGACCTTGCAGGAGGGGGGGGGGGCTACTTAGCACTATCATTCCACTGACACCCTTTATTCGTCTCATACAGGTGATGCCGGGTATCCACTGAAGAGATGGCTCCTTACACCAATCCGGAACCCACAGAACGAGCATGAGGAGGACTACAACCATGCCCACTCACGTACCCGTGTGGTCATTGAACAGGCATTCGGCCTACTGAAGGCTCGTTTCCGCAGCCTCAGCAGGTCTGGCGGGGCACTCATGTACAGCCATGAGAAGGTTTCTAAGATGGTCATGGCATGTGTCATGCTGCACAACATGTGCATACGTAGGAATGTGCCCATGCCCCCTGACGCTGTACTGCATGCACCTGAAGATGATGATGATGATGAGGGTGGGGATGTGGAGGCACCTCAAGGAGTCCATGAGGCACAGGATGCACGTGCAATCCGACAGAGCATCATAGATGCATGCTTCTAGCAACCACGCATGGTGCCTATTACACGGAAAGGGGACCTGTGGCACTGTGTGTGTGTAGTACAGGCACATTGTGGACTGTACGCCTATGAAGGCCTCGTACGCAAATATCAATGTCCACACATGTCATTGGATGATAATGAGGTGCTGTATTGTTAATGTGATTTGATTTATACACCCTATGGACCCGCCACCCAGTGAAGCCCAACACACCCCCTCCACCCTACTACCTCCCCCCCCAACACCAGTGTCCAAATATGCATGCTGTCCGTGGGTAGACGCTATTGCAAGCCCCCTCTACGGGTATCAGGGGCACCCCTGCCCGTGGAGCGCAGGTTCCTGCCAGATCTGCGTTGGGGGCTGCCCTGGACGGAACTTGCCACGGATGATGTCTCTGCCTGCTCGCGTCCATGCATGTCTCTGAGGGTTTGTGAGAGCTCCGAGAGCACACGGCGCACAGCAGCAAGTTCAGCACAGACGTCTTTGGACGTCGCATGCAGTTCCCCCCTCAGGCTCTCGGTGCTTTTCTCCATTTGTGCTCTCAGGCTCTCGGTGCTTCTCTCCATTTCTCCCCTGAGGCTCTCACTACTTTTCTCTATTTGTGCCCTGAGTGTCTCGGTGGATGTTTCCATGGCTGCCCTAGAACCCCCGCATTCATTTGCATGGTCCTTGAGTAGCGTGGACACTTCCTGCTGTTGCTCGATCAGCAGGTCGAGGGACTGTTGCCTCTGCTGGGCCATGGACATTTGCGGTGGTGTGACAGGGGGGCTGCTCAACACATGTTGCCTTGGCACAGGACTTGTGGGGGTTGGCCAGTCGTCGTCTTCAGGGTGCCCCTGCGTGGTTTCGTCATGGTGTAGGGGATGGAACATGCAGGGGGATTGGGAAAGGTCATGGATGGTACCTACGTCGCCAGCACTGTTTTCCGTGTCGGAGCATGCTGGCATGACAGCTGTGTCACCTATGGTGCTGCTACCACCAGAGGCAGTGCCATCAGATACGTTCTTTGGGGGGACCTGTGGTGCTGGGGTTGTGGACTTGCTGGCTGCTGGGGTGCCTGTTGCAGTCCCCTCCAGTGTGCTGCCACTTGATTCCTGCTGCTGCCGTGTCTTGATCCTTGCACCTGAGGTGGAGGCTCTTGGGACGTTGGTCCTGGCCCTCTTTGCAGGCGTGCTGGTAGGGGTGTCCTGCAGCTCGTCGTTGGTATCGGACCCTGTGGTGGAGTAAAGAGGGGCGAGCGTTAGTTATGGGTCTGTCGGATTTGGAATGGCAACGTATCAAATGCATTGGGGTGGTACATGAGGCTGATTTGGGACTGGGCCTTGGAGGTGGTCTCATTTTCGTGTGGATTGAGGATGCATTCATTTGGCTGCCTGCAGTTAGGGGGTGCATGCTGCACATGTAGGGGTTGTTTATGGCATCTTGATTGATTTGTTTATTCATTCTGACTTTTAGAGGGCGCTGTCAGGGCAAAGTATGTATTGCACTATGGGGTCACATGGTACTGCACATGTTCGTGTTTTGTGGATTTCGCATTGTTTCTCTTGGCCAACCTACCTGATTCTCCGGATGTCGGCACTCCTTTCTCCATCCCTCCGACTCCCTCTATGCTCTCCATTCCTATGGTGGAGGCGCAGATATCCTCCCAGGGGGTCAACTTGATGGGCGACTCTGAACCCCCCCCGGTAGCTGTGGCGATGTTCCTGTTCGCAGAAAGTATGCTGCGTACGCGGATCCGCAGGTCGTCCCACCGCTTGCGACATTGCTGTGGCGTGCGGGGTGTTGTCCCCACCGCACTTACGCGCTGTGCCACCAGGGCCCATATGGCCTTCTTGTTGGCAAGGGCCGTCCTGGTCATTTGACTGGAGAAGACGACGGCGGCATTTTCCTGGAGGGTCTCGGTGAGCACGGTCAGTTCCTCTCGGGAGAAGTGTACCTGCCGCTTGCGATCACACGCTTTCTTGGCTACCTTTCCCATATTTATTTTTTTAACTGGGGTTGCTAACGGGTTGGGATGTGTGTCAGGGTCGGATTTTTAATGGTTGTGTTGGGATTCGGATTTTATAGTTGTGCGGCGTGCTGTTTCCCGTTCCGGCCACATGCTTTTACTTCCGTTTCCGTATATTTACGGTGCCCGTAATTTGCGGTGCCCGCTCGTTACGGTGACCGCTCATTACGGTGACCGCTAAGATGGGTGGCGGTATTGCACCTGGTGCAGCGTACGGCGGCGGTAAGGGCCGTTTTGGGGTCATTTCCGCCATCGCAGCCTTTCGGATTCCGCCATGGCGTAATGCTCGTGCCCGATGGGTCGTAATTAGCCGCACTTTGCTCCTTCGTGCAATGGCGGAAACGCTATTTACGCTGTTGCGGTCCGGTCAGTCACTTTCCGCCAGGGTCGTAATGAGGCCCATTATTGTTTTCGGAGATCTTCTTCAATTGACACCAGTGAAAGGTGACCCTATTTTTTTAAACATTTCCAATACAGATAATTAACAGAAAACATGTGCCAGTCTGCCGACCTCACCTAGGCCAACATTTTAAAAAGTATTAGAGTTGGTGTACTATCTCAAGAAGCACAAGCAATATTAAAAACCCGGCACATCCATGAACTTTATGACCATAACTCATGTGCTACTGATGTCATGGAACAATTAGCACACAAAAATGTCAATTGTATGTCCTTGATGCCAACTCTTGCAAGCTGTTCCAAATAAAATGAAACAATGTTGAAAAAAGAAATGCAACCAATAATTGAAATTTGTTCCACAGACAAACTGGGCATACATGGTATGACACTACCCATATGTGAACAAGCCACAACAAGACTTAGGGGCTGATTCATGGAATTCGTGCGCCGAAAAATAGGGATTTGTGCGCCATTCTGGCCGCAAATCCATGTTTAACAAATGGGGATTTGCAGGCAGAATGGCGCACAAATCCCTGTTTTTCGGCACTCAAATTCATGAAACAGCCCCTAAGTATCTTAGAAAACTCTATCTATCTCCAATGCAGCTTGTTTGGAGAAAATATTAAATTTATCTTTAAACTATAGAGTAATGCTTAAACGTAACCTTGACGTGGAGCAAGGACTAGTTACTGGAGCACTTGGTACAGTTGTTGGCTTTCAAACATACCCACATGACAACAACATTCAGTTTGTCAATATTCTCTTTGACAAACTATCAGAAGTAAAAAGGATAGGACGTTCAACAGCTTGATTCCTTCTTTTCAAAGACATGTATGTACGCAGAGAACAATTTTCTCTAACTCTAGCATACAAAGTCACCATTCACAAATCACAGAGTTTTACCCTAGATAAACCATTGGTAGATATTGGGAGCACGGTCTTTAAAGAAGGCATGAGCTATGTAGTACTATCACGCTTACGTACACTTGACATTTCTAATCAACTTTGATTCAAGTAAACTAAACGCTGATATTCCTTTTATTTTAGAATACAATAGACAGCGTTTTCTATACACCCCCATATAAAAACCTATCCTGTTCCACAAAAAGCAAAACGTTGTAAAAGAAAACTACTTCAAACAGAAATGCAACAGGATCTCACTGCAAATCCTCCAAAGAGAGTAAAAGAAGCTAATACTTCATCAATTACTACGACCAAAGAAGAATCTACTACTCAAAGTAATTCAGGTACTTCTTCAAAGAAGCAACACACACTCCGAACAAATGACTTCGACACAGAACTGTCTGGTCCATTCAAATTTTCAAAAATAAGTGGTGTAAATTGCTACGCAAATGTAGCAATAAATATTCTATTTCAATTGCCACCAATTGTTGACATTTACTTACACAATACAGACCAATTGTGTTTGCAAATGTTAGTCCTTCATTGAAATGCAAGCAACAATCCTGACAACACATATAGTGTTCATGAAATAAGACAAGAATTGGACTACTGTGCTGGAATGGTAAAATTCACTATAAATTCACAAGAAGATCCACAAGATGCACCCAAGACTCTAGGCCTTGGCCACAAGCACCGCAGCATATCGCACCCATAAATCACACCCATAGAATCAAATATTTTGACTGGCTGTATGGGCCACTGCATTGCATTTTATTATGTCCGCGGACAGGCGCGGTGACCTCGACATGACAAACACATCAGGGGTGCCTGCCACCTAAACAAATGCAGCATTTCACCCATCTCTTACTCCCTCACCCTCCCCAAGCACTCTTACACACCAACACACTTGCCAAATTTGTATTTCACCCTTGTTCGTCGCTGCGCTGTCCGTGGATGTCCGCGGATCCAAGATGGTGGGTGCATCAAAACAATGCAAGGCACCTCACGCTTCATTCCAGCCAATCAGCGAACACGTCGCATGTCCGCGGACATGAGGCAAGCCGATTAGCCAATGGGTGTCCTGTCTGCGGAGCGGACATAGATATCACTATTTTTTCGTGACCTACTTTTTGGTCGTTTAAAAAAAAAAACTGGACAGAATTTCACCAAATTTACAAAACCACGCTTTCAGGACCAAGCCGCTGCTCCTGCCCCATATTTGGTGAAAATCCATCCTGTGGTTTGGGCTGTAGGCATGAGCAATTTTTTTTTCACCATTCAGTCTATGGGGGAAAAAAGAAATGTTGGGGCCCCCCCTATAACTTTGCCCACCCTGGACCAAACCTCACCAAACTTTGCCTTTGCAAAAATATTCAGAGTGGGCCATATACTTGTTTTGCAAAGTTTGGTGAGTATTCGTCCAGGGAGAGCGACGTTATAAGCCATCCAAAAAGTGCTCTTCCTTTGGGATTAGCAACTTAACCATGACTACACAGCCACTACCGTGGCTGTGTAATATTGCTTGTTTTATGGTAAGGGTTGCTATTTATTCATTTGACTTCTTCCTATGTATGTGCATTGAATAACAAAATATGTGATCACATAGCATAGAACCAAGGTGGTTCCCTGCCCTTCCAAAGCACACAAGTTCCAAACATATTGTGAAGGTGCGCTGTTTATTCAGTATGAATTACTGCCAACATGTTGTTCTAGCTAGTACACACGTCATGCTCATACGCATGCAATGGTGCTGTACATTTTGTTACTGATTGTTTTCTGAATACAGCACTGAATACAGCAATAATAAAGGATGATAGGGAAGAGCTTCATATACAACTACAAAGAACATACAAAGCTGCAATATGTTGTCAAAAATAAATGTATACTGCTTGTTTTATGGTAGGGGTTGCTATTCATTCATTTGGCTTCTTCCTATGTATGTGCATTGAATAACAAAGTATGTGATCACATAGCATAGCCCCAAGGTGGGTCTCTGCCCTTCCAAAGCACACAAGTTCAAACATATTGTAAATGTGCCAAATATGGTTTCTGTTTATTCAGTATGAATTACTGCCAACATGATGTTCTATACACGTCATGCTCATAAGCATGCAATGGTGCTGTACATTTTGTTAGCAATTGTGTTCTGATATAATGCAGTGATGCAATGTACTTTCAAATCTATGACAGAAATGCCATATGCAATTTCACATATATTCTTAGTGAGGAAACTGTGGAAACCTATGATACATAATGCAAAAAAACCATATTTCTTTAAACCAAAATGCTATTTCTTCCCTAACAATGAACTTCTAAAAGTTCTGATGATCTATTTCTTACTTACCTCCGTAAATACTTTCCCTCTCAAGTTCTTCACTTGTTGACCTACAACTCCCTCAGGGTCAGTCACTTCTCCAAGCAACGAGTTGGGGATAGATCTCTTTCCTCGGCTGCAGCCTCCCTCTGGAACAGCCTACCTGCCGCTCTGAAACTTGAGGAGAACCATCTCTTTTTCCGTAAGCACCTCAAGACCTTCCTCTTCACTTCTGCCTTCTCTCTTCCTCTTCCCTGCTGATCTGCCTGCTTCGGCTCTGTGCACCTGGCTACCCTCATTTCGGGGCCAGGCCCTTGACAACAAAGCCACACACCTGCACTGCCCCCTGGCAACCTTTGCACTTGGATCTGTATCTGTAACCCTACAGTCCTCTTACCTGCACTTATCTGACACCGCCTGTCTGTGCTTTAAACATTGCACTTGCAAACTTGCTGGCTGCACTACCAATTTCTATGATGTTATCCCTTGCAGCCTACCTGGCCTTGGTTGCTAAGACACACAATATATCACTCAATCTTCTACTCTGTTTCCTTTTGCTGCCTCGCTCTGCAGTCGCCCGCTTACTCTGGTGGCAAGTGTTGGTCTATCTATAGAGCCTAATACCTGTTTGGCTCAGGAATACTATCTGACCTCACTGTCTGTGTTGTGCCTAATGGTCAATGACAGACCACATTTAGACTGTGTTGTGCCTTATGGTCAATAACAGACCACATTTAGACAGTGTCGTGCCTTATGGTCAACAACAGACCACATTTACACTGTGTCGTGCCTTATGGTCAATAACAGACCACATTTAGACTGTGTCGTGCCTTATGGTCTATAACAGACCACATTTAGACTGTATTGTGCCTTATGGTCAATAACAGACCACATTTAGACTGTGTCGTGCCTTATGGTCACTGCCTTAGTCACTGCAGCTGCCCAACCATTTTGACAATCGTACTCAGAACTAGTCCTCCGCACACACTGCTCACAACTGCACACCTCTCTCAAACCATTCTGTGATGCAATGCAGATATACACAGACCACTAGAATTGTGTCGTACCCTATGATCGCTAACAGACCACCAGAACGGAGTTGTGCCCTATGGTCGCTTACAGACCCTCTGATATATGCATTCTAGTCAATGCCAGGAATTGTCACATCTAGGTGCCCTGTTGTATGCTCCAACCTTACAACTAGTTGTATCCAATCTAGATAATATAGTGCACAGGCTGTACCGGACCGATTCTACCCGATTCCACCCAGCCACCATCTATCTTAGTCTGACCTGCTCCCCTCCAGCGCCACTAGACTCCACCGCTATACACAGACCATGATCTTCTGGCTCGCCCTAACCATGTTCCCTTTCTGCTTAATACAGGACAATGTACCTTGTAGCAACAATAGCTACATAGCCCATCAGGACGGCATGGCTAAACTAGGGTGCCCCAGACACCACCCCATCCCCTGCCCCACTCCGTTCCTACCCTCCACACCCCCTTTCCCCTCCACTTACCACCACCCCCTCACCTCCACATCCATCGCCATCCATGGCCTACCCACCAACAGCCACCACAGTCCCACTGCTAAGTCTAACCAAACCAAATTGACCACCAAACCTCCCACCCGCTTTAAGCCGCCCGGGCTAACCCCCCTCTCCCTTATTCCCAACATCACAACCCGCAACAAAAGATTAGGCTCCAGGCTCCCCACCACAAATTCTAAACCTAACTCCAGACCTTACACCAAAACTAATACAAAGCAAATTGTACCAAGCAAACCCACTCCTCCCCCTCCTCAACGTCAGATCCCTGGCTGCCCACCCCACAGAAATTGCAGACATCATCCTTACCAATGACCTTGACTTCTTAGCCCTAACAGAAACTTGGCTTCATGAGGCGTCCGGACCCTATTTATCGCTAGCCATCCCAGACAAATACACTATCTTCAGAGCGGACAGACCTAACGCCAGAGGTGGAGGCGTAGCAATCATTTCCAAATCCGCCCTAGGCCTTAGACCAACCGACACAGTCGCATTCACTTCCTGCGAGTTACTCACAACCAAACTACAAACCTCCCCCACAGCCACGATAACCATCCACCTCATATATAGACCCCCAGGTCCCCCTGGGACCTTCGAAGAAGACATCACATCCCTCATCTCCAAAATTTCCAAACCAACAGCACAAATCATGATCCTTGGAGACTTCAACCTCGGCTACCAAGACCCAAACGATGCACCTGCTGCATCCCTAGCCAATGCCCTAACCGATCACGGTCTCACTCAACTCATTGTACTCCCGACCCACCAAAAAGGCAGAACCCTTGACTGGGTAGCAACCCACAATTGCAACACAACCTGCAAAGATCCCCAACCTCTGGCATGGACCGATCACCACATGATCCCCCTTGAGGTTAACACCAATCAGGTACTGCCCAATAAGCACCCCATGGCACCAGCATACCCCACCAGGAATAAACACAACATCACTGCTGAAGCCCTACTACCACTGGTCTTACCTACCCTCAATGCCCTCCCAGCTAACGCTGACTTAAACCTGCTGATTGACACCTTCAATGATTCCATGGCCAAAGCAATGGACACCGTTGCCCCCTTGAAAATACGCAAAGCTAAACCCAAAGCTCATCTGAACTCGTGGTACACCCCTGAGCTCAAACTACTTAGAAAAAAGAAAGCTAAGGCTCACCACACCTGGAAGACTAACCCCACTGCGGAGAACAAATCTAACCTCACTAACTTATCCTTACTTTACAAAAGCGAGATAATCCGGACCAAAAAAGATAATTACAACACCAGGATCACTTAGGCAGGTTCCTTCACTAAAGAACTATTCAAAATTCTGAAGGAACTAGAAAACCCTATTTCGCCCCCGGAAACCTGCCTGAAAGACAAATCCTGGTGCACCAACATCCAGAACGCCCTCAACAATAAAATTTTAGGACTCCAAACTAAAATCGAAAACAAACGGCAACAACTCAACAACAATGTCACCAACCTTAACCTACCCACACCTAACTACACTACTAGCGCAGGCTTCTCGTTCAAAAAAGTCACCATACCGGAAGTTCAAAAAATCATCACATCCCTGAAGCCCTCTAACTGTAAAGAAGACAGTTGCCTGGCTCAAATCATAAAAGATGCAGCCAGAGAGCTCTCCCCCTTCATCACCCTACCCTTCACCAGTAGCTCCATCCCCAGCAACTTAAAACATTCAGGCATGGATTGCCTCCCATGGTCTCTGCCTGAATGATGAGAAAACGGAGCTCCTAATTGTCGGCTCCCCCAACACTCTAACGAAACTTGACCCTCGCTATAATAACATCACCATCAATGGTCATCCCATTCCCATAGCCAAAAGCGTAAAAACCCTTGGCTTCTATCTAGATGCCAACACCAACCTCAGCAAACACACCAATATGACCGCCTCAGCCGCTGCCTATACCGGCAAGCTCATTAGGGCCAGCAGACCCTTCCTATCACCCAACAGCTGCCTCACCCTTGCCAGGGCCCTAATACAATCCAAACTGGATTACTGTAACAGCCTGTACCTAGGCGCTAATCAATCCGTACTCAATAAATTGCAGGTAATACAAAATAACGCCTTACGCGCAGCCCTCAACATTCCCAGACAAGAGCATATCTCTGCCACTAGGAAAGCCTGCAAATGGCTTTCCATACGCCAAAAAATTGATCTAAAAATCATCTGCCTCACGTACAAAGCCCTCAATCACCTAGCACCACCTTATCTAGCCAATAAACTCACCCTGAAACCTGCCACCAGATTCACCAGATCCTCCAACACTCTCTGCCTACTAGTGCCCAGGTTCCACCTAAAAAGAGCGGGAGGGGTAAGCTTCACAGTGCTTGCCCCCCAACTTTGGAACTCCCTACCGCTTAACATCAAAACTGTCGAATCCTTCCAAATCTTCAGGAAGCAGGTCATCAGCTGGCTGCTAAACAAAGAATGACACCACTAACTCTAGACCCGTGCGGATACTGGTTTAGACACTGTATTTATTCTGAAAATTGTATATTGTACGCACTGCATATGCTCTGTTTATTGACCACTGTATATATATGTATATACTATAAACCTGTACGAAGTATGCAACACACAGATACTTCTCAACTCTGTAACCAAATTCTTAAGCGCCCTTCTACCTCTGGGTTTGGAGCGCCATACAAATAAATAAACAACAACAACAATAAACAACACTGCACGTGCCACCCTGGTCTTTTAAGAATGGCTGGCATGGAAATAGGACTGTAGAGACAGAGGACAGTCATGGACAACCGCGGATATCGGGGCATCAGCAAATCAGGTTTCATGGTTGTGGTGTACAGAAAGACTGGGTTGCAAGTGTTATCTTTGTTGTGTGCAATGAAGATGGCAAAGGCAATTCATTCGAGGAAGCAGAGTGTCTGGATGGTTGGTGATTCGTGATCCATTGGTTGAAGAGGTATTGTGAGCAGTCTGGATTACCTTTGAAACTTGGATTTGAAGGATTTGATATTTCCTGGTATGGAGTTTGAGAAATGAAGTGGGCCGACTTGCTCCTGTTTTGTAAAAGCATGGTTACTTAAATGCATCCATACATAATTGTAGTTCACTGTGCAGACAACAGTTTGGGCTATGTCACAGGAGTTTTGTTACAGTTTGCAATGAAGGATTTCCTCTAATTTATTTTGTCCACAATTCGGGAATGCAAGGCACAATGTGAACAAACCTGTAAGTGCGTTTTTGCAGGATTTTGAACTATCATCTTTTCATAATGAAAATAGCAAGTTTGATATTTTTAATGTTTTTTGTAGTTGTAGTAGGTAAACAACAAAAACAGAAAATAATTTGATGCAGTCTTTTTGAAAGTTAGAACAATTCATTAAGTTCAATAGAACATGTTAGTTCACTATATTAAACCGCCACATTTGTTTTTAAAAAAAGGTTCTTTTAAGAGACACCATTTTTTAACAAAAAATAAGTTCATTTATTTTAATTCCCTCACCCCGCACCTGGAATTTTCTGGGTTCCACAGACATTTGTATTGTCAGTGGACTATGCAGACTTCAAAAGGTCCTGTGATTTTTATTTTTAGTTCTAGTTTTTAACTGTGAAAGCTGGCTCCTAAAGGAACTTTTTTTGTACTTTTGTATTTTGGATTTTTTGTCTTTTTGTTTTTTTACAGGAGAGGCAAGGTAAGGTGGGGCAGGAAAGGGGGAAAGGGGCACCAACCACAGATACGGAGGGGCAGGTGGACATGGGAATATGTTGGTTGGGCCTTAAATTTAAGCTAGGTGGCAGTGTTTCTCATGCTCCTTGACTACGGCCTGAAAAACACTATGAAACTGCTCCCCATTACAGATCGGCGTGTCACAGTACAAACATAGTACTGTGACCCTTGAAATGTAAGGGTCAACAGCATTTTGTATGACACCTGCCCCATATGTCTGTGTGGGGGCAGGATTGGTTGAGAAAGAACAGGTAGAGTCGGTTAACCTGCTTCTTCCTGCGAAATTAACAGCCTTTCTCGGAGCACCCAGATTGTTGGATCTGGTGTGGCAGCGCATGGAGGTGGTTCCATAAGAGTACTGCCCAGTTTGTCTGCGATTGTGTACAGTGTGGCACTCAGTGCATTTCACTGTGGCAGCCTGAGCCTTTGGTACACCCCCAATAGTGGTAATAAACTGCCACAACCATGACTCTTTCCAGGCACAGGAAGTAGGTACTTTCTCTACCTCTTCTTCCTCTACCTCATCATCCTCTTCTGCATATCTATGCCTGTTCCGCGGTCTGGACCCTCCAGGTTGTTGTGGTAGTAGTGGTGGCCCCTGGGAAGAAAAAAGGAGGCCTCTGCCATTGCTACAAATTAAGCTTTTCTGCAAAGCAGGTGCTGTCAGCTGCTTTCTCCTGGATAGCCAGATTCAGAATGAGTGGTTCCCTTCAGAGGACCCGTCAATGGACCGGGTGACTGTCAGTGGACTACTGAGTCGAAAATAGGCCTTGGAAAGTTGTAAAACGTTGACAGATCAACTAAGAATGGGTCTAGGAGCTCTGGAAGGGTACACTTTCAACTTGAAATGTGGTCGATTGGACAAGAATGCTGTTTCAAACTGTCTGCGGTCACGGACAGCATCCATGGACAGGCCATCAGGCTGCACTGGTATGGTCACATGATGATGTCCAGGGAAATGTCTGCGGTGCCACGTGTTGTCCGTGGACACCCTGCGAGTGGGAGATGCCAGGCACATGCGCATGGATGTCGGCAAATCGGCGCTCTGTCCGCAGACAAATTAAAAGTGTGTCATGCAAGAACGGACATGTCCGGACAGTGCACAATGTCAATGGACACCCTGTTACATAAACGGACACCCAAACAATCATATAGTCCACAGACTATTAATTGGGTGTTTTAATAAATGAATAGAACAGAATAATAAACAAGATATGTGTAGTATAAAAAATAAATGTATTTATAAAAGGGATGAGGTATCAGAATGGGAAACATACATGGGAGAATTTGCAATTTCTATACAATGATCATCAAGGGAGGGATGAGGGAGAGAAGTTTCATCTAAGTGTCTTTCATTTATATTTTGGGAATTTGATGCAGGTGATTGCTGAGAGTAAGGGGACAGGTGCAAGAAGGACATTGATAATGAACATTCCGAACATAATGATTTTTATTTGTCATACATACTTGCCAGACACTTACATGCCAAACACTAACATGAATTATAAAACTCATTCCTTTGACATATGCCCCGATGACACATAGTGTAACAACAATACTTATGCCAGCCAGTTTCCTACATATAAAAGGACAAGAAGAAATGTGCTAAATGAATAATAGACGTCTTGGACATACACTCCTACAAATATAAAAACTCACATCAAAGTCAGAAGTAACTTTGGTGTGAATTTTCATATGTATATGAGAGGTACATGAGACATTAATTTTGAACATGAATGAAGTGTAAACCGTATGCCTCATACAACATACACTCATGTGTTGATACACTTATACAGCAAACACTGTTACTACATACATTTATACAACATACTCCCATGCACCACACACTGAAAACAATGAAAAAAAATCATTTGTAGAGAACCTTTTTTAAAAAAAAACATAATATTAATGCAACATAGAGCAGGTTCTACAAATAGTTGGAAGAACACATTTAAGTTTCAAGCACTCACTGTGCACCACAACAAATTCAGCCTTGTAACTTGATGTATAAACACTCAAACCCGCTACACATCGGACCTTAATGCTCACTTCACTTATTAGGAAGGCTGCATCAATATTATAAATGAAGTCGGTGTTTAGGTTGGATTTGTAGTGTTATGAAGTGAATGTTTATATGTTGAGTTTCATGAATGAATTTGTAGTCGCATACAGTGTTTGTAACATAACATTGTTATTTCCACACTTTGTAGATGCTTTCTTTTTTGGGGATTGAACTATGTTTATAAAACATGTTATGTCACTATATCTGTAAAATATTGTGTGTGTGTGTGCGTGTGTTTGCGTGTGTGTGTCTACATAACATTTTGCAGTTGTATTATGTGTTATCCATCACAAACTATGTCCACTTTTTTATAAGAATTTCTAAATTAAAAAGTGAATGGGCCTCATTACACGGACGGCGTTAAGGGTTAACGGTCACTGTTAATGGTACCAGTGACCGTTAACCCTTACCGCCTTACTACGAGGTCCCTTTGCGGGTTGGAGAATTTAATGCCTGCTTTTTGCAGGCATTAAAAACCAACCCGTAATGGGATCAGGGTTCTAATTACGGTACCGCAATTTGCAGCACCGTAATTAGCGCCTTCCCCATTCCCATAGAGCCCTATGGGGCAAAAATGGGAATGGGGAAGAGCAATCGGGGAAGGGGAATTACCGCCCGCCAACCTTGGAATAGGGCGGTAATTCCCCTTTCCACCAAGGCGGTGCCGGTATTTTACCGGCATGGACCAAGGTGCTAATAGCACCTTGGTCCTCCGTCTACCATGTAATGAGGACCAATATCTTGAAATGGCACTAGTGACTGAGTGCATTGTATGCTTGTGTCCTGTTAATTGATAGACATAGAAAAAGCCATGTTTTCAGGTGTTCTTTAACATATCAGATCATAATGCCAAGAATCATCAGATTTTACCAATGACATTTCCCTCAAAATACTCAATATTATTTCACTAAATCAGTTAATCTACACACATCACATCAACACCAAACAGTATTAACATTAACATGTCCATTGTAGCTTCAGGATAAACTTAGAAAGTGGGCCTGTTATTTAGGCATAAATAAATCTACTTAATTTATTTTTGGACATGCAAAATTAATGTGCTGGACTGTTTAAATGCCCAATTATTAAGCTCTGAATATTCGTACACTGAAAAACGTAGCTTTTAAATTATCGGATGTATGGAAATGGAGCTAAGGGGAAGAGGAATGTGTGAATAGACGGAAAAGCCTTATTAATTTTTCACCATCCTTCTTTTTATAAGGCAGTTAATTAGAAGGTTAGATTAGACACAGATCAAAGTCGGGTCATCTTCAACCATAAGCAGACGTTATTGTATTTCTTCTTTTAGAATCGCATCACAAAGGCCTTCATGTATTCTTTCCTTTGGAGTACTACTTCATTTCACAAGATTTGTTCTGGCAGTCTCCTCGGTTGACAATCGACATTGCAATGTGAAAAGCTTTTATGCAAATATGCACTTCTTCCCTGTGTACAATAAAGGTACCTAGCACTGTACTCTCTCATCTCTAGTTCACCTTTTCACCCTCGATTGTCTTCAAAGCCCCCAACTCCCGCAATGTATAACCCCATCGCGTTTGAAAGTCAGGAATCATCTCTTTGCTTTGCAGGCTTATTAGATGTCATGCATTTATTGCTGAGCACTATGCCATGAAAGTACACATTAATTAAATGTTCTATTTACACTTCTATAAAAGAAGCCCGCGTCCTGTCTATGTGGGTCCTCTTTTATGTCGTCGAAGTGCTGCTGGTTTGTCTCCACAGTGTTACATGACAATGACATGCTTCCAGGGACTTTTAAAGACACTAGTGTAAAATCAAGGTAAAAGGAAACGTAATGACGTTGTTCTTTGACTGATAGTTACTGAAAATAATAGTGTATTTTAAAGGATGGTGGGATCCTTGGTGCCAGGGCTTCTCAGTAAGCAGAAATTCTAGTTCCAGAGCAATGTATCACTATTGTTGTTTAGCTCTCTGGTGCACTTCTAGAAAAAAAGGACTCATGGTTTGCAACGAATTGGTGCTTTTTCAAGGTTAAATATTGATGTAGCTACAGTATGAAAACCGGTTAGTTGCTTCTTGTTCAAATCAGATTAATTGCCAGCAGTGACATACAATGTTCGATCATGTCCAACGCTAAAATGTTTACTAGGCATAGTTTCATATTGTGTGGGGTATTCGATATCATTTGGCAAGTAGATGACCCCTTTTCATACTGCTACATTTGCTTTTCTAGTCAGCGGCCCTTTCCAGTCACCATATGGATTGATTCGGGTATTACATTGTAAAATGACAGTGCGATTCGAAATGCATAACAGAAAGCTGCCTGACTGATCATACTGTGACTTGTTGAGACTAACGTAGAGCATTGTTGTTTAACTGGATACCATTATTTATTATGCGTCACTGAAGTGATCGCCGACCATTCATCATATTGCAATTTAAACTAAAACCTTCGAGTTGTGGCAACTTTATTAATTTTCTTGTTTCACAGTTGGACCTTGGCACATGTTAAAAGGCTGAGCCATGGACGTCATTTGGGGATCGCAACTGAGGTCTCCCTTACTACCCCTTAAAAATACATTTTAAAACGTTTTCTTTTTTTTAAATAGGTGTAAACTCCTGGGCTGTGGCGAGCACCATGTGGCTATGTGTTTCTGGAGTGGATGGAAGGGCGTGAGTAACTGATTTAGCCCGGTCTTAAACACCTCAACACATCCTTTAATCCTTCTGAGGTTGATAAATGAGTACCAACACAGGTTGGGTGATATTGTATGTATATTTGTTCTATATAAAGTGCTTAAGCGTAAGTGCTATATAACAACACATTATTATCATTTGGCCTTGTACGTCTGCTTGTATTCACAGTAATTTGGTAATATGGGCCTATGCACACTGATATTAATGATACATATTGTGATCCATTCTTGTATGAAATGTATGTCACATTATAGTGATATCGTAGCCATATTTCGCGTACTGTTCTTAGGAACAATGCCATGTGATGCCACTTTTTATTTTGTCAAGGGTTGAAAGGTCGTATTTCATCGCTTCCCCTGAAGTCACTTCTGGGTGGGGTCAAATGACATCACTTCCTATGAAATCATCAGAAGTCAATGGTCATGTGATGGCCATTCTGCTACCCCTGGCATTTTGGTGAAATTACGTCCCTGGGCATAGCATTAAACTTCAGAATTTAAAGACTATGATCATGACATCAACACCAACTGACATATATCTGCTCTATCAATAAAGCATTCAGCCATGATTGTTAAGTTGATTAAAGCACAACATGCTTTCTCAGGTTATTGCACTGGCCAAGTCGCCACACTATGGTATGTTTTATAGAACTGAAGCATGAGTTGTATGATTTATAGTCTAGTTTCCCAAAGACAGACTCCCCATTTTGGGCCAGATCCAATGAAGTGTTTTATAATAGAGCAGCGCCAGTGGAAAATGCTCTGTGAATCAGGCCCTTAACTTTTTGTTCTAACCCATACACCATGTGCAGAAAAGTGTATTGGCATTGCAGTTTAGCTTTTCAATAGGAAGATTGCATGCACTTGGTGGCCATGCTGAATGAACCTCATCCTAGTCCGCTCTGCTCCGTCCTGACCTGTACCCTGTGCCGCAATGGTTCTATGGGCCTCATTACGACTCAGGCGGTAAGGGTTTTACGGCGGCGTTAACAGCGCCGACCCTTACCGCCTGAGTACGAGGTCCCTTAGCGCCATGGCGGACTTAACACCTGCTTTTAGCAGGTGTTAAAATCCATGGCGCTAAGGGACCATGGAGTTAATTACGCCACCGTAATTTACGGTGGCGTAATTAACGCCTTCCCCACTCCCATTATGCCCTATGGGGCAAAAATGGGAATGGGGAAGGGTAAATGGGGATTGGGGACTTACCACCCCGCCAAGGTCGGAATGGGGCGGTAAGTCCGCCAACCACCATGGCGTAAATGTAGTTTACGCCATGGTGGTAAAGTCACGGCCCAGGCGGTAACTTACCGCCTGGGTCGTAATGAGGCCCTATGTGTCTTATTATGAGTTTGTTGGTAGTTTGGCAGTAATTCTACCAAATTACTGCCAACCTCGGTTACTGCCACTTAGCCATGTGCTCCACGGGATCACAAGTGGTGGTCAATCAGCATTTTTGGGGTCAATAGGACTCCATGGGGATTTTTGGCAGATTTACCACCAGCTGAAACTGCATGTTGCTAGAGCTAAATCCTCCACTTTACCTCCAAAAATCATTGGATGAACCACATGGTAATTCCACCAGTGGTAAATCCGTAAAATATTATAATTTGGCGTGTAGGAAAAATTATAATTCTGTTACTACCAATTATTTGGCTGTAACGTAATCAGCAGCGCTTTTTTCCTGCACCGCCAAATGTATAATGAGGCCTATATATGGCCCTCATGCCATGTTTGCCAGTGTTACTGTTGTATTTCTATGGGAATAACATGAAATTTGGTTACAGTTACTGAAAGTCATATTCTGGTAAATTCCACCAGATTATGAGGTGTAGTAAGGAGTGGACAAGTGAATCCCTATTTTAGGAAGCCATAGAATGTTAAATGGGGATTATGGAGGATTTACCAGTAAAATTCCACCCTAAGAAAATACTTGATTTTTTAAAAAGTTAACTAGAAGAGAAACCTCCAGCTATATGCTGAAGAAATCTCCTCCACTTTAAATATTTCCTCAGAAATTGGCCATGCAGTAAAATGTGACAGAAAATCCATCACCACCAAAAAACGTGACAGTAATTCATTTACTGCTACTTTTTATCAAAATGAGAAACTAGTAATGAGGCATTATTGATCACCCTATCTCGCAACACAAATTTCAGTCCCTTTGCCCCCTTAACAAGAACGTTTATCTTCTCCTCTATTAGAGTTCATGAGACTATAGATGTACTATAAACCACTTAAATCATTTTGTTCAGTGGAACCTTTACTGTGTTCTATCATTATTGTATTAAGTGTTAATCAAGTTTTGGGAAGCAACAGCACGCTTTACAATCATAGGCGGAAGAACAGAGTGAAAGAAGCACATGCTGCTGGATCTTTCTGTGGTGTTTGACTTGGTGGATCACTACATCCTGATCACAAGGCTGAAGGAAGTGGCCAACTTTTCTGATAATGCCGTTCAGTGGATCTCTTCCTTTTTGAGTGACACACAGTGCAGAGCCTTCAGTGGGGAGGCAAAGCTAATTAGTCTGGCCTACAGAGTTCCTCGGGGCGCTTGTGTGTTCCCGTCTTTGTATAATATTTTCACTGTGCTCTTCTTTGATCTATTGGAGAGGAATTGCATAGCTTTTGTATACTATGCGGATGACACTCAATGTGTCGTCCCACTTACAGGATCATTTACAGAGAACAAACTTAATATTAATAAGGTTTATGACCTTATACAATCTTGGATGCTGCAGAATGGCCTGGCTCTAAATAAAGAAAAGACAGAGCTTATGGTGGTTGACACACAGAACATAATGAAACTAGGACCAATCTATGAATGTTTTTCGATTGCTGGTTGCATGATTGATGCAAAAAAGAAATTTAAAACTGTTGACATAATACTGGACCGGAATCTTCACATGAAGGCGCAGGTCAGCAGCCTGGTATCTTCTTCAACCTATCATGAAAAACTGTTGCCCACCTAAGGCCACTCATCTCTCATCGCAGAAAAATGCTGAGATGAATGCTAGGGTCATAGTAGTCGGAAATATAGACTATTGCAGCAGTTTCTTGATTGTATCCATAAATCAGAGTGCAACCACCTGCAAGTGATCCAGAAGAGTGCCATTAGGGTGATCAAATACCTTAAATGGAAAGATCATATGTCGGAGGCTACACAGTGTCTACACTGGCTTCCGTTGGTGGCAAGAGTACAAAACCGCCTGCTCTTGGTTACTCATAAGTGTCCCACCGGATCTATGCCTCGTTATTTGAAGGATCTTCTCTCAGAGAAACATAATGTCAGATCTCTTAGATCTAATTATATGCATCAACTGAATAAACCGGCTTGCAACACCAGTACAGCTTTAAAAGGGGCCTTTATTAAAGCAACCCCAAGAGTGTGTACTTCTCTCCCTCCTGACCTAAGGGAAATCAAGTCCACAAAAATCTTCAAAGAAAATTATTTTGTTAGCTTCCACCATTTTGTTCTTATTCTCTGGCCTTAAGTAGGTCCCAGGCCCACACCTGTTTTTGTCCTATTTATTTGTCTGTCTTTTTTGCTGTGCTCCCTTAAGTCTACAGGTCCTTTGTTGCACGTTACTAAAGTAAAGTAAAGTGAGCCTGTGGGGGATATCTCACCACCTCCGCTTGTGTCCCTGGCAGCGTGGACAGCCTGGCCTGCAGCACTCACAACCGCTCCTCCCTGGGTGGCAGCTGCTCCCTGACCTGTTAGGTATTTTGTGTAGATTTGGGGCCTGGCGGTATTTTCTTACCGCCAAAAATAATTTAGCAACAATCACTCCTTGTATTCAGATTGGGTTATGTATAATAATAATACAGTGGATATGCATTATTTCAGTACAGAGACATGCATGGTTGGTATGCGTGGTTGGTATGCGTGGTTGGTGGTATTTTGGTGAGCATAATTCCCTTGTTTTATTTGTGGCCCCAATATCCAAAACCCCTTATTTTTGTTTAGATTTTTCGTGTAATCACCATAGAGACCTCAGGCTTGCATTTCTGGAACTCCACATTTTCACTTTTAGTGTGCCACCATGGGCAATTTCTCGCTGTCTTATCTACGGCAGCGAGCTATCATGTGGTATTTTTCACTAACTTATGTACGGTAGTGAACTATGTCCCGGGTCTCTATTTTTGCTGACTCATGTACCTTCAGCAAAAAAGACTATAACACACACAGTTATTTATAATTGCTCATACTGAATGACATTTGCTCATACTGAATGGTTGCAGCCAAATCTTATTTTTAGCTACCTTTAAAATGACAATTGCACTGTCTAAACATCTCCCCACATCATCAGCACTGTATTGGTAAAATAAAACACAGCACCCGTCTGCTTTCAGATATTTTTGTGTATTATAAAAGTTGCATTTAAATACGATCTCACTCTTTACAGAAATAAATGAAATCGCACAGTAACAGCATTATTTGTGATATACTGAAAAGAGAATGGCGGAGACAAGAATTCAATTTGTAACATTAAACATGTGGGTAAAGAACAGGAATCTCCTTTCCTACACTGACTGAATATTTTCGTACACACTCAGCCCCCACACCCCAGCGAGATAATTACCAGGCCTATTCAGTATGTAACTTCTTTGGCTGGTCGCCTTCTGGAGGGATTCACCCAGCAAGGACAAGCATCTGCTGTCACTCAAACTGGGACTTGTTGACTGGAAAAGCCAGTCTCTGCAACCAAGTTGAATCTACTTTAGGAATCGGGCATCCCCAGCTGTCAACCCCGTCCTTCTTCAAGCTGTGTCCAGAATCGTCTGCCCTCTCCCCCTATTCAAGATTCTACAGGAAAACTTGGTTACCGAATGCTTGTCCAATAAGATTCTATCATGTCATCTACTCCATCACTACACAATGGCTTATTTTTTTTTACAGTTGCAACTGTGACAAACTGATTTCCTGCTTATTCAAAGTATTTGCTTCCTGAATTTACTGTGGACAGAGCACAGAAAGGCAAAAGAAAAAAAAACTTGAATGTGTGTTTAAAACTGATTTTCAGAATAGGCCTCATTTTGCAGTGAAGACACATTCTTTTATTAATGAGTTATAATTATTAGTCTTCTTAGTGAGATTAGTTTGTTAATTACCAAATTTGTCTTTTGCAACATAGGCATTTCAGGTGAGAAATGGTGTGCATTTTGAAGGTACAGATGTGTGCTTTTAACTGTGAAAAATGTATTTGCATTTTATATGTAAAAATCGTTTTTGACTGAATAACCTGCCCTTAATTATATGTCCATGTTACACTGGCAACACATAGCTTGAAACAACTGCATCATAGCAATGCACCAAACCCATGCAGTGTCGCTGCATAAAAATGCTCAATAACACAAGTCTTGCTGTACCACATTATATCAATGCACCAAACCCATGCAGTGGCGCTGCACTTCAAAAAAAAACATGCTATATATTGATCCTGTGCAGTGGTGCTGTACTCTGTGCTCCCAAAACACGCTAAACCATCCTACAGACTCCATGCGCTCATGCTGGGGCAGCCGGCAGGCGAACATGACATCATTTATTGGGCTGCCTGATCCTGTCCCATGCAGTGTCGCCTGAGCAGTGACGGCCCCCTTATTCTGATGTCTGTCTCGTTGTTGTGCCTGGTGGCTGCGAGCACCCTGACTGTCGGCTGTTGGATGCACATGTGGTCTGGCTGGGGTTCTGGTGCCATTTGGCTGCTTCCTCCTGCAGATGACCGATAACTGTGCTGTACTTGCTTTCTTGGTGACCTGTGTCCAGGGCCTGGTAACCAATGCTTTGTGACTCATGTTCCTCCATGAAAATGTGCCCATTGTGGCTGATGGTAGGGGGGCCGTGTTGGAACCTTCTGTACCTTGCTCCTTCCTACTCCTAGTGTACCATACTTCCCCATGCCTTGGCCCACACAACTGCAGCACATCAAATGGATTTTGAGTATTTACACAAATTCACATACAGCTGATAAGTAGCACCTATAACTACACCATCCCCTCCTAGATGTGGCTGGCTGGTCTCGGCCATGGTGCCCTATGGTGCACCTGTGGAGATCTGCCTGCACTTTTGTCACTGCACCATCCATACACAGTTGTTGTGGGTTTGACTTGAATCGATAGCATCACTGTATGGCTGGGCTGCTCAGTTGAGCTAGAGAGTTACTGCAGGACACCTTGGACACCTTAACCATCTGTCTTCACGACATTGGGGGCAACACTGTTGTGTAATTTGACCAAGGGCAGTAGTTGTGGCAAGAGCAGGGGAAAATGGATGTGTCCACCTAGACCGATTGTGGCTCGCATCTTCAATTACAGGGACCGCGAGAAAGGTGAGCTATGCTTTGAAACAGATGGGGGTCAAGAAACTCCTTCTGGACCGATCAATATACTCTGATATTCTTTTCCCAGCAAAACTGTGATTTCAACACAAGGACAGGTCGTATTTTTTCACATTGCTGGCCAAAGCTGCTAACTTTATAGATGCCAATATCCCGCTCCCTGCGCCCACAGCTGAAGGCTGCACTAGCGGGGCTACCAACAGTGCTGAATACCTGCCGGGAGGAGCCCTTACTGCTTTCAATACCATATGCAGGACTGTGCCACATTTCTTGTACTGGTTTACAGAGGTGTAGCCAGGATTGTCTATCAAGTGGGGCCTGAAGCTAATGTAGCCGGTCCCACCGAAGTGACATTAACATCTGTAAATGCCCACACAGTGCAGCTGAGTGGGCATTTGCAGATTTTGGGTAGGCCTTGCTTACGCAGGCCCTACCCTGTCTACACCCCTGCTGGTTTACTTTGCCCAGGCTGGGCACCATTGTGGATCTTCATTCACTTACTTCTTCACGTGTAACAGATGAGATGGTTAAGCTGGAACAGCACAATCTCCCCCATGCATGATTGCTAGCTCTGGTGTTGTTATGTTGCTTTGGGGAGAGAACAAAGGGATTGCACTGCCATGTTGGAGTTGGTGATGAGGGTGGGTTTGGAGGTGGGTGGTTACAGTTGCTGGGTTCGTAATGCTTGGCCAGCTTTAATTCTGCACAGTCCTTGTAGGCCCTGTCCATGCAGGTCACACACCCTGCCTCGCTTGTGATGTACATTACGTAGCCCTAATAGTTGCTGATGCATCTCGGGTTGAAACAGTTGGAATTTTAGAGGCCTGAGTAACCCATTGAATGCCAGCAAGCTCCTTGCATATTTAAGCAGGCATAAATCCAATGTCCTGTTGATTCAATAATTTGCAGGACCGTGGGGACTTCACTGGTACCATGCCTCCTATTCATTGCAATCCAGAGGTGCCCTGACCACTATTCATAAATCCCTTCACTTCATGATGGATTGATTCCCAGGTGGACCCGAAGGGGCGCTTTGTGCTCTTCCATAGGGTGCTGCTACAGAAGAGCTCCTCATTGTCAACTCCTATGGCCCTAATGTGGACGAGCCAGCATTCTATCACAACATTGTAGCATTATTACAATCATACCGCTGGGTGCCGATTGCATGAGACGGTAACATGATTACTTTCTTTGATCTGCAATGAATCGCACTGGCACCGCAAGTAGACCCATGACTAGCCGAGTGTTGGAGAGCAGTCGCCGGTGGCCTGAGGGATCAGCAGACGTCGGCAAGCCCTTGCCAGGCCCCCGCGGGCCTCCGTGAGTCCTGCCTGTGATGTGTTAATTGTTTTTAGTAATTTTGGCATTCGCGCTCCGAGCGCGCGTTGTGTGTTGCCTGCTCCCCCCACCCACTTCCTGCTCCTAGTCTCCCTTCCCGCCTTCCTGACCGCACACCCCCCCCCCCTCTGATTGGCTGACTGGTCTTCCTCCCCCAGGACTACTCGGCGGCTGCTCCGCCCGCTCGCTTCTTTTGCAGCCGAGCGTTGGAGAGCAGTCGCCGGTGGCCTGAGGGATCAGCAGACGTCGGCAAGCCCTTGCCAGGCCCCCGCGGGCCTCCGTGAGTCCTGCCTGTGATTTGTTAATTGTTTTTAGTAATTTTGGCATTCGCGCTCCGAGCGCGCATTGTGTGTTGCCTGCTCCCCCCCACCCACTTCCTGGTCCTAGTCTCCCTTCCCGCCTTCCTGACCGCCCACCCGCCCCTCTGATTGGCTGACTGGTCTTCCTCCCCCAGGCCTACTCGGCAGCTGCTCCGCCCGCTCGCTTCTTTTGCAGCCGAGCGTTGGAGAGCAGTCGCCGGTGGCCTGAGGGATCAGCAGACGTCGGCAAGCCCTTGCCAGGCCCCCGCGGGCCTCCGTGAGTCCTGCCTGTGATTTGTTAATTGTTTTTAGTAATTTTGGCATTCGCGCTCCGAGCGCGCGTTGTGTGTTGCCTGCTCCCCCCCACCCACTTCCTGGTCCTAGTCTCCCTTCCCGCCTTCCTAGGTGGCATTTGTACCTAATACGCACTCACTGTCTAAATGTGGTAAACTTGGTTTTTTTCCCCCCAAAGGATTCTCAAACTTAGGTGGCATTTGTACCTAATACGCACTCACTGTCTAATGTGGTAAACTTGGGCTTGCCGCTCACTTCCTGCCTGCGTGCTCTTGCCTCGTCTGTCTCCCCCCCACTCCCCCCCTACTCCATGGTGCTCTCTATCTCGCCCATCTTCTCTAACTGCTTCTCTATTGACTATCCTGCTCTCCTCACTAAATCTGGTAGGAAAAAGTTTAAAAAGGACATCCTGGTCTCCAACCCAGGCCTCCCTATCGCTGACACCTACACTAGTGCCTGCTCCAAGGAAACTCTTATCGACATCCTCTTTTTCGTGCCCTTGCCTGACCTATGGACCCTTCATATGGTCTCTGTGCTCTCTCCTTTCTCCTCTTCTCCCATTAATGGTGGCACCCGTTGGGATGTCCTCTTGGCCTCCTTCCTCTCCTCTAAGGCCATCATTAATGTCTACGCTAATGGGACTGTCCTGGTCCAAGGTCCTCAGGCCAACCTTCACCTCTTTGATAGACGCTTCCCATGCCTCATCAACTTCCTTTCCTCTCCTGCTGTCCCCCCTCACCTGTCCTCGGCTACCTTGCCTCTACCCTCCCTCCCTGCCCCCTCTCTTGCTCCTTCTTCACCTCCCTCTTCTACACCGCCGCAGGGAGTACCTCTGATCTGTACCCCTCCCCGGAAATCCTTCAAGGATGGCAACCTTCTCCACATTGCCACACTCAACGCTCGCTCTGCCATCAGGCATTCCTCTGATATCTGCCTCCTTCTTGAGGAACTGGACCTTGACGTCCTCGGTCTTACTGAGACATGGTTCACGACCAGCTCTGTCACCAGCTTTGACACACTCCTACCCGATGGCTACAAGATCCTCTCCCTGCCCAGACCCAACCGTGCAGGGGGGGGGTAGCCCTTATCTTCCCTGAGTGGATTCCTGCCACTGTCACTCCTACGCAGACCTACTCCTCTTTTGAATGTCTTGTCTGCCGACTCTCTCTCTCTCCTAGCCATTCCCTTACCGTCGCTACTATCTATCGGCCACCTGGTCAAATTTCCTCCTTCCTCTCTGAGTGGGCTGACCTCTCCTCCTCACTCCTGTCCTCTACCACTCAACTCCTCTTTCTTGGTGACTTCAACATCCACCTAGATGCCTCCTGTCCCCCCACTGGACTCTTTCGTGACCTCTGCGACTCTCTCTCACTCTCTATTCTCCCGTCTGGGCCTACTCATTCTGCAGGGCACACTCTTGATGCTCTGATCTCTTCTGACCTTCCCCTCTCTGTCCCTCTCTCCACTCCTCTCTCCTGGAGTGATCACTTTCTCCTATCCTCCCACCTCACCCTCCCTACCCCACAGGCAAAGCCACCCTCATCATTGCCACCCACCTTCTCGGTCATTCGACCCATGAAGCGCGTGTCAGTTGCGGCTTTCGGTGCCACCTTCTCGCCCCCCCCCTCCCTCTTCGGCTGACTCCCACCCTGACACAGCCCTCTCCTTGCTCCACTCTGCTATATCTAATACTCTTGATATCCTTGCCCCTGTCATGAAAATCCGCCTGAAGCCCAAAGCCAAATGTAACTCCTGGTATGATTCGGATCTCGTCACCCTAAAACGCAAGTGCAGGGTGGTAGAGAGGAAATGGCGTGCTTCATGTTCATCCTCTGACAAACTGGCCTGCCGCCTGCTCCAAAGGCAATACCGTCTCTCTGTTCTCACCAAGAAGAGAGCCCTTATCCAAGCCCGCATCTCTGCGGCATCTAACAACTCGGCTGAGCTCTTTAAAATCTGCAAGGAGCTTGCCAGCCCTGCTGCAGTCTCTACCTCTCCTGTCCCCTCCCAGGCCCTCTGCACTGCACTGGCCTCCCACTTCATCTCTAAAACTCAGGACATCCTGTCCTCACTCTCCTCCTATCACCTCCCCCCTCTCTTCCCTGCTCCTCCTCTGGCCCTTCTGCAGCTACCCCTCCTCCCTCCTTCTCTGCCTTTCCCCTTTTTTCTGCTGACGAGGTTTCCAGACAAGTCTGATCTATGAAAGTCT
Source organism: Ambystoma mexicanum (assembly GCF_040938575.1). Classification (NCBI taxonomy): domain Eukaryota; kingdom Metazoa; phylum Chordata; class Amphibia; order Caudata; family Ambystomatidae; genus Ambystoma; species Ambystoma mexicanum. The sequence goes on along the minus strand of NC_090939.1, from coordinate 422,186,038 downwards.
CGTCTAAACAGATTCACCCCTGTTCCTCCAAAACTATCAAGGACCACATCGACTCCCTGGCACCTGCCCTGGCTGACTTTTGCAACCACTCCTTCGCCTCTGGAGTCTTCCCATCCCCCCTCAAGCACTCCCTTGTGCACCCTCTCCCTAAGAAACCCTCTGCCGACCCCTCCTGTCCGGCTAACTATCGCCCAATCTCCATCAATCCCTTCCTGGGCAAGCTCCTGGAGAAACTGGCCATCTCCCAGCTTAACCTCCATGCTGAAGCTGTTGACAGTCTCCATGACCATCAATCTGGCTTCAGAGCGGCCAGAAGCACGGAAACTGCTCTCCTGAGCATCCGTGAGGACCTGCTCTTAAACCTCGACTCCAACACTCCGTGTGTTCTCATTCTGCTCGATCTCTCTTCTGCCTTTGACACTGTCAACCATGCCATCCTGCTCAACCGTCTCTGTGATAACCTGGGTATCACTGGTCAGGCTCTGGCGTGGCTGACCTCTTTCCTTTCCAATCGATCCTCCCAGGTCCAACTTGGGTCCTTCCTCTCTGACATCTTTTTCTCCACCTGTGGCGTTCCCCAGGGATCTAATCTCTCTCCCTGGCTGTTCAACCAGTATCTGGCACTCCTTGCCCACCGCATCGCCGCCCTCTGCCCAAAATTTCAGTGCTATGCAGACGATACCCAGCTCATTTTCAGGCTATCCTCTGCCTCCTCCTCCCCCTCCCTCCCTCATCTCTGACTGTCTGTCTGCTATCCAGGATTGGTGTGCTGCCAATGACCTCTGCCTTAATGCTAGTAAGACTGAGATCCTACTCATCGGCACACCAACTCCCTCCTTCCCTGCAGCTCTCTGGCCGGCCTCTCTTGGCCCTCTTCCTGCTCCTACCTGCAAGGCAAAAAACCTCGGGGTCATCTTCGACTCCACACTCTCCTTCTCTCCTCATATATCTGACGTCTCTAAGAAGTCACATTACCAGCTGCACCTCCTCAGAGGTATTCTTCCCTTCCTCTCCTTCCCCCAGAAGCTCACTGTCTCCCGAGCCCTGGTTCTCTCAAAGCTGGACTACTGTAACAGCCTCTATCTTAATCTGCCTGCCTCCACTCTCCGCCCTCTGCAACTCATCCAGAACAGAACTGCGAGACTTGTCCTTGGCCTCAAGCCCAGGGACCGTATCTCTCCAGGACTGAAATCTCTACACTGGCTCCCAGTGGCTGTGAGGATTAAGTTCAAAACCCTCTGCATTGTCCACAAGGCCTTCTGGGACCTGGGGCCTAAATACCTTCAACTCTCTCTTCCTAAATATCTCCCTTCCCGATCCCTACGCTCATCCGTCTCCAACTCCCTCAGGGTCAGCCGCTTCTCGAAGCAACGAGCTGGGGTAGATCTCTCTCCGCGGCAGGTGCCTCCCTCTGGAACAGCCTTCCTGCATCCCTGAAACTTGAGGAGAACCATCTCCGGTTCCGGAAGCACCTCAAAACCTTCCTCTTCACTTCTGCTTTCTCTCTTCCTCTACCCTACTAAATTCTTCACCAAAACTGCACTGATGCTGCAACTGGGCCACTCTCACCGACCTCGGTCCTGGACCCAGTCACTCTTCACTTGCACTGCCTCCCTGGCAACCCCTGCTCTGCGGAACTGTCTCTGTATCACTACAGTCCCCCCATCCCCCACAGCACTTGTCTGCACTTACCTTGCACTTGCCACCAGCTGGCCCTATTTATTTATTATTTTATTTCTATTCTACTATTTGTACTGCACTCCTCCCTCCCCTTTCCCCTTGCACTTTGTCCCTTCCCCCTACCCCTGCACTTGCGCAGTCTGAATGACACCTGGCCTAGTAGGATCGTTGTCTGTCTTCCCTTTGTTCCCCCCTCCCTGCCTTGTCGCGCCTTGAAACACTTGTGTATAGGCGCGTTACAAATGCCATATCATATCATATCATATAACTGCACACACCATACTGTACAGCATGCATGCACTGGGGCAAATACACCTTTTACTCGTCAGTCCATGACATATCCTCAAGAATAGACCTATGTATGTGTTCCATTTCCATTCTATCCACAGCCACAGTCCAGTCAATTACTATCCTCCCTCGCACATACTCAGACCATTCACTAATACTTCTTACCATGGCCCTGACTAGAGCAGAACCTTCGCCATGCTTCTGGAACATTAAACCTCAAGGAATCCAAGACCCCCTCTTCGATGCCACGATTTGTGACAACATTCAACTGTACTTTAACCAGAATCTGGGTACAGTAGATAATATTGCTACACTATTGCAAGAATTCAAAATGTATATGAGATGGGCATGCTGAAAGCAATTCTGAGAGAAATGGGGCTGCGGAAGCAGAGCTCGGTTGATCAGAGACACATCACACAACTACCCCCTCTAACTGTACCCTAGCTGAAATCAAAAGGTCACTAGATCTCTTACATGAGCATGATGAGAGGGAGCATAAATGCTTCATGAGGCTGGCAGCAGCCGCCGTCATGGTGCGAGCAACCGCCCAGGCAAACACTTCCCCAAAATCCTGAACAAGTTTACCTCAGAGGGAGTACAGGTGCATGACCTGAAGGGCATCAATGAGGACTACCAAGACTTAGTAATACCACATCTGAAGTCGGTATGGGAGGAGCCATGCACACCTCAGTACTTCCGTTGACAGTCCGCAAGGCTAACCTAATACTTCTACTCAAATTGGACAAGGCCCCTACACAGTGCAGTTCACATCGACCACTATCTCTTATCAAAACAGATATCAAAATCTATGTGAAGGTGCTTGCCAGTCATCTCCTGCCACACATGAAGTACATGGTTCACCATGACCAGGCAGGTTTCCTCCCTGTCCACTCCAACTCTTTTAATCTCTGCCGCTTATTTAATATCATAGCGCAGATGGATCCCTCTATCCAGGCTGCAGCAGTGTCATTAAATGCTTAAAAAGCCTTTGACATGGTGTCTTGACGCTTTCTCTTTACTATACAGTGTAACTATGGCTTTGGTCCCACCATACTGTACCGTATCCAACTGTTATGCACTTTACCTGTCGCTAGAATGCGTACTAATGGCCAATATTCCCAATCTTAACAAATGACGAGGGGTCCATACGCTGTCCCCGTTACTATTACCACTGGTCATGGAGCTACTGGCGGACCTGATCAGGGCCAAGCACTCAAATATGGCGGTGCAGATAATGGGAACCCCCAAAGTAATTTCTCTATACGCTGATGACATATTATTATGCATCAGGCCAGGGATCCACATATCAACTTGACAACTGTCATAGATACATCGCAAGTTTGTTATTGTGCAGCCTGTGCTGTTGATAATATGTCTGTACAATGACAAGCAAATTCAATTAAATAAACACAAGTGTAAAAACGACACACACAAAAAACAAGGTCACCAGTCAGTAGCCCATAACAGAGAACAATGGAATAGTCTTATAAGAGTAGTTAGCAAAATGTAAAGTTTGGATATGATGAGTTTTTAATCATAAGAGCTTATAAGTCACAGAAAATAAGAAATGGTCTTTGTACATAATGTTAGGTTTAATAGTAAAGAAGAGTGGTACTGCTCCATGGTGTGATTTTTACATTGCTCTCGAGACAACTGGCAGAAGAGTTTACATACACAGGACCCAAATGATTCTAAGAAGAAAAGAGAGGCCCCTATATTGCAACCTTAACAGAAGAAAGTGATTGTTGATTAAAAGAAAGGCAAACAATGCCATAGAGAGCTTGTGCTCAGGACAAAGCAGAGATCGACACGTGTATGCCAATGGCAATTAACATAAGGCACCTGAGCAGTATGGCTTTTGAATGGATTTTGAGTGTCTTACACTGAAAGCAATAGTGGGTGTGCTACAGGACCAGCATGATGTGATTCAAGAGGAGTGTGTTGGTTATGATAAGAGTCTAAGATTATACGTGGGACTGTAGTAAGGAAGTATTTTGTAACAAATGGATTGCACATAAAATAAAAAGTCAACACCTCTCTATCCCATTGTGGCCCGCCTTCACCCACTAATATGTCTGCTACTGACCCAGACCCTTATCCAAAAAGTAGTACTGAGAACAGATGATTGGAAGAGACAGGAACACATGTAAATCCTTCCACTTCTCTAAGATGACAGAGAAAGGGATGAACGAACAGGGAGCTGGAGAAGAATTTATAAGACAATTAGACAGCACAGAAATAATGTTTTCATTTTTAGGCAAAGAGATAGACGCAACATGCCTTTCAAGAGCAGGAACTGAGGGAGATGCCTGTAAGAAAAAAGTAGTTAAAAAGCAAGCTAAACAAATGTGATTATAGTGCACAACAGCCATGTCACCATGCGTTAATATTTTACAAATACAAATAAATGCTTTTTTTAACAGATTGAAGAGACATTTGCATGATATATTAAAAATAATATATGGCACTATTGTAATGTGTGCATGAGCACCGTGGCTCATGCACAGTCACATGTTGGGCCACGTGTGCAGACACATGGCCCACATTAACAAAGGTGCCGAGTGGTCTTCTGCTCTGCAGTTACAGAGAGAGACTGAAGCCGTGTCTTTGTGTGCGTCTTTCGCCCAAGGATGAGGGGCACCACCATAATGGTGACCCCGGCACCCCGTATCATTTGGCAACGAGGACTAGGAACCCGCGTGCGTCCAGTCACCTTAAAAAACCACAAAAAAGGTGATTTGGTGGAGGGAGCTGGGCCGTGTCCAGCGTGGCATGAAAGCCACTATCTGAACACAGTGCTCAGCACCACACCACCGACCAGCGCACCAGCATCCGCCCCCACATGGGGAGGGGGCGAGGACCGAGTGTGCAACCCAAGTAGCAGCAACCTGACTCCCACCTGGGGGGGCATCAGCGGTTCCCACACACATAAATATGTGTCTTCTGCCTGTTGGAGCGAGCGGGGTGGCCTCGGGTCGCAGAGAAAAAAAGAAAAAAGTGCAAGGATGCACAGACTCTGAAGACTCCTGCCGAAGGAGGAGCAGCCAGCGTTTCTCCACCAAAAAGGACGACGCCTACTTGGGGGGGGGGGAGCAGGAGGCTCATGCTGCCACAAGGACACTCAAGTGCTCCTGCGTGGGGGAGAGCAGGCAGTAATGCCGCAAAAATGAAATTTTGTATTTCTGACTGGGGAGAGCAAGCAGCCTATGCCGCCACGTGGACATGTATTCCTGCCTGGAGGAGGACTGTCGGCTCATGCCATGACAGCCATGACAGCACTACAGACCCCTACCTGGCACAACAGCCGGAGGAACCTCCTGGCCCACTGGATACTGGAAGCAGATGCTCCTGCCGGAGGGAGAGGCACACTGCCTCAAACAAGGCACTCCCGTCTGGGGGAGAAGTGTGCCGCCTAAAGCAACTCCTGACTGGGGAGAAGCTCGAAGAAGAAGTGCTGCTCAGCAAACCCGGCACCACAGCGGCTTACGCAGGAAGCTACAAAAGTGACCATGCCTATCTTTGTGGTCAACAGGTCAGAAGCAGGTCATACATTTGGGCACGTTCCCAACACTCAACGGGAGTAAAGCGGCATAGCAAGAACTGTTGGTGCAGTGGCTATACCCTGGAGCCCAGGACAGTGAACACTCCCGTCTGGAAGGGAGACCGCAGATGGCATGACATGGACTGTTGCGCGTTCTGCACCTCAAGCTATTCCCGCATGGATGGATGCCCACAAATGGTATGACATGGACCACTGCCTATCGTGCACCCAAGCAACACATGGCCCTGTCACGATGTTGACATGACAGCTGCTCTCCGCGAGGAGAGTGCTCATGCGGTCGGGCAGAAGATGAGAATGAAGGCAAGCCTGGACCAAAGAGGCTGCCGTCAGCACCTGCCTGGGAGAGAAGAAGAGGGTAGCAACAACTGGCTCTGCCAAGGTTTCACTCAAGCCACTACAGTGACTGCCTATCCTTGCGGCCAACAGACCAGGAGCAGATCACACAGCCACCACCAACACCAGACTGTGGTGCAGCAAGCTCTGCTGACGCAGTGGCCATACAATAGAAGACAGCAAGGAAGAACTGCTTCCTGGTGGAGGATACAAAGGACAACAGCCAGCCAGGCCGCAGCTCTCCCTGAAGAGAGTGCTTGTGTGGCCAGGCAGAAGGCAGGCCAGGAACAGCTCATGACTGGGGAGCCTGGCCACAGCGCAGCATCGCCGCCGCCATTCTAACACAGTTCTGTCTGTGAACCGGAGGCAAGACCCGGGCACTGCACGGCCCTGATCGCTGGAAGTGCCAGCTCCTGAAGCAGAGAGCCTCAACAGGGTTGGACTGCTGCAGCAGCGGCAGCAAGTAAGAACTCCCGCCTGGAGGGGGAACCTGGTCACGGGTCTGCCTGCTGCAACTGTTAGGGAGAATTTTCAGGAATGGCTAATTTCCCTTACCTAATGAGTCCCTCAGCAGCTTTGCTGGATTTCTGTGATTTATTGTTTCACCTGGTAAGAGTGTGAGCCTATTTACCCCACTCTTACATGTGTTTTGCTGTGTGTGTTTAACATTTTTGTGTTCATAGACTGTGGAGCCTCACCTGCTCCACAGGCATCATCTTTTTTACTGTGTGTTACACAGTACCTTCAGTGCAGTGACATAGGGTTGTCTTTTAGACTTCCCAACTCAGACTCAATTTTCTGGGACTGACTATTGTCTCCCAGAACATGTAAAGTTGTCATTGACTTTATTAGTCTTTTTAAAATCAACAGACCCAATACAAACCATCTTACATGGAGTACTGGAAAGGGTTAATACTTATCCCTTGTTGTCTGTTTCTCTTGGAGCATTGTTTTGCTCCATTTTCATCACTTTTCTAGTGGCAGTGGTAACTATCCTATTTTTCCTATCGCAGTTATCTTAAATAACCTTGGTATTGTTTTAGGCTATCTTGGTAGCCTCGAACTTAAACCCGCTGGACCATAAACGTTTTTATATGGTTCTGGCTGGGTTTATTCGCCATTTCTTTTTGTAAATGTCTTTCTTGTGTTTTGCTCTGCGCGCCAAACCAGGTTTGGTTCCTTTGTTCACTGTCTCTTCGCGGGCTTCTACACAGAAGCCCACCTTAGGCGCCTAAACGTCTGGGTTGGCAGGATGTGAGGGAGGGGTATTGGGACCTCTGCCATGGGTTCCCTTGGTAACCCAAGTCGCACTCCTATTTGATTGGCTGGGTGACTGTCCTACCAGGACAGCCACCCGGCTGTGTGATTGACAGCCAGGCTGTGTGAATTGGGGAAAACTGCATAAAAAGCAGGTCTCTGGGTCTGGAAAGGCAGAGTCACCACTGGAACAAAAGAACCGATGAGGAGCAGATGGAAGAGGACCCCTACCATGACTGAACTGCCCGGTGAAGCCCTAATGCAGGTCCAAATCCTCGAACTGCAATGACAGAGAAGATCCCCCAGGAATCTTCTTCCCCTTAGCTGGTGGGACCAACCAATTCACCCAAACTACAAGCCAGGATGCCCTCCTCTGTTTGAATTTGCTGTACAAAGCTACAGATAGCCAGGAAGGTCGGACCCTGCTTGGGTTTTAAGGAGCACACCTTTTATTTGTTGCTTTACTCTGTTGCTGGTATCTTCCCTGGGCAGTGCAGGACCCTCCAGTATTCCTACTTCATGTCTGTCCGACAGTCGCTTCAGGAACCCTGAGCCAGCAGGAACTGCCAGGAGCATCCACCTCAGCTACAGCTTCTTCTCCATTTAAAGGTACTGTGCAAATCCAGTTGTTTGTTTCGTCCAGCCGCAGTGAAGGTGTGTGAAACCTTTCCCCAATCCGAGGGCTTGTCCTTCTCTACTCTTTAAACTAACCTTTCTGCCGACCAACTTCATCCAGAACTCTTGGCAAAGACTTAACCGCGAATTACCCTGAACTGTGTGATCTTGAGCAAAATACTTTTGTCCTTTTGACTTTGGCCCTAAGCCTATTTGATTTGATTTCATCACTGTAGTTCCTCTTTCTAGACTGCCCTGCTTACTTACCTGTTGGTGCTGCTCAATTTCTACCTAACTTTGTCTTTCCCTCTGTTTCGAATTACTCGAGTGCCATTTTGCTCCCACTTCATTTTATGAGCTTAACTTGTCTGGAAACTATTGGGAGTGGTGTGGTGTATTAAGAGTGTGATTTCTGAACTGCTTTACATTAGTGAATTGTTCTACAACTGATGTGTAAATAAATGTCTCTTCTTTCACTCAGAAACCTTGAGTCAGTGTTTGTTTGAATCATAGTAATTGCTGTCCTTTGTGTAACTATTGATACTTCTCACTTTCTCTTGAGATAAGTCTGGCTGCTCAGCTATCACTACCACTTTTACTGTATAGTACAGGCTTGTACCAAAGGTGAATTTGTACTGTCACTTGTAGTCTTAATTGGGTGTGGTGTTCCCAGAGTATACTGCATATATTTCTGCCTAACCGCCATTCAGCGGTTCCTCATCTGGTGAGGGATGGGAGGAGTGTCCTTCCCTGGCCCCTATCTGCATGGGGGGAAGGTGATCCAAAAGGCTCCAGACTATGATCTAAAACGAAGGGACAAACACCACTCAGGCCCGGTGGAGGACCACCCTACAGCAGACAGGCCAGAGACCTTCTGTCAAGACGGCAGCCAATGTGGCCCCCAGTATCCCTGGGTGCGTCTCTGCCAGCTAGTGGAGCTATTTCCATCAGGGATGAGCTGATACAGAGGTTATGCCCTGCGACCATCTGTCCATGTGGCCCCGGTATCCCTTGTGTGTCTATTCCAGCCAGTGAAGCCATCCCCACTTCCATATTGGATTAATACAGTTTGTAGAAACCAAGCACATAGGTGTGTTACACCCCAATGTATATATGTGTCAAAGTGTATACCAGACCAAGGAGGTATGTTGGTAATTCATTGACACTGCAAAAGTAATATGTGTGTAAATTAGTCCCTGTAGAACGGCTTGGCATCAATGCTGTTCAGAACTGCAAGCGAAAAAGGGAGTTAGCATCACCCTTCACGAGACTATGAAATAACCGCCCACCACCTGGTAGTGCACCCTTGTAGCTAGTGTGTACAGTAGCATTCCTAATTAATAATGTGTATATCTCTTTTCCAAGATGACTCACCAGGTTAGCGTGAGGGCTAGGAATTGTTGTAAGACATGCCATCTTAAACGTTCTTCATTTGTTTGTCTTTACCCTTGGCATGGGATGTGTACTGTGTGCATGAGCAACGTGGCTCGTGCACAGTCACATTTTGGGGTCACATGTGCAGGCACATTACCCACACTAATAAAGGTGCTAAGAAGTCGCCCGCTCGGCTGTAACAGAGAGACACTTAAGCCATATTTGTGTGTGCTTCTTTGGCGCTGAGTCCCTCGTGCGTCCTGGGCCTGCAGGGACACCCCACACTGAGGGGCACCACCATAATGATGGGGGCTGAAGAGCCCAGCACCCCATAACAGGCACTAGCTTAGGAAAGACTGGTACAGTGGAATCAAAGTATTGATGAGGGGATAATTCACATACCAACCACGATCCACATATCACATAGCAGGCAGTAGTGTGATTCATACACACTAACCCATACACAAACACACACACAAACACACACACAGACGGCATCACAGATGTTACTTTCAATGTATCACTCACAAAGGATACCTGCACCTTCCTTTTTGTTGCAGCCCTAGGGGTATGTGGGAGGTATTGACCCACTCTGCTATACTATGCAGCATCACTCTGCTAGTTATGGTACAAGAAACAGCAACAATGGCGGCAAAACTCTTGCGTGCCAAAAACCTCCAAAACCGCATTCTTCAACACACAAAAAGATGGATGCACAACCTGCCGCCCATGGTGAATGTGTGGTGGAATAGAGCACACACTGCAGAAAATGTGCCAGTGGGCTCCATGACAAGCAAACAGATTGTAGAGGGAAAGGCATCACTTTGCAAGTGAAACTCCAAAATTCACCTGTACATTTATTTTGTTGCTAAAAACTCCAAAATGCCTGTACACAACACTTCTCAACATTCAAAATCTTGCTTGGCGCTAACATTCTGTTAATCTAATGAAGCATTGTGAATGTACAAGGTCCTAAAATGTGAAGAGCAAAACATTTTCTCAGAAAAACTGGATTGCCTGTGGATGGCAGCTCATGTCAAAATCTGTGTGCATTACACTGGGCTACCTATGAATGATAGCCCTGTCAGATGGACTCTCCGGGTTTGAAACTTCAAAGTGATCTAAACTAAAAGTCTGCCAGATTAGCAAACATAATAGGATTTGTTGCTGAAAAGAATACAGATCTCAGTTGTTTTTGATCCCACGGGTTTCAAGCTAAGAAAGTAACTTATCCATGTCATTTGATGCAACTAGTTTGGTTTCTGCTGGATTTTAAGAAATTAAGAATAAATTAGCCAGGCTGGGCCTGCAGGGAGTGGAAAAACAGGTTTCTCTCAAGGGGAGGGAAATCCTCTCAGCAGAAACTCACTGATAGATGATAATTGTGGGTTAGGCCAGACTTTCATCTACAGCCAGGGTATGAAAAATGGCAGATCCCCAGGCCAGGAAACGGACGTGTGAACAGGTTGTAAACTGCTCCTTGAGGGAATTTCCCAAAGGAGGGGGCTGCTCCTTGAGCTCCAGGGAGAGACAAAAGGGCGGACCATTTGCTGCTAAGAATAAATAATTAACAACTTTTAGAGTCTCATAACTTGTTATCTAAAGTGGTGAAAAATATAAAAAGGACAGATTTGTTAGTTTAATTTTTGGCTTTACGTTTCAAGAGGTGGTGGAACTTGGTAACATATTCAGGACAGGAATGGCAATATATGTGGTTTAATGTGAACTGTATTAATGCTAGAATTGTGAAACTTTACACACACATCCCTATGGTAAACACACACATTTGTGGAAATTCACAGATAGTGTGGTAAATGTGTTCATGGTGAAATGGACAAAATTCTATAGAAAGGTGAAACGAGGTCTCTCAGCTGCGGGATTTTGATGAACAGATACTACATAAAATATTGAATATTTGTGTGTGATTTTTGTAGAGGTTACTAATGTATAAATAGGTATTTAAGACAACATTTGATTTTGATACTGGTGGCTAGGGGAGGTTTCTAAGAATTGTAATAGCTAAACCATAAATGTGACATCTTCCATCCTTCATCCAATCACTCAGATGCAAGGCGGAGATGAGGTCCTGATCCAATCCTAGTTCACAGGGGCAAGCTTAGTTAAGCCGGCCCATACACCCATTTTTGTGATGTCATTTGAAAGGATAGAGACAGCTGACAACACATAGTGACTCATTCACTGACTCACTTTCCTGATTCCAGCAAAGCACTTTGTTCCAGCATTCAACATCAAGCCTTTAACATCCTTCCAGATCCAGATGCCAAGAATCTTGCCCAGCAGTAGCTGAACCAATTTCAGCAAGGCCTCAATCCTCAAACTTATTCTCACAACCCGTTGTAGCGCCGTGGTGTGGGAAAGCATCCTGAACTAGCATCCGGAAACTATCCGGCTTGCTACCATAAGGCTTGCCTGATGAACTCGCTATACCGCTGATTGAAATACTCAGAAACAAGAAGGGCATATCCTGTGCAAATCCGGTGACTGGCCTAGCTAATCCAGTCCAGTGCCTGATATGCTGTCCTTCCTTGATAGACCCAATCCATTGACCAGAACCGTGACTGTCCAAAAATCTTGAATCCCAGTGGATTGTGAGTATTAATAGGACGCTAGAGAACTATTGTATACCTTGCTTATCTTGTTCCACTCTAATCTCTGAACTATCCCTATTTTCATAACCAGTAACAGTGTCAAAATCTTTAGTGCTATCTTCCTCTGTCTAGTTGCTAAAGCACCATTTTCATAGTCATCTTTATTTATGTAACTCTGATCCATAAGTCCCACTTTGAGTCTTTGGACTGGTGCCGCCGGGAAAGTGTTGGGGATCTGGTACTGAAGTCATGAATCAGTCTCATAACTTACTGTGTCCCGGCTTGGTTGCCTAGCCAAACGCTCTAGCCTTGAGCAAAAGCATAATCCATATTTTTCTGATTCTCATCTGAAGTCTTATCCAAATTTTGTGTCTTTATTTTCGAAAAACACCTCTTACTAAAACCTCCATAACTCCCTCAATTTTTAAGATAGAAGCAAAATGTAAACTCCCACTTTTACCTAACATCGGTAGCTATCTCTACAATCCAATACAGTGTGAATGACCTGTTATACCAAAAATCGCAAAAGGAAAAGTTTGCAGCGAATTTACTTTTTGAAAAGTTTTACACGTTTGAATTAGCTTTAAATTATTTCCTAGTTTGGTTTCTGCTGGATTTTAAGAAATTAAGAATAAATTAGCCTGGCTGGGCCTGCAGGGAGTGGAAAAACAATCCCAGTTCACAGGGGCAAGCTTAGTTAAGCCAGCCCATACACCCATTTTTGTGATGTCATTTGAAAGGATAAAAAGAAACAGCTGACAACACATAGGGACTCACTCACAGACTCACTTTCCTGATTCCAGCGAAGCACTTTGTTCCAGCATTCAACATTCAGCCTTTAACATCCTTCCAGATCCAGATGCCAAGAATCTTGCCAAGCATTAGCTGAACCGTTTTCAGCGAGGCTTCAATCCTCAAACTTATTCTCACAACCCGGTGGAGCGCGTGGTGTGGGAAAGCATCCTGAACTAGCATCCTGAAACTATCCGGCTTGCTACCAAAAGGCTTGCCTGATGATCTTGCTATCCTGCTGATTGAAATACCCAGAAACAAGAAGGGCAGATACTGTGCAAATCCGGTGACCAGCCTAGCTGATCCAGTCCCGCAACTGAAGTGCTGTCCTTCTTTGATAGACCCAATCCATTGACCAGAACCGTGACTGTCCAAAACTCTTAAATCCCAGTAGATTGTGAGTATTAATCGGACGCTAGAGAACTATTGTATACCTTGCTCATCTTGTTCCACTCTAATCTCTTGACTATCCCAACTTTCATACCCAGTAACAATGTCAAAATTTTTAGTGCTATCTTCTTCTGTCTAGTTGCTAAAGCACCATTTTCATAGTCCTCTTTATTTGTGTAACTGTGATCCATAAGTCCCACTTTGAATCTTTGGACTGGTGCCACCGGGAAAGTGATCGGAATCTGGTACTGAACTCATGAATCAGTCTCAGAACTTACTGTGTCTCGACTTGTTTCCTAGCCAAACGTTCTAGCCTTGAGCAAAAGCATAAGCCATATTTTTACGATTCTAAACTGAAGTCTTGTCCAAATTTCCAGTCTTTATTTTCGAAAAACACCTCTTACTAAAACCTCCATAACTCCCTCAATTTTTAAGATAGATGCAACATTTCAGCTCCCACTTGTACCTAACATCCTTAGCTATCTCTACAATCCAATACAGTGCGGATGACCTGTTATATCAAAGATTGCCTAAGGAAAAGTTTGCAGCGAATTGACTTTTTGAAAAGTTTTACACGTTTGAATTAGCTTTAAATTATTTCCCACTTTGACTTTGAGATTCCAATTGTTTTCTTTTGATTAAATCATTGCTTTTGTTTGCTTGCATCTGTTCAAAGCGGCTCCCGTAGAAATGTATAATAATTTAAGCATTTGGACCACATTTGGTGTTTTTGCGCAGCCAATTTCAGAGCCATCCTGACAGTTGAAAAGTCAATTCCGTTTTCTCTTGTGTTTAAAGGGGGAAGGTGGGAGTGATCTTCTGTTTGATCTGTGTTATTCCTGAGTACCTGCTCTCTCCTCACATCTATTTAAATTGCCTATTGGTGGGTTGAGGGGTGTTTCAGGGGGAACCCCTAACCATAGTGCTATCTGTTCCAAACATACCCAAAAGTATCCTTTTCTGTGCTGCATTTGTTGTTGTGCTCATTACTTGATTCTTAGTGTATTAAAGATATTATTCAGTGTTCTCTCACCACATTGGTGATTGCTGTTACCTATTAAAATATATTGGCCCTCATTACGACCCTGGCGGAAAGTGACTGACCTGACCGCCATAGCGTAAATAGCGTTTCCGCCATTGCACGACGGAGCAAAGTGCGGCTAATTCCGACCCATCGGGCACGAGCACTACGCCATGGCGGAAGTGCAAAGTCCGCGATGGCGGAAATGTCCCCAAAACGCCCCTCACTGCCGTCGTACGGCACCCTAGGTGCAATTCCGCCACCAATTTTAGCGGTCACCGTAATGAGCGGCAACCGGAAAGTACGGTGACCGTAAATATACGGAAACGGAAGTAAAAAAATGGGCCCGGAACGGGAAACAGCACGCCGTACACCTATAAAATCAGAATTCCCACACAACCATTAAAAATACTACCCTGAGACACATCCCAACCCGTCATCCACCCTAGTGAAAGCAATAGAAATGGGAAAAGTAGCGAAAAAAGCGTGCGACCGCAAGCGGCAGGTCCACTTCTCCCGTGAGGAACTCACCGTGCTTACAGAGACCCTCCAGGAGAATGCTGCCGTAGTCTTCTCCACGCAAATGACCAGGACGGCACTTGCGAACAAGAAGGCCATATGGGCCCTGGTGGCACAGCGGGTAAGTGCGGTGGGGACCGCACCCCGCAACCCACAGCAATGCAGAAAGCGATGGGACGACCTGCGGATACGCGTACGGAGCATACTATCCGCCAACCGCAACATTGCCATAGCTACCGGGGGAGGATCGGAATCACCCATCAAGTTGACCCCCTGGGAAGAAATCTGTGCCTCCACCATTGGAATGGAGAGTATAGAGGGAGTCGGAGGGATGGAGAAAGGAGTGCAGACATCCTAAGAATCCGGTAGGTGGGCCAACTAAAACAATGCCAAATCCACAATGTCCAATCATGTGAAGTACCATGTGTCCACATAGTGCAACAGTAACACATGTCCAGGAGAACGTCCACATACATTGGCCTGATAGCGCACTTTAAAACTCACATTAAATACATAAATAATTAAAAATCCTAAAAACACCCTCTACACGTGCAGCAGGCACACCCTAACTGCAGGCTGCAAAACAACTGCATCCTCATTCCACACAAAAATGAAACCACCTCCAAGGCCCCGACCCAAATCACCCTCAGGTACCACCCCAATGCATGTGATACATTGCCATTCCAATTTCAACAGACCCATGAATAACGCTCGCCCTCCTTTACTCCACCACAGGACACCCCTACCAGCACACCTGCAAAGAGGGCCAAGACCAACGGCCAAAGACCCTCCACCTCAGCTGCACGCATCAAGACACGGCAGCAGCACAAATCAAGTGGCAGCACACAGGAGGGAACATCAACAGGCACCCCAGCAGCCAGCATGCCCACAACAGCACCACCACAGGTCCCCCCAATGGATGCAACAGAAGGCACTGCCTCTGGTGGCAGCAGCACCATAGGTGACACTCCATTAATGGCAGCATGCTCCGACACAGAAGACGGGGATGTCGAAGTAAGATCCATCCATGACCTGTCTCAATCCCCCTGTTTGTTTCATCCCGTACACCATGAGGATACCACGCAGGGGCACCCACAAGACGACGACTGGCCATCCCCCACAAGCCCTGTGGCAAGGCAACATGAGGTGACCAGCCCGTCTGTGACACCACCGCAAATGGCCATGGCACAGCAGAGGCAACAGTCCCTCGACCAGGTGATCGTGCAACAGCAGCAACTGGCCACGCTCCTCAAGGACCATGCTGATGAATGTGGGGGTACTAAGGCAGCCATAGAAACATCAACTGAGACACTTAGGGCAGAAATGGAGAGAAGCACCGAGAGCCTGAGAGTACAAATGGAGAGAAGCACCGAGAGCCTGAGAGTACAAATGGAGAGAAGCACCGAGAGCCTGAGGGGGGAACTGCATGCGACGTCCAAAGACGTATGTGCTGAACTTGCCGCTGTGCGCCGTGTGCTCACTGAGCTCTCACAAACCCTTAGGGACATGCATGGACGTGAGCAGGCAGAGACATCATCCGTTGCAAGTTCCGTCCAGGGCAGCCCCCAACGTAGATCTGGGAGGAACCTGCGCTCCACAGGCAGGGGTGCCCCTGATACCCGGAGAGGGGGCTTGCAATAGCGTCTGCCCACTGACAATGAGCATCTTCGGACACTGGTGTTCAGGGGGGAGGTAGGAGGGTGGAGGGGGTGTGTTGGGCTCACTTGGGTGGCGGGTCGATGGGGTGTGTAACATAATCTCACATATGCTATAAACAATGCACGATCATCCAATGAGATGTGTGGACATTGATCTTTGTGTACGAGGCCTTCATAGGCGTACAGTCCATATTGTGCATGTTCCAGACACACACAGTGCCACAAGTCCCGTGTCCATGTATCAGCCACCAGGCGTGAGTGCTAGAAGCATGAATCAATGAGAATCTGACGAATGTCACGGCCCTCCTGTGCCTCGCAGACTCCTTGAGGTGCTGCCACATCCCCACCCTCATCATGACCATCTTCAGGTGCTTGCAGTTCTGCGTCAGGGGGCATGAGCACATTTCTACGTACGCACATGTTGTGTAGCATGACACATGCCATGACCATCTTTGCAACCTTCTCATGGCGGTACAGGAGTGCCCCGCCAGACCTGCTGAGGCAGCGGAAACGAGTCTTCAGTAGGCCGAATGCCTGTTCTATGACTACACGGGTACGTGAGTGGGCATGGTTGTAGTCCTCCTCATGCTGGTTCTGTGGGTTCCGGAGTGGTGTAAGGAGCCATCTCTTCAGTGGATACCCGGCATCACCTGTATGTGGACAATAAAGGATGTTTGTGGAATTACATTGCTACGTACGCACCCCCCCCCTTCCTGCCAGGTCATTGCCGCATCACATACCCCACATTATCATGCATGAAATGAGACTCACCGAGTAGCCAGGATCTGTTCCCTGCGTGTCGCTCCATGTAGCGTGGTATAGTAGAGTTCCTCAAGACCATAGAATCATGGGTTGATCCAGGAAATCGGGCACAACAATGTATAAAGATCCTGTTGGAGTCACACACCATTTGTACATTAAGGGAATGAAATTGGTTTCGGTTGCGGTACTGGGCCTCCATGGCATGTGGGACGACCAGTTCCACATGGGTGCAGTCGATGGCACCAATGCAACCCGGTATGCCGCCAAGTGCATGGAATCCCACTTTTGTGTTCGTAATTTCCTGCTCCGAGCGTGGTAGAGAGATGTAGTCGTCTGCGTGCTTCAGGAGGGCATCGAGCACTTGCAATAGTGTCCGTGAGAACACTGGCTGTGAAATGCCATGCAACTGTCCGACTGTGTGCTGGTAGGTGCCTGTGGCCAGGAAGTGGAGTACAGACACCACCTTCAGTAGGGGTGGGATGGCGGTTGGGCTATCTATCATGCAGACAAGGTCAGCCTGTGTCATGTCCACAATGGCGGTTATGGTGTCCCGGTCCAAACGGTAGAGGGTGTGGATCTGCTCAGCAGTGAGGTTGAACGGATGTGCTAGGAGGCGTGGGGTTGCGGGCTGCCTGCGTGGTGGTAGTGGCTGTGCTGGTGGGCCTTGCTGGCCCTGCCTTGCCCTCCTCCTCCTCCTGCGTCTCCTCTGTGCGTCCGGTTGTTGTAGTAGTTGGCGTTCGTCTTCTTCTTGAAGTTGGAGTACTTGCAGTGCTATCAGGTCCCCCAGGGCCAACATCGCCAGTCCTGCCGGTAGCATTTTGGAGTGGGTGTGGTTGTGGGAGGGGGTTGGGTGTGCAATTTATGTGTTTTCAAGCTGTATTGCCTCCACCTGTGGTGATTCATTCCACCTGTGCAAGCTGCAATCCCCTTTGGGCGAGCACGTCCCGCACACAACGCTGCAATTCGACGCATGGCATCTTGCCATTACAATCATGTATTTCATCCCGATGGCAGTGTGATATTGGTTCATATGTTCATTCTGCTATGGTCCCATTGCTTCACATACTATCTTTGCAGTCGCGAACAAACTTGTGAAGGGTCAGTGGAATGTAGTACTCGATTAACGGTGGACCCTCATGCAGCACTGTACCGAGGTTCACCGACGGGCGGGGCGTCCCATTTGTGAGTGAAGCCTGTTGCCATTTTCACACACTGCCGCACTACATAGATGAATTTGTGATTTCAAGCGGTCACAGATGCCTTTTCGACGTGATGTTGCAAATGAGGAATTCGAAGGACAGCGCTTTAGGTTTTCAGCTAGCGGCGAGGAGACGCCCACAGATCTGACTGCAGATATGAGGTTCTATTGTTTAATGTCCTTGGGACAGGGGCCATGGCGAGAATGCAATGATTGATATGAATAGTATGGGATGCGCAATAGCGTAGTGGACGATAAGGCAGGACTTTCCCAAATACATGTTACTTCATAACACTAGAATTCCGGGCTGGAGCATAGTGGATTTTGCAGACTGCATTACGCACAGACTCGATGGAAATTTCTAATGTTATGTGAGTAAATAATCAGGCGTTTTTATACCGGGATGAGGGAATGATGTATGGATGCATGGACAGATGATTTGATGGAGAGTTTGCCATGTACAGGGCATTTTGGAATCTATCCACCTCCCCTGCGCTATGTGATGCAGAGCTGCCATAGTGGGACCATCGTCTTTCTGCCCTTGTTGAACCCTCCCTGTCTCGACGCGCCTTCAGACACTTGTGTCTATGCACGTTACTAATCCCATCTAATGGATTCTGTCTTCACAGACGCATGCACACAAACACTCGTTTGTAATGGTGTTTTCACCTCGATTTTTATGGTTGTGATTCGCAAGTGATTTTTGGGTGGGAATAATCCTTTTGAGTGGGCTAGCATGCATATGGCTGTAGATTTAGTGTGATCATTGAAATGAGTAATACGAATGAAGTTCTGATGGCCATACTATTCTTTTTCATTTAATTTGGGTGACAGGTATCTCCTCCCCTTTTGCCGCTGCCATCTGTATGCCACTCCTGCAGATGGCTTTTACTCCCGACACCTGCTGCTTCGTGTCAATCAGTGGAGCACCATTACGATCTTATGGGACGATCGCCAATGGGCCACATGCCCTTACGCAGTGCTAGTGGCTAGGAGCAACATATCGTCCTTTCTGCTGGACTAGTGCCTACCTAATGGGACGGCCCTGCGGTTCTAGGTGCTTCCATGTTGCCATTTTGAACGTGAATGTAGCCCCTGTGTACCATGATGGAACAGGGTGTCACACAAGCAGAGGCTGGTCATTTATTGCGGATGCAGCCCACAATACTGGAATGTATTTTGGAGTTCATGACCTAATGGCTGTATGGGCTTGGTGAATTTGTGGTGCATTAAATTTCTATTCTGATATTAACCGTGTAGCGTTATTCTTTGCAAGTAATGTAGCATATTCCTATTGGTGGAGCGGTGTATTGTGAGAAGATCTGCATTGGGTTCCGGCTTCTGAGTATAGTTGCGTGGTACTGTACTGGCCGCGTTTGCCTACGAAGCCCAGTGAGGTCAGGGATGGGGCCTGCCATTATGACTGTTTTAATGATGTAATGCTCAGGGGCGGGGGATTACCTTTTGTGTGACAGATGCCGGTCAGCCAGGTGGATTGGTGGAATGATGTGATTATCAGACTATGGCTGGTCACAGGTGCCTGTGTTTGCGTGCGTTTCTTGGAGGGGGACTGAGGTCATGTCCATTGGAATAGCTTCTGTATTCGTGCCATCTGTGCCCTGCAGCTCCCATTGGCCCCTCTTGAGATGAGCCTGGCTGCTCAGTCACTCTGCCAACTTGTGTGGTACATGCTTATGCTGATGGTTGGTTTGTTTACTGGCAAGAGTACAGGGCTGGTGCAGTCTCCCTCAGGATACTGCTTTGAATGTTGCCTTACACTGGTGTCAAGCGATGGGGGCCTGTTGTTGTTTTGTCTCATATTTCAGTTCATATTGCTGTACTTGAACCTTCACATGCCTGTGCTGCATCAGTACGGCAATGGTGACATGGCAAATATGGATGGCCACTCACAAGGCACTTGGAGCCCCTACATTCATTTGTTCGTTGGCATGCATGGGTGACTTGTACATTTCACTGGTTGCATTGTGTGACTTCATTGCACCTACGAGGAGTTGTGCAATGTGGCCAGGGAGTGGTGTACAGGCACTCAGTAGGGCCGTTTACGGTTGATTCGCGATGCCGTACTTCTCACCATGGCGGAATGGTACTTTCCGCCATGCTTGATGGCGTTAGGTACATGTCCGCTAGGGTCAGAATTCGCGTACCGTTGCGCCATGGTGGTAATTACGGTTTGGCATGGCGCGCGTGCGCGTACTTGGTGCAGTTAGCGTTGGCGTTCACTACGGTGTCGCTAATGGCATCGTACTTTACGGTGACGGGTCATAATCGCACCGAGCGCTATTCGATGGCGGTATTGCATTTCCGCCATCGTTTTTCGATTTCCGCCAGGGTCGTAATGAGGGCCATTGTAATTTAAATTGAAATACATAAATAAATATTTACCTTTGCAAACCAGCCTGATTCCTTGTTCAGTGTGACCGGGTGGGCGGTCTCAGGAGAAGGGTGTGATATGAGTAGTATATCATTCGGAATATTGAATTTATTGATAAAAATAAATAAGGGTTTCATTTGCGCACTACATGCTCTGCGAGACTTGGGTGTGTGCCAGATTGAAATCACTTACAGGTAGATATTACAAGACATTGAGGAGGGCAATTATGGAGCAATTACACAATTGAACTACTAACAGGAACTGAATAAAGCAAATAATACATTGATAACACAATACTGTGGGCTTGATCCATTGCATCTATCCATAAGCAGAAACAACATGCTTTTCTAATTCACCTTCTGTTGCCCTCAGATGCTATTGCACGCTATACAGGGATAGCTAGCATAACATTTTGTTCATCCAATTCTCTGTCAAAAAGGAAAGACACATTTCAAATGTCTTGATTATAATATTTTAGTTACAGCTACAGTTCAGAAATTCCACTATCCTGGAACTCATCATTAATTGTGTCAGATAAGATCCCCACCTGTAGAGCGCATTGGATTTTGTCCCCAGAAATAATATCCATATTTGTGAAATCCTCCTCAAGTAATGCATTTACAGCATAACAATCCCCAAAGGCATAAAGACAGCATCTGGGAAAAACAGACATTCCCACACATGTTAGTATCCTTTCAAACACAACTTATATATCTTCACCAAAGTTCATTATATTGTTAGTATATTCTTGGGCATGTTTTGCCCAAGATGCCAGTCTGCGTTAACCAGCCCAATCAGATAATGTTGCATCTCACTCGTATAGTGGTTTAACAAACTTCAGAGCACTTTCCACAAATTGTATGCTCAGGATGTTTTCTACTACTGATGCATTTAAGTAATAACGAAATATGTATGTGATGCTTTCAACAACAGTGGGTCTACCTGCCGGCTCCCTAATCAGTATAATCGGACAAAATAAAGGTAGAAGCGAAGTATGTTCAGTTCCATGCTAATTGTTTATAATTCTACTTTATTTCAGAGTGTGGCAGGTAAAATTGTGCCATTAGATTCTGGAACAGAAACATTCTTTTGTTATACAATATCTTGGCAATACTTACAATATTGCAGTTGATCTAAACATGCTTGTGAAACACTGTGATTTCTTACGATGAGCCATATGGAAACAAA
Source organism: Ambystoma mexicanum (assembly GCF_040938575.1). Lineage (NCBI taxonomy): Eukaryota > Metazoa > Chordata > Amphibia > Caudata > Ambystomatidae > Ambystoma > Ambystoma mexicanum. The sequence goes on along the minus strand of NC_090939.1, from coordinate 422,164,400 downwards.
GTCCTTAATGTCTATGTTTAGCTGACAACATTTAAGAAAGAAACGAAACAAAAATGAAGAAACCACGGACATTTCCAATAGTTGTTCCTTTGGAGGGATAATAATAATAATAATAATAATAATAATAATAATAATAATAATAATAATAATCCACACTCCTTCTAAACACTCAAAAACAGCTGTTAATAATTCAGTGGAGCGTTTTATTGTTAAAAAATGATATTCCAGAAAGTGCATAAACGTGCATATATACATATTTTTTTTATGCTCGTATCAATTCTTCAAAGCTTCAGTTTGGGAATGAGAAGGATATGTTTCCATTCTCTGTAACATTTTACGGAACAATTGAGTATTTTATGCAGGTTTTAGAGTGGTTTTACAACCAAGCATGAAACATTTAATAATATGTACAACTACAGAACCATGTCAGGGAGCAAAGCAGTTTGGTCAGCAAGAAAATGAAAATGAACTTAAACATCGTTGATGAGATACAGATGGTTCAAAACAGAGTGTATTGACATTTTGATTACCTCATTTCAATTACTAGCGCAAGCTCTCCGTGTTCAACTCGTATTTGTGGTGTAGACGCATTGGCCATCAGAAAACAATGCCTCCTTGTTTCCCAGAGATCTGAAGGATGAGAAAAATGATGCCCTATATGTATTTCCAACTGGTTGAAACGTGTTCTCCAAACATTTGAATGTAATATTACAGGTTCAAAACCAGCGGAAATAGGAAGAATGAGAAAAAGAAGCTATAAAGCAGTACTAGTCGAAGATCAGGAAGCACCAGGATTCTCCTGTAGTGAGAATGCAAAAAACAAGTCTGTCTTCTTGGATTCCAAATTTCAGTGAACACTGTAAAGCCGGCAATACCCCATATTACAATCCATTTAGAAGTATACTTTTCCAGAAAGTATTCTGTATTCACGGGTGACTGGCAATTTCACAGAACTCATATTCCACCAGATGTTAGGAATGCAATTGATCAGGAAACAAAAGCCAGCACATGTACAAGCCATTGATGGCTCAAGCTTGACATCTACCTCCATAGACTTCCATACTAAAAAATGACTATGGTCTTTTTAACTTGGCACACAAACGTCATAGGCTTTGAATTAATCAACACTTGTATGTTTGTGGTGATCCGAGACATGTCCTGACTTGAATCGGTTGTACTTGTGTCCAACTTCTGTGGAGACACCCAGTGGCATAGAAAGAGTAGAGCTTGAGCAGGCAAAGCCCACCCAAACTCTATAAATGCCCACTCAGCAGCGCTATGTGGGCATTTACAGATGTTAGTGTCGCTGCGGTGGGCCCAACTACATTAGCTTCAGCCCCCACTTGTTAGACAATCCTGGCTACGCCTCTGGAGACACCTGCAATATCAACCAGGAAAATAATGCCAAGCAGTTGGTCTCTGAAGCATGTGCATTTGCATGTGCCAAACACTGGGTCTGTGACTTTAATGCTAGAGTGTGCCTCATACCGATAATGTTATAGCAAGGAGCAGGTCACAAAACCCCCACGTCATCCATAAAAATCCATAAAAATCACTTATACATCTTACCATGTGCTCAATTACCCATATGTCAAGAATTGGACCAGGCATAACAGGAAGATAAGCCCTTGAGGTTTTATTTTGATTAAAGCCTATGCAATTGCCACATTTGACATTCTAGTGCCTTGGTGTTTCATTCTGTAGGTTTTGCAGCATCCTAGGTATATATTTTTGAGAATTGCGCATTTGATGTTTACCTTCACTGCTTCCGTGTTTTATTCCTCAAAGACGTCCTTATCTTCTCTGAGTCCTAGAGGCTCTACACATAAACCATTTAAATGCAAAGTTGGACAACTGTGTAATACATGCAGGCAGCATTGCATTCTCGGAGTTATTCGTCTTGTCTAATGGTATTGCAAGGTCAAGGCTATTACAGATGTAGGTTGGCAGAATAAAACCAATAGCACCAGAAATCTGGTGTGGAGGCCCAGGGCAGAGGAGGCATACACTAGTAAGGGGTATTTTATTAAGGGTAAGCAGATAGTGTGAGAGAAAATACTGATCCTACTGTGAAAGAAAGAGAGGGCGAGAGAGCAAAGGGGGACAAATACAATCATGTTTTTTTTTAATGTCATTTAAGGGGACATCCACATGTGTTGACAACGTGCTTTCAATTCATGGTGCTGCCAGAGTCAGAAAGGGGTTCCTCACACTATTGTTTCCACATACACTCGTGAAAAGCATATCTCTGTCCCATTGTGAGGGCCACCTGAGGGAGTAGCTGTCGGGGCATTAATTCTGGTGCAGCCCCAAAGGGGCATTATGGCACCTAGGGGAGGCATTTAACAAATAACATTTTTGAAGGGAAATTGTATTTTTATGTAATGAAGGTTTAAAAGAGGGTAGATTGAAATGCAATTGCACGTGAAATCAAATTACCATGAGAACATATACTGTTTTAAGAGATTAAGGCCTTGTATTCACTGCACTGCCCAGTGATCCGAAGATGGCTGAAACATTCCCACATATGTGTTAATGACAGCTTGCAATTTCATCCCATAAAGAGCTTAGAATTTGAGCGTTTTTCTCCCCTACGATTTCTAGTGTCCTGGCCCAGAGCTTTGTTTTCCTTTTGAATTTATTTTGAAGAAAAATAAAATCTCCATTAGAGATTTGAAGTACAGTGTTTGAAGGCTTGCTAATTATATTATGTTTAAACATAATATGGATTTAATGAACTCCTTCTGTAATATTGCTCTTGTTCAGAGTTTCCTTTATTTGTTTCAGAATTTGTGTGAACTAATACGTGAGGCACAGTGTTCATTTTCTAAAATGGGTTCATTTCTTCTTACTTGGGCAGAAGTTGACAATATAGTGCATATAGGATCATGCAAGACCCTTGAAGAGTGAGAGCGACACTGAAACAGTGCCAGGGACAGAGGGGCTGTGGGTTTTCAATTGAAGCTCAAGAAGAAGTAAACCTGGCAACCCATCCTCACAGGTATCAATAAGGAATTCAGAAACATGGGTTGCAATGAGTTTTCAAATAGACACATTAATCTTGAAGTGAAGGGCCATAGCGTGCCTTCCCTATGCTTCTCTCAACTATGGCTTCATTTGGGGCACTCAACCCACCGCCTGGACCAATATTACTTCTTTCGGTTTTCAAAGGCTAACCAACTTTAAAAGCCTGCTTTTGATAACACACTAGCTTTACTTCACACATTTGTCTCTGATCAGCACTCCCCAACCCCCCGCTCCCCTCCCATGCCATTCTTGTTACTGCACTTGCACAATCCAAATGACACAAGGACTAGTAGGACCGTTTTTGGTCATTTTGATGTTATTCTTCATCCCCTCCCCTCTTTTGTCTTGTGGCATCTTGAAACACCATTTGCTGTGTAGGCACATTATAAATACCCAATCAATAAGTAAATACTTATGTATTCAAAATCCAGGCAACAGATATCTTTTCTGGAAGAAAAAAAAAACACCAACTTACCTAATCAAGTCTGCAGGCTTCTAGCAATTTGAATATAATTATTATGTAGACTAGGTTGTAAGAATATTCTACTAAAATTAACTGGTCACATGGTCAAATACTGGGGTGGCAGTTTGAGGTCTATTCAAACATGGTTCCCCAGAAAGGTTTTTGTTCAAGCTTCAGGTTCTGTAAATATGCGATTATTGTTGCTTTACTTATTATTTTTCTCTGCAATTGCTCAATCACACTGTTACAGGAAAGTTATCAAAGGAGCTGGGAGTGTCACATAAACTTATCAAACTTGTCATGCATAGTCTGTACGCTGTGGTATCCTATTCTAGTATCTACTGTTGAAATCACATTTCCCCAATCCATTAATTGAAATCGGTTAGACTCTGATCTGCCTATTTCTAACCAACCTACTTAATTTCTTTTTAGCACATCATAAATAAATGAACACATTCAAATGGTTGTCCGGAAATAAAGTTGAATATAAAAAGGTTTTGTGACATGGAAAATGTGTGCATTGTAATAGAACAAAGCCATATTATGGTGATGTGAATTACTGCCTTTCTAGCAGTCTACACTATGCAAACACCCAGCGAGAAGTAATTGTTTGGATATTTTACTTGTAAGGCTTTGTTCAGCGGGTATGTTCTTTGTTCGCATTGTAAATGAGTTTAGTTTTGTATACTAATTTGGTGACATTTGATACTGGATCTAAAAGTAATTTCTGTTGACCTATTCTTTCTGTTATTTATTTGACGAATCTCAATTTTCATTTAACATCCATTTTCTCTCAAACGATTACATTGGTAAATGTGAATTTCTTTTTTGCTCTAATGTTATATCTCGCTATTGGTAACACCGTTTCAGTAATGAGCTTTATGAGAGTGTAGATCTTTTAATAATTGTAATGCATATTCCATTCCTTGCATTGAGTGACTGTTCAAATCTCATGTGCTTATCATTGCACTTAATATTAATCTATTTGACCCTTCTCCATTGTTTGATTGGCTTTGCAAGTGACAATGTTACTGTGCATCTCCTTGAAATGCCATTGTAACATGCAGGCCCTTTGACTTGTGTTTTCAGAGTATGGGAATCAGAGGCGTAGTTGCCTGTGATAGGAATAAGTAGTTGAGTATCAGCCTCATAGTTAGTGTAACATATGCCTTGAGTGTCTAGGAGGTCAAAGAGGGGTTTGGTGAAAATATTGTACTGGGTCGGTAATATGCAGCAGCCTTGAGGTACACCCCAGGTAACAAGTGCTGGGGTGGCTGATGAGGAGTCAGAGAAAACGTGCATAGATCTTTTCGATAAAAAGGAGGTCATCCAAGTAGAGAAGTGCACAGTCTATTTCAGGTGTTGGCACTGAATATGATGGTTCACCAAATCACAGGCAGCAGACATATCCAGGAGGAGAAGGGCAATCTTGCCTTTGTTCTTTATATCATCCTTTTTTTTTAAAGTCCAGAAGTGCTGTTTCAGTACCATGGCCCAGGCGAAACCCTGATTGGCGTAAGCCTATATAGTTATTTGCTTCTAGGTGTGACTGAATTTGAAGGCAGGCAGCTCGGTGTAGGATGTTTAAGAGGAATGGGACAGTTGTAATTGGCTGGTAGTGGGGATGTATGTTTTAGGTGAGTTGGTACTGAGCAGGAGGCAAACAAAGAGTTAATGAGCGTGGCAATGAATGGGCGAATGCTTCAGCACACTCCTTAATGACAGTGGCTGGGCAGACAGCTCCATGGCATCAAGGAGGTTTAAGACCTTAAATTATCTGGACAACATCTGTCTCAGAGATTGGTTTAAAGAAAGATGTTGGGTAGGATTTTTTCTAAGTGCACCCTTTGAATGTTAGAGTAGCAGATGCTATCCTTGGTGCAGCTAGTTATGGGTAGGAGAGGGGACTCTCTTTCACGTAGAATAGCAAAGAGCTCCATGGCGCTCGAGTTGGCTTTGTCAATCCTGGCATTGGAAGAGGAGCTTTTAGCCAGTAATATGGCTTGTTTGTCTTAGTTAGGGACGTGATGGCAACTTTGTTTGAGACAGAAGGGGAGTTTCTCCAAACGGTTTATGCTGTACATGTATGCACACAGAGTGCTCATTAGTGTTGGGCACTAACGTGCTGCCATATTAATTCCAAGAACATATGTGTAAACCAAACGAGACCGTAAGATCCACGGTCGAGGTGAGGTGGGTGCTCACTCCTTGAGACGAGGGCAATTAAAGCCAAAAGTTAGCGCAGTTTGAACAATCCTCAAAAAATAAGTGGCACATATATCCATATAGCTAGAATAAAGTCTGTTTATTCGTGACAAAGAACGGACATTTCGCTGCTTTTGTAGCTTAGTGAGGGTAGCAGTTTAGCAGTCATGCTAAAAACAGCAAATAATAACTCTCTTTTATTTATTTAACCACTTTCATTTTTAACAAGAGAAGGGCCACAATTCACGCTAATAGAAAGAGGACTGAAAATGCTTACTAGGGCTAAAACAAACGTTGCAAGGTGCTGAAGTGTTAACAAGTAATTAAGTGCAGGAGTGCTGTTAACAGCCATCCACCAATAGTTTCACATATATAATCAACAATGAGTACCTTTCATTGTTATGAATTGCAAATAAAGGCATCCCAATTGTGCTCCCTACGTATAGTTTTGGGCAGGGCATAATAATCCATATACCACATATTTCGAGTTGTAGTCTATTCTGTTTCAGAGGTAATATCACATTATAGATTTCAAAACAATACGTTTTTATGTTTTTGTTTCATTGACCTTCACAACGGTAAGCAGCCTTGATGCCACCCGGTGGTCTGGCCAAAAGCACTTCCCGCCCTCAGTCACTGCCACCTGTTTTTAAGACACCACCAAGCCCTGGCACCAGTCCTTGTTTGGTGGCTCCAGCAGCTGTACATTTCCATCCTTCTTTACCCTAAGAGCAGTTTCTTATCATTCATTCCAATTCTTTTCCATCCGGCTTTGGATACCCCCCATCTACTTTGCTCTATGATGGCATACAGCTAATAACCCTGCATTGACGAACACAGTGACCTTGAGCCAACATCTCCACGTGGCTGCTGAACGTTTTTTCCCTTCCACCCTGGACAACCACTCCACAATATGTAAATCATCCCATCCCTTGGCTACTTTCAACATCTCACTAACAATGTGGTGTGTGTCACTTTAAACACCTTTCTCTCTGCCGTGCAATGAGGCAATATGGAGATCCCTGGTGACACCCTCTCGGCCTTTAAGTCATTCATCCATGCCACAGGTAGCAAACTGGACACATGGAGGAACTCTGCTGCTCTCCTGCTTTTCTTGTCTTCTTTCTTTCATGTTTCTTCTTTCCTTTGGTACACACACCTCCTTATCCAAAATGGGGTACTGTTGGCTGTAGAAAGGTAAGTTGCCTTCTCACATGTCCTTTCTCTTTTAACACTCATATCATCAATTGTTTGGTATGAGTTGTGTAAATAGTATTTTTATTTTTTATGCAGGCACAATGGACGACACACTGATGCAGAGTTGTCTGAATGTTTTGCTTTGTAGTCTGTTCACTCCCCTGATGAAGATGTGGAAACAATCCCTAAATGTCGAAACCAGTTGAGACTGGTTAACTACAGGGTCCTAAAAACATTCTATTTGGGTACCTTAACTCTTGCACCAAAAGAAATGGATTCATGAGACCTTAAAGGGATAATTATGTGTTTTGTGTGTGTAATTTTGTGGAAGATTGTGTTGATGGTACGAATGATATGATTGAGTATATTGTTTTATATGTTTTGAGAACAGAAATGTTTCTTGAGTTTCCCATTTTTCTGTGCTAATGGTTTGTTGTCCATTGGATTTAGACTCTGTGCTGTGCTTCTTGAATTAACTGTATGAGTGTTTCTAGCATAGAAATATAACCTTAAGTAAAAGTGTCTTTGAAAAATAATGACCTAGAACCCCTTTTTCTGTTGTTTAAATTCCTCCCTGGTTCTAGAATGAGGGACACCTGCTTTTCCGTTATTTTGTTACAGGTGAAACATGCTGCAGAGGGAAAGGATCGGACAGGTTTAACAAGCCAAGCCAGGTGGATGAATTATGAGCAACATAATGGCTCTTAGTCAAATGTGTAATGGGTTTTCACCTCTCCAATAGCAGTTATGCTTACAGGATCAGCGATATGGAGTGTGTTAAATGTTGCAAATGGATATAATGTGGAATGGTTGTGTGATTCAGAGAGAGAATCTGGTTAGTTTGGTCTCTCAAGAGCTGTCTAGCACCACCCTGCAGTTTATACAATAAACTTTTGTGGACAAATGTGCACTCGCGTCTTAAGTAGTGGGCCTCTTTTGAATAAGGAGATTGAAGGTCCACCCCCACAGTTCATTAGTGATTCCTGGTTTAATTGGTTGGAGATGTATGCAAAGCAGATTGGTATCTCAAATAATCATGTTTTTGAAAATGTGTTGGTGTTATGTTATGGAGTTTGTGTTATCAAATTGAATCAAGTGTTGTCTATGTGACAATAACCAGGATGTTGTCACTGCTTCCATAGGGGAAGCCCATTCCCATGCGGCCAGGGAGGTGAGGCTGCTACTCGATAGTCGCACGGGGGGTGGTACTCAGAAGATGTATGTCATGGCGGCTAACCCTCTTTCGGGGACCAGTGATGACCACAATGAGATGACATGGGATTTCCACCAATCACGTCACCTTAGACCCCCTTCCAACAGTTACACCACTTTTGCTTCACTCCCTTCCTCTACAATCCTACCCTAACACTCTATGTACTTTTCTAAAGCAGTCCAGGTAGAGAGAACTGAGACAAGGAATATCCTTAGTGCGTTAGCACACCAGCACTTGCTTAGTACTGAGACCATGAGGAATTGCAGAGCAATACCGAATAGCCATAGGAACCACTTTTAACAGTCTAGTGGTTCATGACAATTGATTGGAAGAAACAAGATAAAAAAAGCTCCCCCTAACGAATGCTCACCCTCCTTGGAGTAACTACGAGAGCCATTATGGGCACGGCGTGCAGGCGGGTGCTGACCAGGACCCCGAGAACAGGGAGAGAGAGTCCATGACTGTTGAGGACATAAAGACCGCATGGCCCAGAGGTGGACTAAGACTCTGGGCATCTCAGAGAGCCAGGAAGCGCAAGAGTGTGAGACCATGCTACCACGGAACTAGAAAAGACTGCATAGCCACAACAGAATAAGGAAAGCTCCAGGAAATTACCTGAGCAACGCAAACAAGTCCTGCTATCTCAAGGAAGCCGACACTCGTGCAGACCATACCACAAGGTAGCAGGGAAGGTGCTGAAGGCTCAAGGAGGTGGTGGCATACATTGTAAGGCTGGGAAATGACTGCACTAATGCAGTGGTCAAAAAGCAAAGAAGTTCAAGGACTAGTACTAAGACTTGGTAGTAGAGTGAACAAAGCCGCACAGAATGGAAAACTAAGTCCAGACTTGTGAGTCTGGGACTCACACCCAAATAAAGAGAGCTGAAAGTTAATGGATACTTCAAACAGCACTTGGCAGGTTAGTGAACCAAGTCTTCATCGGCCATCACAGCCTGGAGAGTGTATCCAGGCAACCAGGTTTGCCCACTACAGCTTTGGAAGTGTATCCAGGCTATTGTTCTTTGTCACAGTACCTGGTGAGAGGTAACCTGAGAGGTAACCAGGTCTGCCCGCCAGGGTCAATGACCAGCAACAGGCTGGGGAGGGCATCCAGGCTACTTTCCCTCATTGCAGTACCTGGTGAGAGGCAGTACCAGGTGAGAGGGAACCAGGTGTGCTAAACAAGGTCAGGGACCCACTACAGCTTGAGGAGTCCATTCAGGATGTTCTTCTTCAGTGTAGTATGCAGCAGCAAGAAGAAGCCAGAGGTCTGGGATCCCAGGGAACTGCATTGTAAGTCTGAGGTATGCTGGGGAAAGGGAAACATTCCACAACAGCTAAGGAGTGGCAGAAACCACATTGGGAAAATGCTACCAAGAACTGCCTTTTGTTCAGGGGAAGGGAGTTAGCTTCTTCTGTGAGGGCAACATAGTGAGGTTTAGGCCACTTCAGAAAGTATTCACTGTAATTAAGGACTTCCATCCTTATTGTGTTAAACCTTTTGGAGCAAGGCATCGTGTTTGAAGCTCCGAAGACCCTTGTTGTGGAACTGTAAACACCCACACATGATTATTGTTCATTGTGGAGGTAATAATGTAGGTTGTGTGACTCTAATACCTTTGCAGTTTGCTATTAAAATAATAAATTTCGAGCTTACACGCCAGACATAATATGCATTGTAAGTCTGAGGTATGCTGGGGAAAGGGAAACATTCCACAACAGCTAAGGAGTGGCAGAAACCACATTGGGAAAATGCTACCAAGAACTGCCTTTTGTTCAGGGGAAGGGAGTTAGCGTCTTCTGTGAGGGCAACATAGTGAGGTTTAGGCCACTTCAGAAAGTATTCACTGTAATTAAGGACTTCCATCCTTATTGTGTTAAACCTTTTGGAGCAAGGCATCGTGTTTGAAGCTCCGAAGACCCTTGTTGTGGAACTGTAAACACCCACACATGATTATTGTTCATTGTGGAGGTAATAATGTAGGTTGTGTGACTCTAATACCTTTGCAGTTTGCTATTAAAATAATACATTTCGAGCTTACACGCCAGACATAATATGACTACAGCTGTCATTGCATTTCTCCAAGATTATGGTATGGCATTGTTTGAAAAATGTTTTTTGAAGAGATGGAGAACATCTTAAAAATCAAGGACATTTTCTGTGCAATACTGTTTGTGAGGAAATAGTACTTGCAATACTCAATATACAGTCAAACGGTGTTATCATGGACCACGTGCTTGTAAAGAATGTAAAGAATGTCAATGAGGAACATAGAGGAAGATACATTAATTAAACTATTCCACCTTTTCACTTGAAAAGGTGGTTCTTTGGAGATTTCTTTTTTTCTATTTTTATGTTTTTTTGTTGGTATATTCTTTTGGGGGGGAGGAAGGGTGCACCAACCCCCAGAAAAGGAAAAGAAGAGAAGAAGGAAGAGAGAATGACTGGGACATTTGAGACAATACATTATGAGAGGGAACAATTCTGCTCATTTGCCTTCACTGCGGCCTCAAAGGCCCTATGGAATTGCTCTCCTGGAAAATGAACACATCCGAGTATATACAAAAGACATTTGTCCATTGTAGGTACAATCAACCACCTCTTGTTTATCGTGTCAAGTGGCTGGAGAAATTCTCTTCTCAACTGATGTGCTCCAATTCTGACAAAGGAAAAAAATGCTGATGTTTTAGAAGAAGGCCAACATCCTTTGAAAGGAATAGCCTTTCTTAATGTGGTCACATGCGCACAGACGTTGTTCCATAAGAGTGCTGCCTTTTTTTTGGCCGTGACTCAATGTAGCTCCAGAATCAGTGGAGTATGAGGGCAGTCTGAGATTTTGGTACACCTCCAACCATCATGAAGAGCAGCCACACTCAAGATTATTTGTGGCCACCAGATGTGTCAGGGACATTATCTACAAAATCATCAACCTCCTCTTCTTCCTGTGGCTCATTCTTTCCACCACCCTGGTCGTTCCCTCCTCCAGGTGGTGTTGGTGGTGGAGGTGGTGGCCCTGAGGTGGAAGAATGTCTGTAACAGCCATTTCTCCAGTTTATCCTGAAAAGGTGTTAAGACTGTTTAGATGCACAATCTGCATGAGAATGAGTAGAAGAAAAGAGTAGGTCCCATGGATGCGCTGTTCCAGGTCTCTTTCTTGTGTAAACAGATGTTGGATGCTGGAAGAAAGCAGGAAAATCTGAACAAAGTGGAGAGAACAGGTAGAAATTGTAGTATCACTTGCACAAATTAAATGTTAATGTTGGAAGAAAGCAAGTATGGTGCCTAATAGCAAATAATGGGCACTGGTCATAATGGCAGAAGGGCACAGTTGCATTATAACGTCCATGACTGCCCAACACTACATGTCTTTAGCAGATTACAGTACTCTCAGAATGACGTCAACTGGAAGCGTCAAGTGAATATGGCTCTGTGTTAGTGTGAGCAGACCATTGAAAGTGGGTCATGGGGCAGCGGTTGTTGACTCCTGTTTGCAACTATGTCAGTTACAAATGGGCATGTTCGTTGATGATGGACATCATAATATTGTATGCAAGACTGGGTTCTAACCATTTCAAAGTGATATACAAGAAAGATTGGCCAAGATTTCAGTTTGCCAGTGAATGCCAGTGAATTAGGACAGTTAGCTATTTTTCATGGATAATTGGTGACATGAATATTATATACCATTGCACCATTGCACTCATGGATTATTTTGTCCCTGGGCACCAATCAAAATAAATAAATAATATATATGAGAGGTGGAATCCTCAAGACCTGACAGGGTGCCGCACCAGGGTTATATATGCCCGGCTTTGGAGTGCCTCACTTTAGGCTACACTCCCCCCCCCTTTCTCCACTGTGGGATTGGGCGTGAGCGTTTTCTCTGCTGACCAGATGACTACATCTACCAGTAGCCCTTGCAGCAGATTTTTATCACCTGCACCTGCGGTGAGCTGCAAGTCCACTCAGCCTCCATGATGACGTGTATTGGCACAGAAACCGGTCGGAGGAGTACACCAGTGGCCTGGAAGGTTATGCAGAGAATTGGAGTGCGCACCTTTCCTTGTTTTTTCTCTCTCTATATATATATATATATAAAAACGTTTTTTCACTGAATTTCATAGGTTTTTAGTAGCGCAACTTAATAATAATAGCTTTGACTGTATGTACATGTAATATGGAACATACTGAACCTCTTCTACTGAACTTGATGTCCGCAAACTCTTTTAATGACCGCGGACATGTTCGGAGAACAGTACGACTACCTAAAAACTCTGAGGGGGTTATTTTTTGATTCTTATATCATAACATAGGAACATTTAACAAAATCAAAAAGCAGCGCACATACACATTATATGTAGTAATACATAAGAAATGTAACCCATATATGTAACACACTAACCATTCATTTAAATGCAATATGTTCTAAAATGGAATATACCACAAGAAGATAAATTGGTTTCCAACATAATTACCTCACAGACACTACAGAACTAAGAACAAGACCTGACCTACAGAGTACTTAGAACATATCTTACCTGAAATAGTAAGTGTACTTCATTTTACTCATATATTTATAAACTTTCTGTATTAGATAAAAAAAGATATCTTTTTTTTCTCACAGAAATGTCTAGTACGCTGGAATGGCTAGAGGAGCATTTCCCACATGAGGAAATGTCACAAGATAGTGAAACTAATGGTAAACACTTTACAATATAAACCATTTAATGATTATGATTTCATATACATTTAACATATATAATGTGTTTTTGTACAGAGCATACCCAAAATAGAAAATACCTCTGAAGAAACTGTTATGGATAATACGCTTGACAGCATAAAAGAAAAAATGGATTTATTGTTGACCAATTTTAATAATTTTAAAACTTTTGTTGAAGATCATAAAACAAAAAATCTCATACCATTGCCCCACATGTACTTGTCCCCCTCACCATATCCCAGTCAATTATCCCCAAAACCTCTCCATAACCCAAACGTTTTGATGAGACTTCCATCCCTTTCTCACATGATACCAATCATGTTGAAACCCCTAATTCTCCTGTTTTTGTTTCCGTTTCTGCCTCAACTTCTCTGTCATAAATTATTAATATATGTTAAATAAAGTTACATTTTTATATTTTGTTGTACTTAGTTTCTTTTTTTTGTTTTAAAAAACAATGTAGGTGTCTGCGGACAGCGCGGGTGTTCTAAAATGTTTGTAAATAAACGAAAATGGAGGTGTCCTGAAGAACACTATAACTGTCCGTGCTGTTCGCTAGCAAGTTGAAACTGTTCTAAGAACACAATTGGTGTCCTGAAATGTTTGTAATTAAACAAAATGGAGGTGCCCTAAAGAACACTATACCTGTCCGTACTGTTTGCTAGTAAGTTGAAACTGTTCTAAGAACACAAGCAGTGTCCAGAAATGTTTGTTTGACGTGTGACACACTTTTAATTACTTCAGGACCCGAACAGTGTCCGTAGAACATCAACGCGCATGCGCAAAACAATGTCCGTTCATTTGGTGTCCTGCCGATAGGCTCTTCCTTCGCAGACATATTCGTGAAGGGATCATGTGACTGCGCCCACGCTAATTGCGTGTTCTGAATGCGGACACTGTTTGTGTCCCCGAACAATTTAAAAGTACATTTTCAAGTAATCCACAATATTTTTCAATAAAAACTCATCATGGCACAAGACCCACATAGTAATCCTGTGTTTCTACATACCTTTTGAAACTTTTTGAACCCTTTTTTGTGTTCGATCTGTCCGCGGACAGCACGCATGTCCGCGTACCGCGTACAAGCACCCCTATAAAAGACCACGCCCTAGAACTTATTCTCATTGTGTTTCTGACTATTCTTCAGAGCACTGCAATTTTTGCTGCCACTTTCAGACATCCATCATCAACCTGAAGGCAACTATAGCTCCACTGCTGCCAGCCGGTGCTGTATCTGCCTCAGCACCACCCCACCCCCTCCAGCACCACCACCTTCCCAAGGGCCTGAAGAGGGGAACAGGAGTGAGGATGCAGAGGAGGAAGAAGAGGATGAGGAGAATGAGGTAGAGAAAATCCCTACTACCCGCACTAGGCGTGAGTCTTGGGTGCGGCGGTTGTTTACCATTCATGGGAATGGTCCTAAGGCTTGTGCGAACCTTGTCACCTGCAATGAGTGCAAAATGATACTCAGTTGTGGGAGGGTGGTTCGTGCAGCTTTGGGACCACGACCATGAAGCGACACCTGAGGTCATGTCACTCTGGGGCTATTCGCAAGGTTTTACCTCTGTGGGACAGCATCTTCCTAAAGCTTCCTCACAGGCCATAGAGAATTCTGATGATCCCTACCTTTCGAGGGTCACAGTTGTATGTATGTACTGTGACACAGTACTCTGCAGGGACGAGCGACTTTGGAGTGCTTTTGAGACTATCGTCTCCCATTATTGTACCCAAATAAAACCCACTCTACATCTTCCTCTCTCAGCTTTCCCTTTCTTATCCCTGTGGTTGGTGCCCCCCCCCTTTACCCTCCATTCCCCTCCTCTCCTAGTGTGTTGTGTATAAAAAACAAAAAAAAAATACAAAATAACAAAAATACAAAAAATAATAAGGCCGCCTATCACAGTTAAAAAATAGAAGTGAAGATAAATGAAGCAGGGCCCTTTGTATTTTTTAGAAGTCCACAGACAATTCACGAACATCTAAGCAATTGGGGTGCTACCCTACTATAACCATTGCAATTTTCTCTGGGAGGAAGTGGCGGCTTTGAAAAGAGCCTTTGGGAGGTGTTTGTATGTCAAAAATTATAAATACTTAACAACTACTTCAAAATGGATGCTGTAATTCTAAAAAAGGTTGCAATGCATTTTGAACATTTCTCAGAAAAATCTGATTGCCAGCATAAGTAAGATGGACTCCATCTCTGCGAAAGATGTATGTACTGCGAAACATAATATTTTCATTGTGAAAGAGGACATGCCAAGATCTCTTAGAAAGGCACACACAGCCTTATTAACATTGTGCCTTGCTTTTTCCATTTGTGGACCAAATGAAGAAGAACAAAGTCACATTTGTCTGTGCGCAATCCGTGAAAATATCACTTGAGAATTAGGAAACATGTCCATAACCTTCCCAAGTCCTTCTTTCATAGCAAATTGTCAAAAAATTCTAGTCACATGTCCTAAACTGTTCCCTCCACAATGAATTACAATTATGTCTGGATGTTGCTCTGTCTCCAATGTAGCACAGAGAGGTAGCAAGTCCAACCACTTCATTCCACGTACTCCATGCCAGTGTACTTCCACATGTGGAAATCCAAGATCTACAGCTACTCCACAGCTTTCTGCATGCACCTTCAACCAATGTATCCACGAATCTCCCAGAATCCAAACAATCTGTTTTCTGAAACACACAGCCATAGCTATCTGTTGTTCTCTCAGCAAAAAAAGTATCTGAGAAACTCTCTCCTGGAACAACACACCCACTAAACTTTCATGACCAATCCCTTACAGTGCTCATTCTCATTTGCATGACTTCTGAACAAAAAAATCCCTGGATGTAACTCCTGATGTCCGCAAACTACTGCCATGTCCGCGGACATATCGTAACATGAACAGCCCTTCTACCATTTCCACTTCACTCTCTGTGCCATTCCCTCATTGGATGTAGCTAAGAAATCACATGACCATGCACCAATCACATTCAAGACCTCTACATCTAACTGCATCATCATAGATCAGCACTGCAAATGTACTGTGAATCTCTGAGTACAAGTGTCATATCATTGGCAAGCACCATCTACAAGAAATACTGTACAAGTCTCCAATATTTCTACTTGCAGCTCCATGTATATCCATATGCATGAACACAAACTACAGGTATGCATATTTTCTGTACAGTACATCAACACATTTTCAAACTGACTTTTAGCTTGTGTAATCTGTAAAATGAATATACTGTCTTTTTTCCAATTTCCTAAAATCAACTTTCACTTATAAACCTTCATACTATTTACTTTCTTTATACACACACACTCAAATCATGTTAAACTAACATTTTTAAATGAAATATATAGACTACATATATTCAAACAAAATTGCATGCAAGCACAATCTATGTTTAAATCATTAAAAAAATACTTTTTATTTTTTTTTGTTTTTATTTATTTATTTACTTAATTACTTTAATTTAGACATGACATTGAGGCGCTATTACCTAGAACAGCTTACTTACAGAAATAGTAGTATTCACTGGTATATTATAAATTTCACAAGACATAGTAAAGATATTATTTTTTGCTACAGTTAGTCATTGCAATACAATTTGTTCATTAAGAAAATATCATATGTATTGAACTGGTGCAACGAATCTTATGTAAACAAGATCGTTTTAATGGTTTTGAGGAAGGCGCTGAGGATTTCAATTAAAAAAATCAATGTTTAAATTAAAAACAGTGCTATATACAAACAAAATTACTAATTTGTTTCTTTTACAATTGCAGTGAAGACCATTTTCCTGAAAAGAAGCAGCCGAATTTGAAGAACAAAGAAGAACTAAGAAATAACCTATTCATTTTAGGAAAAAAGTAAGTAGAATATCACCATAATATTTGTATTATTACTGAAACACACTGTAAAGTTAATTCATGCTATTTCTGTGCCTAAAAATAGAGATTGTGCACCATTCTGTCCAAAAATACCCATGTCTTAAACAGCGATTTACAGCCAGAATGGCCCACAAATTCCTATTTTTGGACACACAAATTACCCAACTCAACCGCAAGAATTTTAGTATTTTAGAACAAACAACTGTTTTAATTGTATAAATTAGATTTACTATTTGTACTTCTCCACACCACTAGCTTATGTTTTTCTGTCATCTGAACCCCAGTTTAGTAGCACATAAATTCAAGAATACCCATCCCTACTAGTTGTAGTTCCCAATGCACAATCACACACCATTACATACATTTTTATCATCTTACTCAAACACTAATGCACACAGCACACATACATTGCAGAACACCCCAACCCATACCATATTTATTTTTTTCAACTGACCCTAAAGAATGCCTACCAAAAGTCAAGTCAGTAGAAAGCAACGCAGAAGTAGAACAAGTGAAAATAAAAGTGTCCAACATAAGCATCCATCTCTAGCAGAATTTGTAAAAAAAGTTGAAACAAAACAGCTAATACAGTCATTTAGTGAAACACATGAAGTTTCAAGTACAAAAACTTTGCCTCCTCTATCAAAATGTAAAACAAACCAAAAAACAATTAACAGAAAATCAGATATCACTACAGATAAAACTGCTTCTTTAAATTTTGTTATAATGCAAAGTAAGCATGCCAAGAAAAGTATTTTAGCCAAAATGTACCATCACAAAGTCCTTCAAAATCTTATAAAAACAGGAGAGAAATCAGGTTCAATGCTTAAAAACTATCATAGGAAATTAATCTTAGAAGCGTTGATAGACAGTGCAATTCTTCTCAAAAGAAAGTTATTTATTTTAGTGTTAAACAAAATGAAACCACTAACAAAACCAAAATAATAACTAAATTACAAAAAAGACTTCTCAATAAATGAAATGTCAACAGAAAGAACTTCTATATGCAGAGGTGAATGGAATCACACTACGAGCACAGAACCATACTTTAATGAAGAAGCGTACAAACAAAAGCAAACAAATACAATTGCCATACATAGCAGTGGTCGAGGTTATGAAAATGTGAATAATACCATAATGGAACAAGAAGTACTCCTTACAAAAATATGACCTGAAAACTTAGAATTACCCCTCCATTCAACTGAATCAGAACATTTAGTGTACAAATGGCCATGCACGTCAATTTGTAACATTCCCAAACAATTTTTCAAGTCTTTACGCCAATTCCTCAATCAATATGTAAAAAGCAAAGACAAAATCAAAATTAAACTACTGCAAAATATGGATACTTGTCCAGTGCGCAAGTACACAGGACTACAAGGACATTCATTGGCCTGCATTACAGGATCTACTTGTAAAACCAGCTTCCATGATATCAAAAGGATATCAACACATCATTCAACTATAAGAAATCTAGTCTATAAACTGTACCGTGCTAAAAGTCCTGCTTTAGCACTAGCAACTTTAAATAACAATCTTCTACATGGTACAGCAAAAGACCTACTTGAACAAATTGATTATATCCAGAAAAATATTTTGGAAGTGAAAGCCACTTACAGAATGAAATAGCTTTAAACCAAATTAGCAACAATTCTACACATGACAACCTTTTGCTAAACACATACAAACAAGAAATAATACATTTTAGAAGTCCTGAAGAACACTATAACTGTCCGTGCTGTTCGCTAGCAAGTTGAAACTGTTCTAAGAACACAATTGGTGTCCTGAAATGTTTGTAATTAAACAAAATGGAGGTACCCTAAAGAACACTATACCTGTCCGTACTGTTTGCTAGTAAGTTGAAACTGTTCTAAGAACACAAGCAGTGTCCAGAAATGTTTGTTTGACGTGTGACACACTTTTAATTACTTCAGGACCCGAACAGTGTCCGTAGAACATCAACGCGCATGCGCAAAACAATGTCCGTTCATTTGGTGTCCTGCCGATAGGCTCTTCCTTCGCAGACATATTCGTGAAGGGATCATGTGACTGCGCCCACGCTAATTGCGTGTTCTGAATGCGGACACTGTTTGTGTCCCCGAACAATTTAAAAGTACATTTTCAAGTAATCCACAATATTTTTCAATAAAAACTCATCATGGCACAAGACCCACATAGTAATCCTGTGTTTCTACATACCTTTTGAAACTTTTTGAACCCTTTTTTGTGTTCGATCTGTCCGCGGACAGCACGCATGTCCACGTACCGCGTACAAGCACCCCTATAAAAGACCACGCCCTAGAACTTATTCTCATTGTGTTTCTGACTATTCTTCAGAGCACTGCAATTTTTGCTGCCACTTTCAGACATCCATCATCAACCTGAAGGCAACTATAGCTCCACTGCTGCCAGCCGGTGCTGTATCTGCCTCAGCACCACCCCACCCCCTCCAGCACCACCACCTTCCCAAGGGCCTGAAGAGGGGAACAGGAGTGAGGATGCAGAGGAGGAAGAAGAGGATGAGGAGAATGAGGTAGAGAAAATCCCTACTACCCGCACTAGGCGTGAGTCTTGGGTGTGGCGGTTGTTTACCATTCATGGGAATGGTCCTAAGGCTTGTGCGAACCATGTCACCTGCAATGAGTGCAAAATGATACTCAGTTGTGGGAGGGTGGTTCGTGCAGCTTTGGGACCACGACCATGAAGCGACACCTGAGGTCATGTCACTCTGGGGCTATTCGCAAGGTTGTACCTCTGTGGGACAGCATCTTCCTAAAGCTTCCTCACAGGCCATAGAGAATTCTGATGATCCCTACCTTTCGAGGGTCACAGTTGTATGTATGTACTGTGACACAGTACTCTGCAGGGACGAGCGACTTTGGAGTGCTTTTGAGACTATCGTCTCCCATTATTGTACCCAAATAAAACCCACTCTACATCTTCCTCTCTCAGCTTTCCCTTTCTTATCCCTGTGGTTGGTGCCCCCCCCTTTACCCTCCTTTCCCCTCCTCTCCTAGTGTGTTGTGTATAAAAAACAAAAAAAAAATACAAAATAACAAAAATCCAAAAAATAATAAGGCCGCCTATCACAGTTAAAAAATAGAAGTGAAGATAAATGAAGCAGGGCCCTTTGTATTTTTTAGAAGTCCACAGACAATTCACGAACATCTAAGCAATTGGGGTGCTACCCTACTATAACCATTGCAATTTTCTCTGGGAGGAAGTGGCGGCTTTGAAAAGAGCCTTTGGGAGGTGTTTGTATGTCAAAAATTATAAATACTTAACAACTACTTCAAAATGGATGCTGTAATTCTAAAAAAGGTTGCAATGCATTTTGAACATTTCTCAGAAAAATCTGATTGCCAGCATAAGTAAGATGGACTCCATCTCTGCGAAAAATGTATGTACTGCGAAACATAATATTTTCATTGTGAAAGAGGACATGCCAAGATCTCTTAGAAAGGCACACACAGCCTTATTAACATTGTGCCTTGCTTTTTCCATTTGTGGACCAAATGAAGAAGAACAAAGCCACATTTGTCTGTGCGCAATCCGTGAAAATATCACTTGAGAATTAGGAAACATGTCCATAACCTTCCCAAGTCCTTCTTTCATAGCAAATTGTCAAAAAATTCTAGTCACATGTCCTAAACTGTTCCCTCCACAATGAATTACAATTATGTCTGGATGTTGCTCTGTCTCCAATGTAGCACAGAGAGGTAGCAAGTCCAACCACTTCATTCCATGTACTCCATGTCAGTGTACTTCCACATATGGAAATCCAAGATCTACAGCTACTCCACAGCTTTCTGCATGCACCTTCAACCAATGTATCCACGAATCTCCCAGAATCCAAACAATCTGTTTTCTGAAACACACAGCCATAGCTATCTGTTGTTCTCTCAGCAAAAAAAGTATCTGAGAAACTCTCTCCTGGCACAACACACCCACTAAACTTTCATGACCAATCCCTTACAGTGCTCATTCTCATTTGCATGACTTCTGAACAAAAAAATCCCTGGATGTAACTCCTGATGTCCGCAAACTACTGCCATGTCCGCGGACATATCGTAACATGAACAGCCCTTCTACCATTTCCACTTCACTCTCTGTGCCATTCCCTCATTGGATGTAGCTAAGAAATCACATGACCATGCACCAATCACATTCAAGACCTCTACATCTAACTGCATCATCATAGATCAGCACTGCAAATGTACTGTGAATCTCTGAGTACAAGTGTCATATCATTGGCAAGCACCATCTACAAGAAATACTGTACAAGTCTCCAATATTTCTACTTGCAGCTCCATGTATATCCATATGCATGAACACAAACTACAGGTATGCATATTTTCTGTACAGTACATCAACACATTTTCAAACTGACTTTTAGCTTGTGTAATCTGTAAAATGAATATACTATCTTTTTTCCAATTTCCTAAAATCAACTTTCACTTATAAACCTTCATACTATTTACTTTCTTTATACACACACACTCAAATCATGTTAAACTAACATTTTTAAATGAAATATATAGACTACATATATTCAAACAAAATTGCATGCAAGCACAATCTATGTTTAAATCATTAAAAAAATACTTTTTATTTTTTTTTGTTTTTATTTATTTATTTACTTAATTACTTTAATTTAGACATGACATTGAGGCGCTATTACCTTAAACAGCTTACTTACAGAAATAGTAGTATTCACTGGTATATTATAAATTTCACAAGACATAGTAAAGATATTATTTTTTGCTACAGTTAGTCATTGCAATACAATTTGTTCATTAAGAAAATATCATATGTATTGAACTGGTGCAACGAATCTTATGTAAACAAGATCGTTTTAATGGTTTTGAGGAAGGCGCTCAGGATTTCAATTAATAAAATCAATGTTTAAATTAAAAACAGTGCTATATACAAACAAAATTACTAATTTGTTTCTTTTACAATTGCAGTGAAGACCATTTTCCTGAAAAGAAGCAGCCGAATTTGAAGAACAAAGAAGAACTAAGAAATAACCTATTCATTTTAGGAAAAAATTAAGTAGAATATCACCATAATATTTGTATTATTACTGAAACACACTGTAAAGTTAATTCATGCTATTTCTGTGCCTAAAAATAGAGATTGTGCACCATTCTGTCCGAAAATACCCATGTCTTAAACAGCGATTTACAGCCAGAATGGCCCACAAATTCCTATTTTTGGACACACAAATTACCCAACTCAACCGCAAGAATTTTAGTATTTTAGAACAAACAACTGTTTTAATTGTATAAATTAGATTTACTATTTGTACTTCTCCACACCACTAGCTTATGTTTTTCTGTCATCTGAACCCCAGTTTAGTAGCACATAAATTCAAGAATACCCATCCCTACTAGTTGTAGTTCCCAATGCACAATCACACACCATTACATACATTTTTATCATCTTACTCAAACACTAATGCACACAGCACACATACATTGCAGAACACCCCAACCCATACCATATTTATTTTTTTCAACTGACCCTAAAGAATGCCTACCAAAAGTCAAGTCAGTAGAAAGCAACGCAGAAGTAGAACAAGTGAAAACAAAAGTGTCCAACATAAGCATCCATCTCTAGCAGAATTTGTAAAAAAAAGTTGGAACAAAACAGCTAATACAGTCATTTAGTGAAACACATGAAGTTTCAAGTACAAAACCTTTGCCTCCTCTATCAAAATGTAAAACAAACCAAAAAACAATTAACAGAAAATCAGATATCACTACAGATAAAACTGCTTCTTTAAATTTTGTTATAATGCAAAGTAAGCATGCCAAGAAAAGTATTTTAGCCAAAATGTACCATCACAAAGTCCTTCAAAATCTTATAAAAACAGGAGAGAAATCAGGTTCAATGCTTAAAAACTATCATAGGAAATTAATCTTAGAAGCGTTGATAGACAGTGCAATTCTTCTCAAAAGAAAGTTATTAATTTTAGTGTTAAACAAAATGAAACCACTAACAAAACCAAAATAATAACTAAATTACAAAAAAGACTTCTCAATAAATGAAATGTCAACAGAAAGAACTTCTATATGCAGAGGTGAATGGAATCACACTACGAGCACAGAACCATACTTTAATGAAGAAGCGTACAAACAAAAGCAAACAAATACAATTGCCATACATAGCAGTGGTCGAGGTTATGAAAATGTGAATAATACCATAATGGAACAAGAAGAACTCCTTACAAAAATATGACCTGAAAACTTAGAATTACCCCTCCATTCAACTGAATCAGAACATTTAGTGTACAAATGGCCATGCACGTCAATTTGTAACATTCCCAAACAATTTTTCAAGTCTTTACGCCAATTCCTCAATCAATATGTAAAAAGCAAAGACAAAATCAAAATTAAACTACTGCAAAATATGGATACTTGTCCAGTGCGCAAGTACACAGGACTACAAGGACATTCATTGGCCTGCATTACAGGATCTACTTGTAAAACCAGCTTCCATGATATCAAAAGGATATCAACACATCATTCAACTATAAGAAATCTAGTCTATAAACTGTACCATGCTAAAAGTCCTGCTTTAGCACTAGCAACTTTAAATAACAATCTTCTACATGGTACAGCAAAAGACCTACTTGAACAAATTGATTATATCCAGAAAAATATTTTGGAAGTGAAAGCCACTTACAGAATGAAATAGCTTTAAACCAAATTAGCAACAATTCTACACATGACAACCTTTTGCTAAACACATACAAACAAGAAATAATACATTTTAGAAGTACATCAGCTGAAGTGCCAAACCACGTGTGTGTATGTTGCTGCAGAACTTTTTATAAAAGTAACACAAAAACTGTAGACCTATCCTATAAAATAGAAGACAATGAAGATTCTAAATGGTTTGAATTAGCTCTCTACCTTGTAGCAGAAAACAAATATGAAATAACTGACCTCTTAATACTTTGCAGTTACTGCACTACAAAACTTGACAACAACCAAACTCCTTCACGTGCTATCACAAATAATTTGGAATTATACCCACTACCAAAACCCTTACAACAACTTAATTTATATGAGAGCATCATAATTCAAACAATGCACCTATTTCAAGCGGTGGTGTGGGTGGAACAGGGGAGACACGGGGCATGAGAGGGGGTGGGAGGGGAAAGGGAGGGAGACACGGGGCATGAGCAGGGGATGTACTGTTCTAAAGTGGCATTGAGATTTCAGTTTGTCCATTGCTTTCCGTATGAAACCTAGACGAAAGGGATCTTTTTATTCCTAAAGATTTGCATAGAACAGTCCAAAATTTTGATGTGAATTGTGAGCTGCGATTTGATACTATGGTCTGGGGTAGTCTGTGTAATCTGACCACATCTCTCAAAAACACCTCTGCAGTAATGCCTGCTGTGGGTAACCATTTTAAGGGTGAGAAATGAGCCAATTTGCTGATTGAATCGACCGTGACCATGATGGCTGAGTACCCGTTAGAAACGGGTAGGTCTTCAATGAAATCAGTGGAGATGTGTTGCCACGACCTTCTGGAGGTGTTTCCAGCTGTAGAAGCCCCAGGGGTTTGCAATATGTGTACTTATTCTGGGCACATACAGGACATGAGGCGACATAGTTCCTGACATCTTTTGCCATCGTGGGCCACCAGAATAGTCTAGAAACCAATTCTAAAGTGGCATTTTGTCCCTTGTGTCCTTCTAATGGTACGTCATGACACCAGGCCATTGCTTGTTTTTGGAAGTCAGTAGTAGGCAGAAACAACGAACCTTCTTGAATAACAGTTCTCCCCTTTGAGTCATACCCTTTTTTAGAGGGTCCTTTTCCTTGCTGTGGGTTGTACTTGTTGCAGAAAAGTGTTAAGGGTATTAACAAACCGCTTCCCTGCTAAAAGGATCTCTTGACCCTGATACCCTCCAAAGTCTCCTTGACTGCATGAGAGCATCAGCAAGAGGAGTGTCCTTTCCTGGTAAGTATGTCAGAACAAAGTCCAACTGAGAGAAAAAATAGTCCCATCTGGCATGTCTGGAATTCGGGCATTCCATCTTCTGGAGTACCTTTTAGATTTTGGTGGTCAGTACGAACCTGAAAAGGATGAATGGTTCCTTGTAATAGATGTCTCCATTCTTCGCATGCTTGCCTAATAGCCAGGAGTTCTCTTTCCAAGACAGAGTAATTTCGTTCACTTGAGCTAAGCGTACAAGAGTAGTAGGAGATGGGGTGTTCCAATTCATCCTCCTTCCTTTGTAGTAGTGCTGCCCCAATTGCACCGCCTGAAGCATCGGTTCCCACAATGAAAGGTAAGGACTGGTTGGGTTGTCTCAATATGGGAGCAGTCACAAAAGCTGTCTTGAGTCTTTGGAAGGCTTGTTCTGTCGTTAGGTCCCAAACAAATTTAACACCCTTCTTTAAGAGATTAGTAATGGGCAAGATGATTTCTGAAAAGTTGGGTTTAAATGTACGGTAAAAGTTGGCAAGACCTAAAAGTCTTTGTATGTCCTTCACTGATGTGGGTACCAGCCATTGTGTTATTGCTTGTGTTTTGGAGGGGTCGATTTGCACGCTGTCTTCTGAGAGTATAAACCCTAGGTAAGGTATGGTTGTAGCTTCAAAGACACACTTCTCGGGTTTTGCCGACAGACTGTTCATTCTCAACCTGTGTAGTACCTCCTGAACATGTTGGCGGTGTTCTTCCAGAGTGATGGAAAAAACGAGTATATCTTCCAAATATACTACAAATGAGGAATATAGGACATCCACAAATATTTTGTCCATAAACCGTTGGAACTGGGAGGTGCGTTCACTAAACCAAAGGGCATGACTCTGTACTCGTAATGTCCAAGAGGTGTTCTGAAAGCCGTCTTCTACTTGTCTCCTTCACGGATTCTCAGAAGATGATACGCTCCCCTAAGATCTAATTTGGTGAAAAAACGGGCTCCTTGGACAGCCTCTATAATGTCTTTCATCAAAGGCATGGGATACCGATCTTTTATGGTTACACTGTTAAGTCCTCGGTAATCGATACATGGTCTTAGTTTGGTGGTCCCTTTCTTTGAAATAAAGAAAAGGGATGCCCCTGCCGATGAGGAGGATTCACGGATGAGTCCGTTTTTTAGATTTGTGGCTAAGTATTCCTTGAGGGCCTCCTTTTCAGGTAGTGACAAAGGGAACATTCTTCCAAACGGTACTTCTGCATCTGGAAACAGTTCGATCTTGCTATCCTCCTTTCGGTGAGGTGGAAGATTCCGTGGCTGATTGTCTAAAAACACATCAATATACTCTTGGTATTGGACAGGTATCAAGTTGACACTGCTTATGGATCTGTGTACCATTGTTTGTACTTTCGGCCTTGCAGGTTCTGGAATCAAACAATGTTGACAGCAGTAATGGGATTGAAATTCAACCGAGTTCTGACACCAGTCTATGCTTGGGTTGTGTCTTCCAAGCCATGGTATACCCAAGATAATAGGAAAATGTGCTGCTCTTATCAGATCAAAGGATAGATATTCATGGTGATTGGACATCTGGACCTTTAATTCCTGTGTCTCTTGACTGATGGGTCCGGAGGTTAACGGGGACCATCAACCCCTTCAACTGGGATAGATCGTATCTTGGAGCGTCTTGGTATCTGATGCTCCATGGTCCACTTATCGTCCACAAAGTTACCAGCTGCCCCACAATCCAACATGGCTAGACATTCAACAGGATTTCCAATGTTCCAGTCAATAAGAATCTTGATCACCATTAGACTGTTGCTGTCAATTACAGCGGGTTGAGCCAATGCACAGGGATTAATTGTACTTTCCCCTCCCCTTTCCCTGTTCAAGGTCGGGGTCTTTCGTTTCCCTGTCTTCTGGGTGGTACTTCGGACAGTCCTGTAACAAATTAGTATTGGAGCCGCAGTACATGCACAGTCCGAGATCTTTGCGTCTCTTTTGTTTGCATGCAGTAAGTGGTCCTCTTGCTGTTCCTATTAGCATAGGTTCTTCAGTTGGTGTCTTTTCAGGTGTTGGGGGTAGGCTAGGTAGGGCAGTAAAAGAACAGGGTCTCTTTTTCTCTGCTCTTCTTTCGGTCATACGGTAGTCTATCTGCAAAACCAAAGCCACTAGTTCCTGTGAAGACGCAGGTCTGGCCACTCTGGCCAATTCGTCTTTTAAGTCTTCGTGCAGACCACAACAGAAGATGGCCTGTTGAGCCATCTCCGGCCATCCGGCTTCGGTTGCTACTTTCTGAAAGTTGGTGACATATGTTTGTAGGTCCAAGGTTCCTTGACGTATGTCTAGTAGATTGTCAAAAGTGGAATAGAAGACTTCGGGTCTTTCAAATCTTGTTTTCAAACGTGTAACAAAGGTGCCATAGTTGTTTAAGGCTGGATCTGTAGCGGTCACCAAGGGAGTTGCCCAGGACAGGGCGTTACCTACCATATTGGAAATCAGAAATCCCACCTTAGCCCTGTCCAGCTCATATGTTTTAGGGCGAAAGGTGAAATGTATTGTGCAAGCATCGAGGAATTCCTTCACCTTTTTCGGGTTGCCATCAAATTTTCTGCAGGGTATGGAAATAGGAGGTAAATCTCCCTTGGTGTCTTCTCTCTGTTGAACTTGCTGCCTCAAAGCGGCGTTATCCGCTCGGAGGTTTCGCATTTTCACAGTTAAAGCCTGTATGGAATTGGCCATTTCCAGAAATTGCTCGAGGCTAGCCATTCTTTTCAGGTGTTGCAATCTCTCAGGTTTGACAGGTTGATCAATTACAGTGTCCATACAACTAGCCCCACTAGCCCACTCCTCACCTGATGAACTTGTTGGAGACGCAGTAAATTTGTTCTTCTTTTCTCCCCAGGTGGTTCTTGTGGACTTGGTTTTGATCTTGTATTTGGATTTTAAGAGAGAAGGACGAGCTCGCCTAGAGTCCATTCTGCCAAAGAGGCTATGTGCCCGGCAGTGGGGACTCCAGGGAGCCCACCCCAAACCCGGGAAAAAACTGGATGAAAAAACCCTGGTAGATCTTAATATGGATGGTAGCTGCTGCAGTCCGTAGAGAAATCCAGTAAGATTGATGGCGAGAGTAGGATTGCCTACAAGTACCAGAATGCACTGGTTGTTGTCGTAGTAGGCGGTTGCTTGTTGTCCGAGGAGAGATCCAGCTGGTGTGTGGTAAACACACAGAGATAATGGAACACAAGGAAAGGACTGTGTGTCAGGAACACACGGTTCCGACAGTAGACACTGCTCACAGAAAACAATGAAAGCGGGGGACCCGGCCTGCGTGGGAGTGAGAAAAGCAGAAGCAGGAAGGGCTGAGAGAGAGAGGCAAACAGGTCACCGCGACAGACGCCGTGCAAGCGGAGAGGTAAGTAGACCAGAACGGAAGGAGGCAAGGAGCCATTCGAGTGGGAAGCAAACCCACTAGCAAACGACAAACAAGGTAACCAGAAACCAGGGAGGGAACACAAGAGGGAGCGTAAGCAAACTTACTCGCGGGTACAAAGTAAGCAAGTTGCAACACACAGGTGCTTCTCATCTGCTGGTCTTTAAGGCGGCTAATACAGGAAGACTAGAACGCGCTGTGCGTTGCATGGAATAAGTCAGTCCTTCTTCCATATAGACCATCTCCTCCATACTTTCCATGGGCGATATGTGACACCCGCTCATGCTCCGTGTCTCCTTCCTTTTCCCCCCAACCCCCCACTCATGCCCCATGTCTCCCCTGTTCCCCCCCGCCCCTGGCTCATGCTCCGTGTCTACCTTCTTTCCCCCCCACCCCTCGCTCATGCTCCTTTTCCCCCCACACACCGCTCATGCCCCGTGTCTCCCTCCTTTCCCCCCACCCCCCGCTCATGCCCCATGTCTCCCCTGTTCCCCCCCACCGCCTCACTCATGCCCCGTGTCTCCCCTGTTCCCCCCCACGCCCCGCTCATGCCCCGTGTCTCTCTCGTGTTCGCCCCACCCACCGCTCATGCCCCGTGTCTCTCTTGTTCCCCCACGCCCCGCTCATGCCCCATGTCTCCTTCCTTTTCCCCGCCACCTCCCGCTCATGCCCCTGGTCTCCCCTGTTCCCCCCACCCCCCGCTAATGCCCTGTGTCTACCTCCATTCCCCCCACCCCCCGCTCATGCCCCGTGTCTACCTCTGTTCCCCCCCACCCCCGCTCATGGCCCGTGTCTCCCCTGTTACCCCCGCTTATGCCCTGTCTCCCTCCCATTCCCCCCTACCCCCCGCTCATGCCCTGTGTCTCCCTCCTTTTACCCCCACCCCTCGCTCATGCCCCATGTCTCCGCTGTTCCCCCCACCCCCGCTCATGCCCTGTGTCTCCCTCCTTTTCCCCCCCACGCCCCGCTCATGCCCCATGTCTCCCCTGTTACCCCCGCTCATGCCCTGTGTCTCGCTCCCATTCCCCCCACCACCTGCACATGCCCTGTGTCTCCACTGTTCCCCATCCTGCGCTCATGCCCCGTGTCTCCCTTTTCCCCCCACCCCCTGCTCATGCCCCATGTCTCCCTCCTTCCCCCCACCCCCCGCTCATGCCCCGTGTCTCCCTCATTTACCCCCCCACCCCCGCTCATGCCCCGAGTCTCCCCTGTTCCCCCACCCCCGCTCATGCCCACGTGTCTCCCCTGTTCCCCCCGACCCCCCGCTCATGCCTCGTGTTTCCCTTATTCCCCCACCCCCTGCTCATGCCCTGTGTCTCCCTCCTTTTCCCCCCACCCACCGTTCATGCCCCGTTGTCTCCCCTGTTCCCCCCACCCCCTGCTCATGCCCCATGTCTACCTCTGTTCCCCCCAGCCCCGCTCATGCCCCATGTCTCCCTCCTTTTCCCCCCACCCCCCGCTCATGCCCCGTGTCTCCCCTGTTCCGCCCACCCCTCGCTCATGCCCCGTGTCTCTCTCGTGTTCCTGCCAACCCCCACCTCATGCCCCGTGTCTCTCTTGTTCTCCCACCCCCCGCTCATGCCCCATGTCTCCCTCCTTTTCCCCCCACCCCCCGCTCATGCCCCGTGTCTCTCTCGTGTTCCTGTCAACCCCCGCCTCATGCCCCGTGTCTCTCTTGTTCTCGCACCCCCCGCTCATGCCCCATGTCTCCCTCCTTTTCCCCCCACCCCCCGCTCATGCCCACGTGTCTCCCCTGTTCCCCCCCACCTCCTACTCATGCCCTGTGTCTTCCTCCTTCCCCACCTGCTCATGCCCCTTGTCTCCCCTGTTTTTCCCCCCACCCCCGCTCATGCCCATGTGTCTCCCCTGTTCCCCTACATTCCCTGCTCATGCCCCGTGTCTCCCTACTGTTCCACCCCTACCCCCAGCTCATGCCCCAGGTCTCTCCTCTTCCTCCACCCCCGCTCATGGCCTGCATCTTTCTCTTGTTCCCCCCCACCCCCCGCTCATGCCCCGTGTCTTCCCTGTTCCCCCCACTCCCCGCTCATGCACTCTATCTCCCCCGTTCCCCTCCCACCCCCTGCTCGTGGCCCGTATCTCCCCTGTTTGCTCTCCACCCCCGCTCATGCCCCGTGTCTCCCTCCCATTCCCCCCACCCCCGCTCATGCCCACGTGCCTCCCCTGTTCCCCCCACCCCCCGCTCATGCCCCGTGTCTCTCTTGTTCCCCCCACCCCCCGCTCATGCCCCATGTCTCCCTCCTTTCCCCCCACCCCCTCGCTCATGCCCCTTGTCTCCCCTGTTCCCCCCACACCCCACTCATGCCCCGTGTCTACCTCCGTTCCCCCCACCCCCCGCTCCTGCCCTGTGTCTACTTCCGTTGCCCGCCACCCCCCGCTCATGCCCCGTGTCTCCCTCCTTTTCCCCACACCCCTGCTCATGCCCCGTGTCTCCCCTGTTACCCCCGCTCATGCCCTGTCTCCCTCCCATTCCCCCCACCCCCCGCTCATGCCCCGTATCTCCACTGTTCTCCCCCACCCCCCGCTCATGCCCCGTGTCTCCACTGTTCCCCCATCCCCCGCTCAGGCCCCATGTCTCTCTCCTTTTCCCCCCCACCCCTCGCTCATGCCCCGTTTCTCCCCTGTTCCCCCCAACCCCCGCTCATGCCCTGTGTCTCCCTCCTTTTCCCCCCACCCCCTGCTCATGCCCCGTGTCTCCCCTGTTACCCCCTGCTCATGCACTGTGTCTCCCTCCCATTCCCCCCACCCCTTGCACATGCCCCATGTCTCCCTTTTCCCCCCCACCCCCTGCTCATGCCCCGTGTCTCCCTCCTTCCCCCACCCCCTGCTCATGCCCCGTGTCTCCCTCCTTTACCCCCCACCCCCCCGCTCATGCCCCTAGTCTCCCGTTCCCCCCACCCTCCACTCATGCCCCGTGTCTACCTCTGTTCCCCCCACCCCCCGCTCATGCCCCGTGTCTCCCTCCTTTTCCCCCTACCCCCCGCTCATGCCCACGTGTCTCCCCTGTTCTCCCCCACCCTCCACTCATGCCCCGTGTCTCCCTACTGTTCCTCCCACCCCCGCTCATGCCCTGTGTCTTCCTCCTTCCCCCTGCTCGTGCCCCTTGTCTTTCCTGTTGTTCCCCCCACCCCCGCTCATGCCCAACTGTCTCCCCTGTTCCCCTACATTCCCTGCTCACTGCTCATGCCCCATGTCTCCCTACTATTCCCCCCTACCCCCAGCTCATGCCCAGTGTCTCCCCTCTTCCCCCACCCCCGCTCATGGCCCGTGTCTCTCTCTTGTTCCCCCCACCCCCCGCTCATGCCCCGTGTCTTCCCTGTTCCCCCACCCCCCGCTCATGCGCCGTGTCTCCCCTGTTCCCCCCACCCCCTGCTCATGCCTCGTGTCTCCCCTGTTTGCCCCCCACCCCCGCTCATGCCCCGTGTCTCCCTCCCGTTCCCCCCTCCCCTGCTCATGCCCCCTGTTTCTCCTGTTCCCCCCACCCCCCCACTCATGCCCCGTGTCTTCCCTGTTCCCCCCACCCCCAGCTCATGCCCTGTGTCTCCCCTGTTCCACCCACCCCCGCTCATGCCCCGTGTCTACCTCCGTTCCCCCCACCCCGATCATGCCCTGTGTCTCCCTCCTTTTCCCCCACCCCTGCTCATGCCCTGTGTCTCCCCTGTTCCCCCCACCCCCGCTCATGCCCCGTGTCTACCTCCGTTACCCCCACCCCGATCATGCCCTGTGTCTCCCTCCTTTTCCCCCCACCCCCCGCTCATGCCCACGTGTCTCCTCTGTTCCCCCACCCCCCACTCATGCCCTGTCTCCCTCCTTTTCCCCACGACCCCCACTCATGCCCTGTCTCCCTCCTTTTCCCCACCACCTGCTCATGCCCCGTGTCTCCCCAGTTCCCCCCACCCCCTGCTCATGCCCCTTGCCTCCCCTGTTCCCCCCAACCCCCTGCTCATGCCCCCTGTCTCCCTCCTTTTCCCCCCACCCCCCGCTCATGGCCCGTGTCTTCCCTGTTCCCCCACCTCCTGCTCATGCCCCGTGTATCCCTCATTTTCCCCCCACCCCCCGCTAATGCCCACGTGTCTCCTATGTTCCCCCCCACCCCCGTTCATGCCCCTGGTCTCCCTCCTTTTCCCCCCACCCCCCGCTCATGCCCAGTGTCTCCCCTGTTCCCCCACCCCCTGCTCATGCCCCGTGTCTCCCCTGTTCCCCCTACCCCTCGCTCATGCCCCATGTCTCCCTCCTTTCCCCCAAATCCCCGCTCATGCCCCATGTCTCCCCTGTTCCCCACCTCCTGCTCATGCCCCGTGTCTCCCTCCTTTTCCCCCCACCCCCTGCTCATGCTCCAAGACTACCTTGTTCCCCCCACCCACGCTCATGCCCACGTGTCTCATCTGTTATCCCTACCCCCCACTCATGCCCCGTGTCTCCCTCCTTTCCCCCCCAACCCCCGCTCATGCCCCATGTCTCCCCTGTTTCCCCCCACCCCCGCTCATACCCCGTGTCTCCTCTGTTCCCCCACCCCCCTGCTCATGCCCCGTGTCTCCCTCCTTTCCCCCCACCCCCCGCTCATGCCCCATGTCTCCCCTGTTCCCCCCACCTCCTGCTCATGGCCTGCGTCTCCCTCCTTTTCCCCCCACCTCTTGCTCATGCCCCATGTCTCCCCTGTTCCCCCCCACCCACCGCTCATGCCCTGTGTCTCCCTCCTTTCCCCCCCCACCCCTGCTCATGCCCTGTCTCCCTCCTTTCCCCCCACCCCCGCTCATGTCCCGTGTCTCCCCTGTTCCCTCCCACCCCCCGCTCATGCCCTGTGTCTCCCTCCTTTTCCCCCCCACCCCCGCTCATGCCCCATGTCTTCCCTGTTCCCCCAACACCCCACTCATGCCCACGTGTCTCCCCTGTTCCCCCGGCTCATGCCCTGTGTCTCTCTCCTTGAACCCCCCACCCCTGCTCATGCCCCATGTCTCTCTCTTGTTCCCCCCACCCCTCAGTCATGCCCTGTGTCTCCCTCCTTTTCCCCATCACCCACTCATGCCCCGTGTCTCCCTCCTTTTCCCCCCACATGCTTCTCATGCCCCGTGTCTCCCTCTTTTTCCCCCACCCCCTGTTCATGCCCTGTGTTCCCCCTGTTACCCCCACCCCCGCTCATGCCCACATGTCTCCCATGTTTCCCCCCACCCCCGCTCATGCCCCGTGTCTCCCTCCTATTCCCCCACCCTCCCCTCATGCCCCGTGTCTCCCCTGTTACTCCCCACACCCCCGCTCGTGCCCCGTGTATCCCCTGCTCCCCCACCCCCCGCTCATGCCCCATGTCTACCTCCTTTTCCCCCCACCCCCGCTCATGCCCATTGTCTCCCCTGTTCCCCCACCCCCAGCTCATGCCCACGTGTCTCCCCTGTTCCCCCCACCCCCCGCTCATGGCCCATGTCTCCCTACTGTTCCCCCCACCCCCTGCTCATGGCCCGTGTCTCCCTCCTTTTCCCTCCTACCCCCCGCTCATGGCCCATGTCTCCCCGGTTCCCCCCAACCCCGCTCATGCCCCGTGTCTATCTCCATTCCCCTCCACCCCCACTAATGCCCACGTGTCTCCTCTGTTCCCCCACCCCCTGTTCATGCCCCGTGTCTCCCTCCTTTTCCCCCCACCCTCCGCTCATGCCCCGTGTCTACCCTGTTCCCCCCACCCAGTGCTCATGCCCCGTGTCTCCCCTGTTCCCCCTACCCCCCGCTCATGCCCCATGTCTCCCTCCTTTCCCCCCAAATCCCCGCTCATGCCCCATGTCTCCCATGTTCCCCCACCTCCTGCTCATGCCCCTTGTCTCCATCCTTTTCCCCCCACCCCCTGCTCATGCTCCAGGTCTACCCTGTTCCCACCACCCCCTGCTCATGCCCACGTGTCTCCTCAGTTCCCCCTACCCCCCACTCATGCCCCGTGTCTCCCTTCTTTCCCCCCTCACCCCCCGCTCATGCCCCATGTCTCCCCTGTTCCCCCCACACCATGCTCATACCCCGTGTCTCCCCTGCTCCCCCCCACCCCCCCGCTCATGCCCCATGTCTCCCTCCTTCTCCCCCCACCCCCCGCTCA
This sequence comes from Ambystoma mexicanum, assembly GCF_040938575.1. Taxonomy (NCBI): domain Eukaryota; kingdom Metazoa; phylum Chordata; class Amphibia; order Caudata; family Ambystomatidae; genus Ambystoma; species Ambystoma mexicanum. The sequence continues at coordinate 422,130,222 of NC_090939.1, read as the reverse complement.
TGCCCTGTGTCTCCCCTGTTCCCCCCACCTCCTGCTCATGGCCTGTGTCTCCCCTGTTCCCCCACCCCCGCTCATGCCCTGTGTCTCTCTAGTGTTCCCCCCCACCCCCTGCTCATGCCCCGTGTCTCTCTTGTTCTTGTTCTCTCTCTCTCTTGTTCTCCCACCCCCTGCTCATGCCCCATGTCTCCCTCCTTTTCCCCCACTCCGTCTCCCTCCTCATGCCCACATGTCTCCCCTGTTCCCCCCACCCCCCGCTCATGCCCTGTGTCTCTCTTGTTCCCCCAACCCCCTGCTCATGCCCCATGTCTCCCTCCTTTTCCCCCCACCCCCTCGCTCATGCCCCTTGTCTCCCCTGTTCCCCCCACACCCCACTCATGCCCCGTGTCTACCTCTGTTCCCCCCACCCCCTGCTCATGCCCTGTGTCTACTTCCGTTGCCCGCCACCCCCGCTCATGCCCCATGTCTCCCTCCTTTTCCCCACACCCCCGCTCATGCCCCGTGTCTCCCCTGTTACCCCCGCTCATGCCCTGTCTCCCTCCCATTCCCCCCCACCCCCCGCTCATGCTCCGTATCTCCACTGTTCTCCCCCCCTGCTCATGCCCCGTGTCTCCACTGTTCCCCCATCCCCCGCTCAGGCCCCATGTCTCTCTCCTTTTCCCCCCCACCCCTCGCTCATGCCCCATTTCTCACCTGTTCCCCCACCCCCCGCTCATGCCCTGTGTCTCCCTCCTTTTCCCCCCACTCCCTGCTCATGCCCCGTGTCTCCCCTGTTACCCCCCGCTCATGCCCTGTGTCTCCCTCCCGTTCCCCCACACCCCCTGCTCATGCCCCATGTCTCCCTTTTCCCCCCCACTCCCTGCTCATGCCCCGTGTCTCCCTCCTTCCACCCACCCCCTGCTCATGCCCAGTCTCCCTCCTTTACCCCCCACCCCCCCGCTCATGCCCCTAGTCTCCCCTGTTCCCCCCGACCCACCTCTCATGCCTGTGTCTCCCCTGTTCCCCCCACCCCCGCTCATGCTTCGTGTCTCCCTCCTTTTCCCTCCCACCCCCCGTTCATGCCCCATTGTCTCCCCTGTTCCCCCCACCCTCCGCTCATGCCCCGTGTCTACCTCTGTTCCCCCCACCCCCCGCTCATGCCCCGTGTCTCCCTCCTTTTCCCCCATACCCCCCGCTCATGCCCATGTGTCTCCCCTGTTCTCCCCCACCCTCCACTCATGCCCCGTGTCTCCCTACTGTTCCTCCCACCCCCCGCTCATGCCCTGTGTCTTCCTCCTTCCCCCCTGCTCATGCCCCTTGTCTTTCCTGTTGTTCCCCCCACTCCCGCTCATGCCCATCTGTCTCCCCTGTTCCCCTACATTCCCTGCTCACTGCTCATGCCCTGTGTCTCCCTACTATCCCCCCCTACCCCCAGCTCATGCCCTGTGTCTCCCCTCTTCCCCGACCCCCGCTCATGGCCCGTGTCTCTCTCTTGTTCCCCCCAGCCCCTCTCATGCCACGTGTCTTCCCTGTTCCCCCCCACCCCCCGCTCATGCGCCGTGTCTCCCCTGTTCCCCCCCACCCCCTGCTCATGCCCCGTGTCTCCCCTGTTTGCCCCCCACCCCCCGCTCATGCCCCGTGTCTCCCTCCCATTCCCCCCTCCCCTGCTCATGCCCCGTGTTTCTCCTGTTCCCCCCACCCCCCACTCATGCCCCGTGTCTTCCCTGTTCCCCCCACCCCCAGCTCATGCCCTGTGTCTCCCCTGTTCCACCCACCCCCGCTCATGCCCCGTGTCTACCTCTGTTCCCCCACCCCGATCATGCCCTGTGTCTCCCTCCTTTTCCCCCACCCCTGCTCATGCCCTGTGTCTCCCCTGTTCCCCCCACCCCCGCTCATGCCCCGTGTCTACCTCCGTTACCCCCCACCCCCGATCATGCCCTGTGTCTCCCTCCTTTTCCCCCCACCCCCTGCTCATGCCCACGTGTCTCCTCTGTTCCCCCACCCCCCACTCATACCCTGTCTCCCTCCTTTTCCCCCCACCCCCACTCATGCCCTGTCTCCCTCCTTTTCCCCCACCACCTGCTCATGCCCCGTGTCTCCCCTGTTCCCCCCACCCCCTGCTCATGCCCCTTGCCTCCCCTGTTCCCCCCAACCCCCTGCTCATGCCCCCTGTCTCCCTCCTTTCCCCCCCACCCCCCGCTCATGCCCCGTGTCTTCCCTGTTCCCCCACCTCCTGCTCATGCCCCGTGTCTCCCTCCTTTTCCCCCCACCCCCGCTAATGCCCACGTGTCTCCTATGTTCCCCCCCACCCCCGTTCATGCCCCTTGTCTCCCTCCTTTTCCCCCCCACCCCCCGCTCATGCCCAGTGTCTCCCCTGTTCCCCCACCCCCTGCTCATGCCCCGTGTCTCCCCTGTTCCCCCTACCCCCCGCTCATGCCCCATGTCTCCCTCCTTTCCCCCAAATCCCCGCTCATGCCCCATGTCTCCCCTGTTCCCCCACCTCCTGCTCATGCCCTGTGTCTCCCTCCTTTTCCCCCCACCCCCTGCTCATGCTCCAGGTCTACCCTGTTCCCCCATCACGCTCATGCCCACGTGTCTCCTCTGTTATCTCTACCCCCCACTCATGCCCCGTGTCTCCCTCCTTTTCCCCCCACCCCCTGCTCATGCCCCATGTCTCCCCTGTTTCCCCCCACCCCTGCTCATACCCCGTGTCCCCCTGTTCCCCCCACCCCCCTGCTCATGCCCCGTGTCTCCCTCCTTTCCCCCCCACCCCCCGCTCATGCCCCATGTCTCCCCTGTTCCCCCCACCCACCGCTCATGCCCTGTGTCTCCCTCCTTTTCCCCCACCCCTGCTCATGCCCTGTGTCTCCCTCCTTTCCCCCCCACCCCCCGCTCATGTCCCGTGTCTCCCCTGTTCCCTCCCACCCCCCGCTCATGCCCTGTGTCTCCCTCCTTTTCCCGCCCACCCCCGCTCATGCCCCAAGTCTTCCCTGTTCCCCCCACCCCCCACTCATGCCCACGTGTCTCCCCTGTTCCCCCGCTCATGCCCTGTGTCTCTCTCCTTGAACCCCCCACCCCTGCTCATGCCCCATGTCTCTCTCTTGTTCCCCCCACCCCTCAGTCATGCCCTGTGTCTCCCTCCTTTTCCCCCATCACCCACTCATGCCCCGTGTCTCCCTCCTTTTCCCCCCACATCCTGCTCATGCCCGTGTCTCCCTCTTTTTCCCCCACCCCCTGTTCATGCCCTGTGTTCCCCCTGTTACCCCCACCCCCCGCTCATGCCCACATGTCTCCATGTTCCCCCCCACCCCCGCTCATGCCCCGTGTCTCCCTCCTTTTCCCCCACCCTCCCCTCATGCCCCGTGTCTCCCCTGTTACTCCCCACACCCCCGCTCGTGCCCCGTGTATCCCCTGCTCCCCCACCCCCCGCTCATGCCCCATGTCTACCTCCTTTTCCACCCACCCCCGCTCATGCCCCTTGTCTCCCCTGTTCCCCCACCCCCCGCTCATGCCCACGTGTCTCCCCTGTTCCCCCCCACCCCCCGCTCATGGCCCGTGTCTCCCTACTGTTCCCCCACCCCCTGCTCATGGCCCGTGTCTCCCTCCTTTTCCCTCCTACCCCCGGCTCATGGCCCGTGTCTCCCCGGTTCCCCCCACCCCCGCTCATGCCCCGTGTCTATCTCCGTTCCCCTCCACCCCCACTCACGCCCCATGTCTCCCTCATTTTCCCCCCAACCCCACTGATGCTCTGTTGTGTTCTCTTTATACACCCCGCCTTCCCTTTCCATGGTGGCCATCTTGGTAAAAGATTTTCCGTCCTACACCGGGACGCCGCATGCGTCCCGGTTTGGGAAGAAAAACATTTTTTTTACCACCCGGGGTTCCCACTTTGAGGACCTAGGATGCTAGTGGTCTTCATCTATTGAAAAGGACGTTATGGTTACGTTGCACTAATAAAAACCTATGAAATTCAGTAAAAATAAAATGTGTTACAGGGACGTTATGGTTAAGTTGCGCTAATAAAAACCTATGAAATTCAATGAAAAACTTTGTTAAAGGGACGTTATCGTTCAGTTGCACTAATAAAAACCTATGAAATTCAATGAAAAGATTTTGTTAAAGGGACGTTATGGTAAAGTTGCGCTACTAAAAACCTATGAAATTCAGTGAAAAAACTTTGTTAAAGGGACGTTATGGTTCCAAGTAAAACCGAAAAACCCTTGTAATTCGCCAGTTATGGTAAGCTAAGCAACCATAACTCGCGCCACCACCGTGCACTGCTAAGCCTAACACCCAGGACATCAAAGATGACATCACAAATGTAATTGATGACATCATTGATGATATCACATGTCTGGCTCACTCTTTATTTCTTTACTGACAAATCTAGGGCACATGGTTTTATTCAGTAGCAGGCAGGAAATTACAATTGAAAAGGTCCTATATTTGTAGAGTTATCCCTCAAGTATGTTTTTACAGACCAGTCATGTCATATGAAACATATACATAAAGGAAGACCCAAGACACTTATGCCTGAGGATGCAAAGGAGGAAGAAGAGGATGATGAGAATGAGGTAGAGGAAAACCCTACCACCCGCACTAGACGTGAGTCTTGGGTGTGGCGGTTATTTACCATTCATGGTAATGTTCCTAAGGCTCGTGCGAACCGTGTTACCTGCAATGAGTGCAAAATGATACTCAGTCGTGGGAAGCACGGTAAGTACACCTTTGGGACCACTACTATGAAGCGACACCTGAGGTCATTTCACTCTGGGGCTATTCGCAGGGTTGTACCTTGCGAAGAACGTAGCAGGTTGATTTCCTCTATTTCATCCTCTGTTTCTGATCCTGTCACCACAAGGACCACCTCTGTGGGACAGCGTCTTCCTCAAGCTGCCTCACAGGCCATACAGAATGCTGATGACCCTTACTTTTCGAGGGTCACAGTTGTATGTATGTACTGTGACACAGTACTCTGCAGGGGGGAGCGACTTCGTAGTGCTTTTGAGACTCTTGTCTCAGAGCACGAGAAGATCTGCTCACTACCCAAATAAAACCCACTCTACATCTTCCTCTCTCAGCTCGCCCTTTCTTATCCCTGTGGTTGGTGTCCCCCCTTTCCCCTCCTTTCCCCTTCTCTCCTAGTGTGTCGTGTGAAACCAAATAAAATAAAAAATATCAAAAATCAAAAATAAAATAAGGCTCTTTTCAGAGCCGCCTTTCACAGTTAAAAAATAGAAGTGAAAATAAATGAAGCAGGGCCCTTTGTGTTTTTTAGAAGTCCGCGGACAGTTCGTGAACATTTAAAAAATTGGGTTGCTAACTCATCACAAACATTGCAATTTTCTCTGGGAAGAAATGGTGGCTCTGAAAATAGCCTTTGGGTGGTGTTTGTAAGTCAAAAATTATAAATTCTTAACACCTACTTCAAAATGGTTGTTGTAATTCCAAAAAAGGTCGCAATGCATTTTGTACATTTCTCAGAAAAATCTGATTGCCAGCATAAGTAAAATGGACTCCATCTCTGCGAAAAATGTATGTACTATGAAACATAATATTTTCATTGTGAAAAGAGGACATGCCAAAATCTCTTAGAAAGGCACAAACAGCCTTATTAACATTGTGCCTTGCTTTTTCCATTTGTGGACCAAATGAAGAAGAACGAAGCCACATTTGTCTCTGCGTCGTGGGTACAGGAGGGAGACACGGGGTATGAGTGGGGGGTGGGGGGCAACACGAGGGAGACACGGGTCATGAGCCGGGGGTGGGGGGAACAGGGCAGTCATGGGGCATGAGCAGGGGGTGGGGTGTACAGGAGGGAGACAGGGGACATGAGCAGGGGGTGGGGGGTATAGGAGGGAGACACGGGGCATGAGCAGGGGGTGGGGGTATAGGAGGGAGACACGGGGCATGAGCAGGGGGTGGGGGGCAACAGGAGAGAGACACGGGGCATGAGCGGGTGGTGGGGGGAACATGGGAGACACGGGGCATGAGCGGGGGAACAGGGCAGACACGGGGCATGAGCGGGGGTGGGGGGTGCAGGAGTGAGACACGGGGCCTGAGCGGGCGGTTTAGGTAAAACGAGGGAGACACAGGGCATGAGCGGGGGTTGGAGGGATCAGGGCAGACATGGGCATGAGCAGGGCTTGGGGGTAACACGAGAGAGATAGGGCATGAGCAGGGGGTGGGGGCAACACAAGGGAGACATGGGGCATGAGCAGGGGGTGGGGGTAACATGATGGAGACATGGGGCATGAGCGGGGGGTGGGGGGTACCACGAGAGAGACACGGGGCATGAGCAGGGGGGTGGGGGAACAGGAGGGAGAAACGAGGCTTGAGCGGGAGGTGGGTGAACAGGAGGGAGACACGGGGCCTGAACGGGCAGTTTAGGTAACACGAGGGAGACACAGGACATGAGCGGGGGTTGGAGGGATCAGGGCAGACATGGGCATGAGCGGGTATGGGGGGTACAGGAGGGAGACACGGGGCATGAGCGGGGGTGGGGGTAACACGAGGGAGAGACAGGGCATGAGCGGGGGGTGGGGGGGTACAGGAGGGAGACACGGTACATGATCGGCGGTTGGGGTACAGGAGGGAGAGACGAGGCATGAGCAGGGGGTGGGGGTACAGGAGGGAGACACAGGGCATGAGTGGGGGGTGGGGGGTAACACAGGGCATGAGCGGTGGGTGGGGGGCAACACGAGGGAGACATGGGTCATGAGTGGGGGGTGGGGGTACAGGAGGGAGTCACAAGGCATGAGCGGGGGTGGGGGCAACACGAGGGAGACATAGGGCATGAGCGGGGGTGGGGGGCAACACGAGGGAGACATAGGGCATAAGTGGGGGTGGGGGGCAACATGAGGGAGACACGGGACATGAACGGGGGGAACAATGCAGACATGGGGCATGAGTGGGGGTGGGGGGTACAGGAGGAAGACATGGGACATGAGCAGGGGTGGGGGGTACAGGAGGGAGACACGGGATATGAGTGGGGGTGGGGGGCAACACGGGTCATGAGCCGGGGGTGGGGGGAACAGGGCAGTCATGGGGCATGAGCAGGGGGTGGGGTTTACAGGAGGGAGACAGGGGACATGAGCAGGGGGTGGGGGTTATAGGAGGGAGACACGGGGCATGAGCAGGGGGTGGGGGTACAGGAGGGAGACACGGGGCATGAGCAGGGGGTGGGGGGCAACAGGAGAGAGACACGGGGCATGAGCGGGGGTAGGGGGGAACAGGAGAGAGACACGGGGCATGAGCTGGGGGTGGGGGGCTACAGGAGAGAGACACGGGTCCTGAGTGGGGGTTGGGGGCAACACAATGGAAACACAGGGCATGAGGGGGGTGGGGGGAACAGGGGAGACACGGGGCATGAGGGGGGCTGGGGGGAACAGGGCAGACACGGTGCATGAGTGGGGGGTGGGGGTACAGGAGGGAGTCACAAGGCATGAGCGGGGGTGGGGGCAACACGAGGGAGACATAAGGCATGAGCGGGGGTGGGGGGCAACACGAGGGAGACATAGGGCATAAGTGGGGGTGGGGGGCAACATGAGGGAGACACGGGGCATGAACGGGGGGAACAATGCAGACATGGGGCATGGGTGGGGGGTACAGGAGGAAGACATGGGACATGAGCAGGGGTGGGGGTTACAGGAGGGAGACACGGGGTATGAGTGGGGGTGGGGGGCAACACGAGGGAGACACGGGTCATGAGCCGGGGGTGGGGGGAACAGGGCAGTCATGGGGCATGAGCAGGGGGTGGGATGTACAGGAGGGAGACAGGGGACATGAGCAGGGGGTGGGGGGTATAGGAGGCAGACACGGGGCATGAGCAGGGGGTGGGGGTACAGGAGGGAGACACGGGGCATGAGCAGGGGGTGGGGGGCAACAGGAGAGAGCCATGGGGCATGAGCGGGGGGTAGGGGGGAACAGGAGAGAGACACGGGGCATGAGCTGGTGGTGGGGGGCAACAGGAGAGAGACATGGGGCATGATCATAGGGTGGGGGAACAGGGTAGACACAGGGCATGAGCGGGCTGTGGGGGGAACAGAGGAGATAAGGGGCATGAGCAGGGGGTGGGGGGAAAAGGAGAGAGACACGGGGCATGAGGGTACACAAGGAAGACACAGGGCATGAGCGGGGGGTGGGGAGAACACAAGTGAGACACGGGGCATGTACGGGGAGTGGGGGGAACACGAGGGAGAAACGGGGCATGAGCGGGGGTGGGGGGTAACACGAGGGAAACATGGGGCATGAGCGGGGGGTGGGGAACATGACGGAGACACCGGGCATGAGCGGGGGGCAACATGAGGGAGACATGGGGCATGAGAGGGGGTGGGGGGCAACACGAGGGAGACATGGGTCATGAGAGCTGGGTGGGGGAACACAAGGGAAACAAGGGGCATGAGCAGGGGGTGGGGGGGAACAGGAGGGAGACACGGGGCATGAGCAGGGGTTGGGGGGAACAGGGGAGACACGGGGTATGAGCGGGTGGTAGGGGGAACAGGGCAGACACGGGGCATGAGCAGGGGGTGTGGGGAACAGGAGGGAGACACAGGGCATGAGCGGGGGGTGGGGGAACAGGTGGGAGACACAAAGCATGAGCAGGGGGTGGGATGCACAGGAGGGAGACACGGGGCATGAGCGGGGGGTGGGAGAACAGGAGGGAGACACAGGGCATGAGCGGGGGGTGGGGGAACAGGTGGGAGACACAAAGCATGAGCAGGGGGTGGGATGCACAGGAGGGACACACAGGGCATGAGCGGGGGGTGGGGGAACAGGTGGGAGACACAAAGCATGAGCAGGGGGTGGGATGCACAGGAGGGACACACAGGGCATGAGCGGGGGTGGGGGGAACATGAGAGAGACAAGGGGCATGAGCGGGGGGTGTGGGGGAACAGGGGAGACACGGGGCATGAGCGGGGGGTGGGGGGAACAGGAGAATGACACGGGGCATGAGCGGGGGTTGGGGGGAAACAGGGGAGACACAGGGCATGAGCTGGGGTGGGGGGAACAGGAGAGAAACATGGGGCATGAGCGGGGGTGGGGGGCAACAGGAGAGAGACACAGGGCATGAGCGGGCGGTGGGGGGCAACAGGAGAGAGACACAGGGCATGAGCGGGGGGTGGGGGGTAACAGGAGGGAGACACTGGGTATGAGCGGGGGTGGGGGAACAGGAGAGAGACACAGAGCATGAGCGGGGGGTGGGGGGAACAGGAAAGAGACACAGGGAATGAGCGGGGGGTGGGGGAACAGGTGGGAGACACAAAGCATGAGCAGGGGGTGGGATGCACAGGAGGGACACACAGGGCTGAGCGGGGGTGGGGGGAACATGAGAGAGACAAGGGGCATGAGCGGAGGGTGTGGGGGAACAGGGGAGACACGGGGCATGAGCGGGGGGTGGGGGGAACAGGAGAATGACACGGGGCATGAGCGGGGGTTGGGGGGAAACAGGGGAGACACAGGGCATGAGCTGGGGTGGGGGGAACAGGAGAGAAACATGGGGCATGAGCGGGGGTGGGGGGCAACAGGAGAGAGACACAGGGCATGAGCGGGCGGTGGGGCGCAACAGGAGAGAGACACAGGGCAGGAGCGGGGGGTGGGGGGTAACAGGAGGGAGACACTGGGTATGAGCGGGGGTGGGGGAACAGGAGAGAGACACAGAGCATGAGCGGGGGGTGGGGGGAACAGGAAAGAGACACAGGGAATGAGCGGGGGGTGTGGGGGCAACAGGAGAGAGACACAGGGCATGAGCAGGGAGTGGGGGGGAACAGGGGAGACACGGGGCATGAACGGGGGGTGGGGGAGCAGAGGAGACAAGGGGCATGAGCAGCGGGTGGGGTGAAAAGGAGGGAGACATGGGGCATGAGCAGGGGGTGGTGGGGACAAGAGAGGCTCGGGCCATGAGCAGGGGGTGGGGAGGAATAGGGGAAACAAGGGGCATGAGCAGGGGGGGACAGGGGAGACACATGGCATAAGAGGGGGGTGGGGGTAACAGGGGAGACATAGGGCATGAGCAGGGGGTGGGGGTAACACAAGGGAAACACGGGGCATGAGCGGGGGGTGGGGCGGAACATGGGAGACACGGGGCATGAGCGGGGGAACAGGGTAGACACGGGGCATGAGCGGGTGTGGGGGGTGCAGGAGTGAGACACGGGGCCTGAACGGGCAGTTTAGGTAACACGAGGGAGACACGGGGCATGAGCGGGGGTTGGAGGGATCAGGGCAGACACGGGCATGAGCGGGTATGGGGGGTACAGGAGGGAGACACGGGGCATGAGCGGGGGTGGGGGTAAAACGAGGGAGAGACAGGGCATGAGCGGGGGGTGGGGGGGTACAGGAGGGAGACACGGGACATGATCGGGGGTTGGGGGTACAGGAGGGAGAGACGAGGCATGAGCAGGGGATGGGGGTACAGGAGGGAGACACAGGGCATGAGTGGGGGGTGGGGGGTAACACAGGGCATGAGCAGGGGGTGGGGGGCAACACGAGGTAGACACAGGGCATGAGTGGGGGGTGGGGGGCAACACGAGGGAGACATGGGTCATGAGTGGGGGTGGGGGGCAACACGATGGAAACACAGGGCATGCGCGGGGGGTGGGGGGAACAGGGAAGACACAGGGCATGAGCGGGGGCTGGGGGGAACAGGGCAGACACGGTGCATGAGTGGGGGGTGGGGGTACAGGAGGGAGTCATAAGGAATGAGCGGGGGTGGGGGCAACACGAGGGAGACATAGGGCATGAGCGGGGGTGGGGGGCAACACGAGGGAGACATAGGGCATGAGCGGGGGTGGGGGGCAACACGAGGGAGACATAGGGCAGAAGCAGGGCTGGGGGGCAACACGAGGGAGACACGGGGCATGAGCGGGGGAACAATGCAGACATGGGGCATGAGCGGGGGTGGGGGGTACAGGAGGAAGACATGGGACATGAGCAGGGGTGGGGGGTACAGGAGGGAGACACGGGGTATGAGTGGGGGGCAACACGAGGGAGACATGGGTCATGATCCGGGGGTGGGGGGAACAGGGCAGTCATGGGGCATGAGCAGGGGGTGGGGGGTACAGGAGGGAGACAGGGGACATGAGCAGGGGGTGGGGGGTATAGGAGGGAGACACGGGGCATGAGCAGGGGGTGGGGGTACAGGAGGGAGACACGGGGCATTAGCGGGGTTGGGGGGCAACACGAGGGAGACACGGGTCATGAGATGGGTGGGGGAAACATGAGGGAGACACGGGGCATGAATGGGGGGTGGGGGGAACTCAGGGCATGAGTGGGGGGTGGGGGGAACAGGAGGCAGACATGGGGCATGAGCGGGGCTTGGGGGGTAAAACGAGGGAAACACGGGGCATGAGCAGGGGGTGGGGGGGACAGGGGAGACACGGGGCATGAGCGGGGGTGGGGGGAACAGGGCAGACGCGGTGGGTGGGGGGTACAGGAGGGAGTCACGGGGCATGAGCGGGGGGTGGGGGTTAACACGAGGGAGACACGGGGCATGAGCAGGGGGTGGGGGGCAACACGAGGGAGGCACGGGGCATGAGCGGGGGTGGGGGGTAACATGAGGGAGACACAGGGCATAATCGGGGTGGGGGCAATACGAGGGAGATGCAGGGCATGATCGGGGGTGGGGGCAACATGAGGGAGATGGAGATACAGGGAATGAGCGGGGGTGGGGGGCAACATGAGGGAGACACGGGGCATGAGCGGGGGCGGGGGCAACACGAGGGAGACACGGGGCATGAACGGGGGTGGGGGAACAGGGCAGACACGGGGCCTGACCAGGGGGGAGTGGCGCAAAATGAGGGAGACACGGGGCATGACGGGGGGGTGGGGGGAACAGGGGAGACACAGGGCATGAGCGGGGGTGGGGGAACAGGAGGGAGACACGGGACATGAGCGGGGGGTGGGGGAAGAAGGCAGACACGGGCATGAGCGGGGTGTGGGGGGTTCAGGAGGGAGACACGGGGTATGAGCAGGGGTGGGGGGTAACGTGAGGGAGACACGGGGCATGAGCGGGGGGTGGCGGGCAACGCGAGGGAGACACAGGGCATGAGCAGGGGGTGGGGGCAACACAAGGGAGACACGGAACATGAATGGGGGGTTGGGGCAACACAAAGGAGACACGGGGCATGAGCGGGGGGTGGGGGGTAACACGAGGGAGACACGGGGCATGAGCGGGGGGTGGGGAGGAACAGGGCAGACACAGAGCATGAGCGGGGTGTGAGGGGTACAGGAGGGAGACATGTGACATGAGCGGGAGGTGGGGGGTACAGGAGGGAGACACGGGGCATGAGTGGGGCGTGGGGGGATCATGAGGGAGACACGGGGGATTAGCGGGGGTTGGGGGGTACAGTAGGGAGACACGGGGCATGAACGGGGGTTGGGGGATCGTGAGGGAGACACGGGGGATGAGCGGGGGGTGTGGGGCAACACGATGGAAACACAGGGCATGCGCGGGAGGTGGGGGGAACAGGGAAGACACAGGGCATGAGCGGGGGCTGGGGGGAACTGGGCAGGCACGGTGCATGAGTGGGGGGTGGGGGTACAGGAGGGAGTCATAAGGAATGAGCGGGGGTGGGGGCAACACGAGGGAGACATAGGGCATGAGCGGGGTGGGGGCAACACAAGGGAGACATAGGGCAGAAGCAGGGGTGGGGGGCAACACGAGGGAGACACGGGGCATGAGCGGGGGAACAATGCAGACATGGGGCATGAGCGGGGTGGGGGTACAGGAGGAAGACATGGGACATGAGCAGGGGTGGGGGGTACAGGAGGGAGACATGGGGTATGAGTGGGGGGCAACACGAGGGAGACACGGGTCATGATCCGGGGGTGGGGGGAACAGGGCAGTCATGGGGCATGAGCAGGGGGTGGGGGGTACAGGAGGGAGACAGGGGACATGAGCAGGGGGTGGGGGGTATAGGAGGGAGACACGGGGCATGAGCAGGGTGTGGGGGTACAGGAGGGAGACACGGGGCATTAGCGGGGTTGGGGGGCAACACGAGGGAGACACGGGTCATGAGATGGGTGGGGGCAACATGAGGGAGACACGGGGCATGAACGGGGGGTGGGGAGAACACAGGGCATGAGTGGGGGGTGGGGGGAATAGGAGGCAGACATGGGGCATGAGCGGGCGTTGGGGGTAAAACGAGGGAAACACGGGGCATGAGCAGGGGGTGGGGGGGACAGGGGAGACACGGGGCATGAGCGGGGGGTGGGGGGAACAGGGCAGATGCGGGGCATGAGCGGTGGGTGGGGGGTACAGGAGGGAGTCACGGGGCATGAGCGGGGGGTGGGGGTTAACACGAGGGAGACACGGGGCATGAGCATGGGGTGGGGGGCAACACGAGGGAGACACGGGGCATGAGCGGGGGTGGGGGGTAACATGAGGGAGACATGGGGCATAATCGGGGTGGGGGCAATACGAGGGAGATGCAGGGCATGATCGGGGTGGGGGCAACATGAGGGAGATGGAGATACAGGGAATGAGCGGGGGTGGGGGGCAACACGAGGGAGACATGGGGCATGAGCGGGGGCGGGGGCAACACGAGGGAGACACGGGGCATGAACGGGGGTGGGGGAACAGGGCAGACACGGGGCATGACCAGGGGGGTGGGGCGCAACATGAGGGAGACACGGGGCATGACAGGGGGGTGGGGGGAACATGGGAGACACAGGGCATGAGCGGGGGTGGGGGAACAGGAGGGAGACATGGGACATGAGCGGGGGGTGGGGGAAGAAGGCAGACACAGGCATGAGCGGGGTGTGGGGGGTACAGGAGGGAGACACGGGGTATGAGCGGGGATGGGGGGTAATGTGAGGGAGACACGGGGCATAAGCGGGGGTGGCGGGCAGCGTGAGGGAGACACAGGGCATGAGCAGGGGGTGGGGGGGACAGGGGAGACACGGGGCATGAGCGGGGGGTGGGGGTTACAGGAGGGAGTCACGGGGCATGAGCAGGGGGTGGGGGTTAACACGAGGGAGACACAGGGCATGAGCGGGGGGTGGGGGGGTAACATGAGGGAGACATGGTGCATGATCGGGGTGGGGGCAATACGAGGGAGATGCAGGGCATGATCGGGGCGGGGTCAACACGAGGGAGACACGGGGCATGAACGGGGGTGGGGGAAACACGAGGGAGACACGGGGCATGAGCGGGGGCGGGGGAAACACGAGGGAGACACGGGGCATGAACGGGGGTGGGGGAACAGGGCAGACGTGGGGCATGACCAGGGGGGTGGGGCGCAACATGAGGGAGACATGGGGCATGAAAGGGGGGTGGGGGGAACAGGGGAGACACAGGGCATGAGCGGGGGTGGGGGAACAGGAGGGAGACACGGGACATGAGCGGGGGTGGGGGAAGAGGGCAGACACGGGCATGAGCGGGGTGTGGGGGGTACAGGAGGGAGACACGGGGTATGAGCGGGAGTGGGGGGTAACGTGAGGGAGACACGGGGCATGAGCGGGGGGTGGCGGGCAACGCGAGGGGGTGGGGGCAACACGAGGGAGACACGGGGCATGAGCGAGGGGTGGGGGGTAACATGAGGGAGACATGGGGCATGATCGGGGTTTGGGCAATACGAGGGAGATGCAGGGCATGATCGGGGGTGGGGGCAAGATGAGGGATATGGAGATATAGGGAATGAGCGGGGGTGGGGGGCAACACGAGGGAGACACGGGGCATGGGCGGGGGCAACACGAGGGAGACACGGGGCATGAACGGGGGTGGGGGAACAGGGCAGACATGGGACATGGCCAGGGGGGTGGGGCGTAACATGAGGGAGACACAGGGCATGACGGGGGGGTGGGGGGAACAGGGCAGACACAGGGCATGAGCGGGGGTGGGGGAACAGGAGGGAGACACAGGACATGAGCAGGGGGGTGGGGGAAGAGGGCAGACACGGGCATGAGCGGGGTGTGGGGGGTACCAGAGGGAGACACGGGGTATGAGCGGGAGTGGGGGGTAACGTGAGGGAGACACGGGGCATGAGCGGGGGGTGGGGGCAACACAAGGGAGACACGGGACATGAGCGGGGGGTGGGGGGTAACACGAGGGAGACACGGGGCATGAGCGGGGGGTGTGGAGGAACAGGGCAGACACAGAGCATGAGCGGGCTGTGAGGGGTACAGGAGGGAGACATGTGACATGAGCGGGAGGTGGGGGGTACAGGAGGGAGACACGGGGCATGAGTGGGGCGTGGGGGGATCATGATGGAGACACGGGGGATTAGCGGGGGTTGGGGGGTACAGTAGGGAGACACGGGGCATGAACGGGGGTTGGGGGATCGTGAGGGAGACACGGGGGATGAGCGGGGGGTGTGGGGCAACACGATGGAAACACAGGGCATGCGCGGGGGGTGGGGGGAACAGGGAAGACACAGGGCATGAGCGGGGGCTGGGGGGAACTGGGCAGGCACGGTGCATGAGTGGGGGGTGGGGGTACAGGAGGGAGTCATAAGGAATGAGCGGGGGTGGGGGCAACACGAGGGAGACATAGGGCATGAGCGGGGTGGGGGGCAACACAAGGGAGACATAGGGCAGAAGCAGGGGTGGGGGGCAACACGAGGGAGACACGGGGCATGAGCGGGGGAACAATGCAGACATGGGGCATGAGCGGGGGTGGGGGGTACAGGAGGAAGACATGGGACATGAGCAGGGGTGGGGGGTACAGGAGGGAGACATGGGGTATGAGTGGGGGGCAACATGAGGGAGACACGGGTCATGATCCGGGGGTGGGGGAACAGGGCAGTCATGGGGCATGAGCAGGGGGTGGGGGGTACAGGAGGGAGACAGGGGACATGAGCAGGGGGTGGGGGGTATAGGAGGGAGACACGGGGCATGAGCAGGGGGTGGGGGTACAGGAGGGAGACACGGGGCATTAGCGGGGTTGGGGGGCAACACGAGGGAGACACGGGTCATGAGATGGGTGGGGGCAACATGAAGGAGACACGGGGCATGAACGGGGGGTGGGGAGAACACAGGGCATGAGTGGGGGGTGGGGGGAATAGGAGGCAGACATGGGGCATGAGCGGGCGTTGGGGGTAAAACGAGGGAAACACGGGGCATGAGCAGGGGGTGGGGGGACAGGGGAGACACGGGGCATGAGCGGGGGGTGGGGGGAACAGGGCAGATGCGGGGCATGAGCGGTGGGTGGGGGGTACAGGAGGGAGTCACGGGGCATGAGCGGGGGGTGGGGGTTAACACGAGGGAGACACGGGGCATGAGCAGGGGGTGGGGGGCAACACGAGGGAGACACGGGGCATGAGCAGGGGGTGGGGGCAATACGAGGGAGATGCAGGGCATGATCGGGGTGGGGGCAACATGAGGGAGATGGAGATACAGGGAATGAGCGGGGGTGGGGGGCAACACGAGGGAGACATGGGGCATGAGCGGGGGCGGGGGCAACACGAGGGAGACACGGGGCATGAACGGGGGTGGGGGAACAGGGCAGACACGGGGCATGACCAGGGGGGTGGGGCGCAACATGAGGGAGACACGGGGCATGACAGGGGGGGTGGGGGGAACATGGGAGACACAGGGCATGAGCGGGGGTGGGGGAACAGGAGGGAGACACGGGACATGAGCGGGGGGTGGGGGAAGAAGGCAGACACGGGCATGAGCGGGGTGTGGGGGGTACAGGAGGGAGACACGGGGTATGAGCGGGGATGGGGGGTAACGTGAGGGAGACACGGGGCATAAGCGGGGGGTGGCGGGCAGCATGAGGGAGACACGGGGCATGAGCAGGGGGTGGGGGGCAACACAAGGGAGACACGGAACATGAATGGGGGGTTGGGGGCAACACAAGGGAGACACGGGGCATGAGCGGGGGGTGGGGGGTAACACGAGGGAGACACGGGGCATGAGCGGGGGGTGGGGAGGAACAGGGCAGACACAGGGCATGAGCGGGGTGTGAGGGGTACAGGAGGGAGACATGTGACATGAGCGGGAGGTGGGGGTACAGGAGGGAGACACGGGGCATGAGTGGGGCGAGGGGGGATCATGAGGGAGACACGGGGGATTAGCTGGGGTTGGGGGGTACGGTAGGGAGACACGGGGCATGAACGGGGGGTTGGGGGATCGTGAGGGAGACACGGGGGATGAGCGGGGGGTGTGGGGGAACAAAGGAGACACGGGGCATGAGCCGGGGGTGGGGGAACAGGGCAGACGCGGGGCATGAGCGGCGGGTGGGGGGTACAGGAGGGAGTCACGGGGCATGAGCGGGGGGTGGGGGTTAACACGAGGGAGACACGGGGCATGAGCGGGGGGTGGGGGTCATCATGAGGGAGACATGGGGCATGAGCGGGGGGTGGGGGGTAACATGAGGGAGACACGGGGCATGATCGGGGTGGGGGCAATACGAGGGAGATGCAGGGCATGATCGGGGTGGGGGCAACACGAGGGAGATGGAGATACAGGGAATGAGCGGGGGTGGGGGGCAACACGAGGGAGACATGGGGCATGAGCGGGGGGTGGGGGTCATCATGAGGGAGACATGGGGCATGAGCAGGGGGTGGGGGGCAACACGAGGGAGACACGGGGCATGAGCAGGGGGTGGGGGCAATACGAGGGAGATGCAGGGCATGATCGGGGTGGGGGCAACATGAGGGAGATGGAGATACAGGGAATGAGCGGGGGTGGGGGGCAACACGAGGGAGACATGGGGCATGAGCGGGGGCGGGGGCAACACGAGGGAGACACGGGGCATGAACGGGGGTGGGGGAACAGGGCAGACACGGGGCATGACCAGGGGGGTGGGGCGCAACATGAGGGAGACACGGGGCATGACAGGGGGGGTGGGGGGAACATGGGAGACACAGGGCATGAGCGGGGGTGGGGGAACAGGAGGGAGACACGGGACATGAGCGGGGGGTGGGGGAAGAAGGCAGACACGGGCATGAGCGGGGTGTGGGGGGTACAGGAGGGAGACACGGGGTATGAGCGGGGATGGGGGGTAACGTGAGGGAGACACGGGGCATAAGCGGGGGGTGGCGGGCAGCATGAGGGAGACACGGGGCATGAGCAGGGGGTGGGGGGCAACACAAGGGAGACACGGAACATGAATGGGGGGTTGGGGGCAACACAAGGGAGACACGGGGCATGAGCGGGGGGTGGGGGGTAACACGAGGGAGACACGGGGCATGAGCGGGGGGTGGGGAGGAACAGGGCAGACACAGGGCATGAGCGGGGTGTGAGGGGTACAGGAGGGAGACATGTGACATGAGCGGGAGGTGGGGGTACAGGAGGGAGACACGGGGCATGAGTGGGGCGAGGGGGGATCATGAGGGAGACACGGGGGATTAGCTGGGGTTGGGGGGTACGGTAGGGAGACACGGGGCATGAACGGGGGGTTGGGGGATCGTGAGGGAGACACGGGGGATGAGCGGGGGGTGTGGGGGAACAAAGGAGACACGGGGCATGAGCCGGGGGTGGGGGAACAGGGCAGACGCGGGGCATGAGCGGCGGGTGGGGGGTACAGGAGGGAGTCACGGGGCATGAGCGGGGGGTGGGGGTTAACACGAGGGAGACACGGGGCATGAGCGGGGGGTGGGGGTCATCATGAGGGAGACATGGGGCATGAGCGGGGGGTGGGGGGTAACATGAGGGAGACACGGGGCATGATCGGGGTGGGGGCAATACGAGGGAGATGCAGGGCATGATCGGGGTGGGGGCAACACGAGGGAGATGGAGATACAGGGAATGAGCGGGGGTGGGGGGCAACACGAGGGAGACACGGGGCATGAGCAGGGACGGGGGCACACTAGGGAGACACGGGGCATGAACGGGGGTGGGGGAACAGGGCAGGCACGGGGCATGACCAGGGGGGTGGGGCGCAACATGAGGGAGACACGGGGCATGAAAGGGGGGGTGGGGGGAACAGGGGCGACACAGGGCATGAGGTGGGGTGGGGGAACAGGAGGGAGACACAGGACATGAGCGGGGGTGGGGGAAGAGGGCAGACACGGGCATGAGCGGGGTGTGGGGGGTACAGGAGGGAGACACGGGGTATGAGCGGGGGTGGGGGGTAACGTGAGGGAGACACGGGGCATGAGCGGGGGGTGGCACACAACGCGAGGGAGACACGGGGCATGAGCGGCGGGTAGGGGGTAACGTGAGGGAGACACGGGGCATGAGCGGGGGTGGCGCACAACACGAGGGAGACACGGGGCATGAGCGACGGGTAGGAGGCAACACAAGGGAGACACGGGACATGAATGGGGGTTTGGGGGGCAACACTAGGGAGACACAGGGCATGAGTGGGGGTGGGGGGTAACACAGGGCATGAGCGGGGGGTGGGGGGAAACACGAGGGAGACACGGGGCATGAGCGGGGGGTGGGGGGCAACACGAGGGAGACATGGGTCATGAGTTGGGGTGGGGGGCAACACGATGGAAACACAGGGCAGACACGGGGCATGTGTGGGGGGTGGGGGTACAGGAGGGAGTCATAAGGCATGAGCAGGGGTGGGGGCAACACGAGGGAGAAATAGGGCATGAGCAGGGGTGGGGGGCAATACGAGGGAGACATAGGGCAGAAGCGGGGGTGGGGGGCAACACGAGGGAGACACGGGGCATGAGTGGGTGAACAATGCAGACATGGGGTATGAGCGGGGGTGGGGGGTACAGGACGAAGACATGGGACATGAGCAGGGGTGGGGGTACAGGAGGGAGACACGGGGTATGAGTGGGGGGTGGGGGGCAACACGAGGGAGACACCGGTCATGAGCCGGGGGTGGGGGGAACAGGGCAGTTATGGGGCATGAGCAGGGGGTGGGGGGTACAGGAGGGAGACAGGGGACATGAGCAGGGGGTGGGGGGTATAGGAGGGAGACACGGGGCATGAGCAGGGGGTGGGGGTACAGGAGGGAGACACGGGGC
Organism: Ambystoma mexicanum; assembly: GCF_040938575.1. Taxonomy (NCBI): domain Eukaryota; kingdom Metazoa; phylum Chordata; class Amphibia; order Caudata; family Ambystomatidae; genus Ambystoma; species Ambystoma mexicanum. Next base: position 422,110,378 of record NC_090939.1, on the reverse strand, counting down.
ATAAGCGGGGGGTGGCGGGCAACGCGAGGGGGTGGGGGCAACACGAGGGAGACACGGGGCATGAGCGGGGGGTGGGGGGTAACATGAGGGAGACATGGGGCATGATCGGGGTGGGGGCAATACGAGGGAGATGCAGGGCATGATCGGGGGTGGGGGCAAGATGAGGGATATGGAGATATAGGGAATGAGCGGGGGTGGGGGGCAACACGAGGGAGACACGGGGCATGGGCGGGGGCAACACGAGGGAGACACGGGGCATGAACGGGGGTGGGGGAACAGGGCAGACATGGGACATGGCCAGGGGGGTGGGGCGTAACATGAGGGAGACACAGGGCATGACGGGGGGGTGGGGGGAACAGGGCAGACACAGGGCATGAGCGGGGGTGGGGGAACAGGAGGGAGACACAGGACATGAGCAGGGGGGTGGGGGAAGAGGGCAGACACGGGCATGAGCGGGGTGTGGGGGGTACCAGAGGGAGACACGGGGTATGAGCGGGAGTGGGGGGTAACGTGAGGGAGACACGGGGCATGAGCGGGGGGTGGGGGCAACACAAGGGAGACACGGGACATGAATGGGGGTTAGGGGCAGCACAAGGGAGACATGGGGCATGAGCTGGGGGTGGGGGGTAACATGAGGGAGACACGGGGCATGATCGGGGTGGGGGCAATACGAGGGAGATGCAGGGCATGATCGGGGGTGGGGGCAACACGAGGGGGATGGAGATATAGGGAATGAATGGCGGTGGGGGCAACACGAGGGAGACACGGGGCATGAGCGGGGGCGGGGGCAACACGAGGGAGACACAGGGCATGAACGGGGGTGGGGGAACAGGGCAGACACGGGGCATGACCAGAGTGGTGGGGCGCAACATGAGGGAGACACGGGGCATGACAGGGGGGGGTGGGGGGAACAGGGGAGACACAGGGCATGAGCGGGGGTGGGGGAACAGGAGGGAGACACAGGACATGAGCAGGGGGGTGGGGGAAGAGGGCAGACACGGGCATGAGCGGGGTGAGCGGGGTGTGCGGGGTACAGGAGGGAGACACGGGGTATGAGCGGGGGTGGGTTGTAACGTGAGAGAGACATGGGGCATGAGCGGGGGGTGGCGGGCAACACGAGGGAGACACGGGGCATGAGCGGGAGGTGGGGGGCAACACAAGGGAGACACGGGACATGAATGGGGGGTTGGGGGCAACACAAGGGAGACACGGGGCATGAGCGGGGGGTGGGGAGTAACACGAGGGAGACAAGGGGCATGAGCGGGGGGTGGGGAGGAACAGGGCAGACACAGGGCATGAGCGGGGGGTTAGGGGTACAGGAGGGAGACATGGGACATGAGCGGGAGGTGGGGGGTACAGGAGGGAGACACGGGGCATGAGTGGGGCGTGGGGGGATCATGAGGGAGACACAGGGATTAGCGGGGGTTGGGGGGTACAGTAGGGAGACACAGGGCATGAGCGGGGGGTGGGGGGGACAGGAGGGAGACACGGGGCATGAGCGGGGGTTGGGGGATCGTGAGGGAGACACGGGGGATGAGCGGGGGGTGTGGGGGAACAAAGGAGACACGGGGCATGAGCAGGGGGTGGGGGGGAACAGGGCAGACACGGGGCATGAGCGGTGGGTGGGGGGTACAGGAGGGAGTCACAGGGCATGAGCGGGGGTGGGGGTTATCACGAGGGAGACACGGGGCATGAGCGGGGGGTGGGGGCAACACGTGGGAGACATGGGGCATGAGCGGGGGATGGGGGGTAACATGAGGGTGACACGGGGCATGATTGGGGTGGGGGCAATACGAGGGAGATGCAGGGCATGATCAGGGGTGGGGGCAACACGAGGGAGATGGAGATACAGGGAATGAGCGGGGGTGGGGGGCAACACGAGGGAGACACGGGGCATGAGCAGGGGCGGGGGCAACACGAGGGAGACACGGGGCATGAACGGGGGTGGGGGAACAGGGCAGACACGGGGCATGACCAGGGGGGTGGGGCGCAACATGAGGAAGGCATGGGGCATGACAGGGGGGTGGGGGGAACAGGGGAGACACAGGGCATGAGCGGGGGTGGGGGAACAGGAGGGAGACACGGGACATGAGCGGGGGTGGGGATAGAGGGCAGACACGGGCATGAGCGGGGTGTGGGGGGTACAGGAGGGAGACAGGGGACATGAGCAGGGGGTGGGGGTATAGGAGGGAGACACGGGGCATGAGCAGGGGGTGGGGGTACAGGAGGGAGACACGGGGCATTAGCGGGGTTGGGGGGCAACACGAGGGAGACACGGGTCATGAGATGGGGTGGGGGGCAACATGAGGGAGACACGGGGCATGAACGGGGGGTGGGGGGAACACAGGGCATGAGTGGGGGGTGGGGGGAACAGGAGGCAGACATGGGGCATGAGCAGGGGGTGGGGGGTAAAACGAGGGAAACACGGGGCATGAGCAGGGGGTGGGGTGGACAGGGGAGACACAGGGCATGAGCGGGGGGTGGGGGGAACAGGGCAGACGCCGGGCATGAGCGGTGGGTGGGGGGTACAGGAGGGAGTCACGGGGCATGAGTGGGGGGTGGGGGTTAACACGAGGGAGACACGGGGCATGAGCGGGGGGTGGGGGGCAACACGAAGAACACACGGGGCATGATCCGGGGGTGGGGGGTAACATGAGGGAGACACTGGGCATGATCGGGGTGGGGGCAATACGAGGGAGATGCAGGGCATGATCGGGGGTGGGGGCAACACGAGGGAGATGGAGATATAGGGAATGAGCGGGGGTGGGGGCAACACAAGGGAGACACGGGGCATGAGCGGGGGGTGGGGGGTAACACGAGGGAGACACGGGGCATGAATGGGGGGTGGGGTGGAACAGGGCAGACACAGGGCATGAGCGGGGGGTGAGGGGTACAGGAGGGAGACATGGGACATGAGCGGGAGGTGGGGGGTACAGGAGGGAGACACGGGGCATGAGTGGGGCATGGGGGGATCATGAGGGAGACACGGGGGATTAGCGGGGGTTGGTGGGTACAGTAGGGAGACACAGGGCATGAGCGTTGGGTGGGGGGAGACAGGAGGGAGACACGGGGCATGAGCGGGGGGTTGGGGGATTGTGAGGGAGACACGGGGGATGAGCGGGGGTGTGGGGGAACAAAGGAGACACGGGGCATGAGCGGCGGGTGGGGGGAACAGGGCAGACACGGGGCATGAGCGGTGGGTGGGGGGTACAGGAGGGAGTCATCGGGCATGAGCGGGGGGTGGGGGTTAACACGAGGGAGACACGGAGCATGAGCGGGGGGTGGGGGGGCAACACGAGGGAGACACGGGGCATGAGCGGGGGGGGTAACATGAGGGAGACACGGGGCATGATCGGGGTGGGGGCAATACGAGGGAGATGCAGGGCATGAGCGGGGGTGGGGCCAACACAAGGGAGATGGAGATACTGGGAATGAGCGGGGGTGGGGGGCATCACGAGTGAGACACGGGGCATGAGCGGGGGCAGGGGCAACACGAGGGAGACACGGGGCATGAACGGGGTGGGGGAACAGGGCAGACACGGGGCATGACCAGGGGGGTGTGGCGCAACATGAGGGAGACACGGGGCATGACGGGGGGGGGTGGGGGGAACAGGGGAGACACAGGGCATGAGCGGGGGTGGGGGAACAGGAGGGAGACACGGGCATGAGCGGGGTGTGGGGGGTACAGGAGTGAGACACGGGGTATGAGCGGGGGTGGGGGGTAACGTGAGGGAGAGACGGGGCATGAGCGGGGGGTGGCGGGCAACGCGAGGGAGACACGGGGCATGAGCGGGGGGGTGGGGGGCAACACAAGGGAGAAATGGGACATGAATGGGGGGTTGGGGGGCAACACAAGAGAGACACAGGGTATAGCGGGGGGTGAGGGGTAACACGATCGAGACACGGGGCATGAGCGGGGGGTGGAGAGGAACAGGGCAGACACAGGGCATGAGCGGGGGCTGAGGGGTACAGGAGGGAGACATGGGACATGATCGGGAGGTGGGGGGTACAGGAGGGAGACACGGGGCATGAGTGGGGCATGGGGGATCATGAGGGAGACACGGGGGATTAGCGGGGGTTGGGGGGTACAGTAGGGAGACACAGGGCATGAGCGGGGGGTGGGGGGGCAGGAGGGAGACACAGGGCATGAGCGGGGGGTTGGGGGATCATGAGGGAGACACGGGGGATGAGCGGGGGGTGTGGGGGAACAAAGGAGACACGGGTCATGAACGGGGGGTGGGGGTGAACAGGGGAGACAAGTGGGATGTGCGGGGGGGATCATGAGGGAGATATGGGGGATGAGCGGGGGGTGGGGGATCGTGAGGGAGACACCGGGGATGAGTGGGGGTGGGGGGATTGTGACGGAGATACAGGGCATGAGCGGGGCATGGGGTGGAACAGGGGAGACACGGGCATGAGTGGGGGGTGGGGGGAACAGGGGAGACACAGGGCAAGAGCGGGGGTTGGGGGGATCATGACAGAGATACGGGCATGAGCGGGGGGTAGGGGGAACAGGAGGGAGACACAGGGGATGAGCGGGGGTGGGGGGTACAGTAGGGAGACACGGGGCATGAGCGGGAGGTGGGTGCAACAGGAGGGAGACACGGGGCATGAGCGAGGGGTTTGGGGATTGTGAGGGAGGCACAGGGGATGAGCGGGGGTTGGGGGGATCAAAGGAGACACGGGTCATGAGCGGGGGGTGGGGTGGAACAGTGGAGACACGGGGGATGTGCGGGGGGTGGGGGGATCATGACGGAGATACGGGGCATGAGTGGGGGGTGGGGGCAACACGAGGGAGACACAGGGCATGAGGGGGGTGGGGGGAACAGGGCAGACACGGGGCATGAGAGGGCGGTGTGGGGCAACAGGAGGGAGACATAGGGCATGACCGGGGGGTGGGGGGAACAGGGGAGACACGGGGCATGAGCGGGGGGTGGGGGGAACAGGGAGACACCGTTCATGAGCGGGGGGTGGGGGCAAAATGAGGGAGACAATGGTCATGAGCGGGGGGTAGGGGGTAACACGAGGGAAACACGGAGCATGAGCAGGGGGTGGGGGGAACAGGGCAGACACGGGGCATGAGTGGGGCATGGGGGGATTATGAGGGAGAAACGGGGGATGAGCGGAGGGTGGGGGTACAGTAGGGAGACACGGGGCATGAGCGGGGTGTGGGGGTTAACGCGAGGGAGACACGGGGCATGAGCAGGGGGTGCGGGGAAACGCGAGGGAGACACGGGGCATGAGCAGGGGGTGGGGGGAAACGCGAGGGAGACACGGGGCATGAGCAGGCGGGCAGGGGTTTGGGGGGTAACACAAGGGTGACACGGGGCATGAGCGGGGTGGGGGCAACACGAGGGAGACACGGAGTATGACCGGGGGTGGGGGGCAACACGAGGGAGACACGGGGCATGAGCAGGGGGTGGGGGCAACACGAGGGAGACACGGGGCATGAGCGGGGGTGAGGGGAACAGGGCAGACACGGGGCATGAGCGGTGGGCAACAGGAGGGAGACACGGGGCATGAGCAGGGCGGTGGGGGGAACAGGGGAGACACAGGGCATGAGCGGGGGGTGGGGGGTAACAGGGGAGACACGGGCATGAGTGGGGGTGGATCGTGAGGGAGATACGGGGCAGGTGTGGTGGGTACAGGATGGAGACACGGGGCATGAGCGGGGAGTAGGGGGGCAACACGAGGGACACACAGGTCATGAGCGGGGGGTGGGGGGCAACACGAGGGAGACACTGGTCATGAGCGGGGGGTGGGGGGTAACACGAGGGAAACACGGGGCATGAGCGGGGGTGTGGGGATCACGGGAGACACGGGGCATGAGCGGGGGATGGGGTAACGCGAGGGGGACAGGGGGCATGAATGGGGGGTTGGGGGCAACACGAGGGAGACACGGGGCATGAGCAGGGGTGAGGGGAACAGGGCAGACACGGGGCATGAGCGGGGAGTGGGGAGAAGAGGGCAGACACGGGGCATGAGCAGGGTGTGGGGGGTACAGGAGGAGGGAGACACGGGGCATGAGCGGGGGGTGGGGGTAGCACGAGGGAGACACGGGGCATGAGCGGGGGGTGGGGGCAACACGAGGGAGACAAGGGGCATGAGCAGGGGTGAGAGGAACAGGGCAGACACAGGGCATGAGCGGGGGGGTTGGGGGCAACTGGAGGGAGACACAGGGCATGAGCAGGGGGGTGGGGGAACAGGGAAGAAACGGGGCATGAGCAAGGGGTGGGGGTAACAGGAGGGAGACACGGGGCATGAGCGGGGGTTGGTGGGAACAGGAGGGAGACACGGGGTATGAGCGGGGGGTGGGAGGTAACAGGAGGGAGACACGGGGCATGAGCGGGGGGTGGGGGTAACACGAGGGAGACACGGGGCATGAGCGGGGGGTGGGGAGGAACAGGGCAGACACAGGTCATGAGTGGGGGGTGAGGGGTACAGGAGGGAGACATGGGACATGAGCGGGAGGTGGGGGGTACAGGAGGGAGACACGGGGCATGAGTGGGGCATGGGGGGATCATGAGGGAGACACGGGGGATGAGCGGGGGCTGGGGGATACAATAGGGAGACACAGGGCATGAGCGGGGGGTGGGGGGACAGGAGGGAGACACGGGGCATGAGCAGGGGGTTGGGGGATCGTGAGGGAGACACGGGGGATTAGCAGGGGGTGGGGGGGAACAAAGGAGACACGGGTCATGAACGGGGGTGGGGGTGAACAGGGGAGACAAGTGGGATGTGCAGGGGGTGGGGGGATTGTGAGGGAGATATGGGGGATGAGCGGGGGTGGGGGGATCGTGACGGAAATACGGGGCATGAGCAGGGCATGGGGGGAACAGGGGAGACACTGGCATGAGCAGGGGGCGGGGCAACAGGGGAGACACAGGGCAAGAGAGGGGGTGGGGGGTACAGGAGGGAGACACGGGGCATGAGGGGGGATGGGGGCATCATGAGGGAGACACGGGGGATGAGCGGGGGGTGGGGGGTACAGTAGGGAGACACGGGGCATGAGCGGGAGGTGGGGCAACAGGAGGGAGACACGGGGCATGAGTGGGGGGTTTAGGGGTTGTGCGGGAGTCACGGGGGATGAGCAGGGGTTGGGGGGATCACAGGAGACACGGGTCATGAGCGGGGGGTCGGGGGAACAGGGGAGACACGGGGGATGTGTGGGGGATGGGGGGATCGTGACGGAGATACGGGGAATGAGCTGGGGGTGGGGGGAACAGGAGGGAGATGCGGGGGGTGGGGCAACACGAGGGAGACACGGGCCATGACCGGTGGGTTGGGGGAACAGGGGAGACACGGGGCATGAGCAGGGGGTGGGGGAACAGGGGAGACACGGGTCATGAGCGGGGGTGGGGGGTAACACGAGAGAAACAAGGGGCATGAGCAGGGGGTGGAGGTGAACATAGGAGACACAGGGCATGAGCAGGGGGTGGGGGAACAGGGCAGACATGGGGCATGAGCGGGGCATGGGAGATCATGAGGGAGGCACGGGGGATGAGCGGGGGTGGGGAGGACAGGAGGGAGACACGGGGCATGAGCAGGGGTGGGGGTAACGCGAGGGAGACACGGGGCATGAGCAGGGGGTGGGGGGGGAAACACGAGGGAGACAGGGGGCATGAGCGGGGGTGGGGGGCAACACGAGGGAGACACGGGGCATGAGCGGGGGGTGGGGGGCAACACGAGGGAGACACGGGGCATGAGCAGGGGGTGGGGGCAACACGAGCTAGACACGGGGCATGAGCGGGGGTGGGGGGACAGGAAGGAGACATAGGGCATGAGTAGTGGCCATGTAGTTATGGTTAAGTTGGTGTTTCCATAGGAAGAGCACTTTTTGGACGGGTTATAACTTCGCTCTCCCTGGACGGATCCTCACCAAAATTTGCAAAAAAAGTATTTGTGTCACTCTGAATTTTTTTTTGTTATAGGAGAGTCCCAAACCTTTTTTTTTTCCCATAGACTGAATGGGAAAAAAAAATTGCTTTAGTCTACAGCCCAAACCGCTAGACGGATTTTCAGCAAATTTGGACCAGGAGCAGCGGCTTGGTCCCGAAAGAGTGCTTTTGCAAATTTGGTGAAAATCCGTCCAGTAGTTTTTTTAAAAATGACCAAAAAGTAGGTAAAAAAAAATTAGTGATATCTGTGTTCAGTCCGCGGACGGACTTCCCTGTTCGCTCCGCGAACAGTGTCCTGATTGGTCAAGCGGCTTGCGTGATGTTCGCGGACATGCAACGTGTTCGCTGATTGGACGCCGTGAAGCGTGAAGTGCGTCAGATTTTCGGTAGCGCCCGCCATCTTGGATTCACGGTCGTCCGCGGACAGCGCAGTGAAACTTTGTTCAAAATTTGGATTTAGTAGAGTGTGTTGGTGTGTAGGAGTGTTTGGGGAGGGTGGGAGTGTATGAGATAGGATGAAAGTTGTGTTTTTTATGTGTTAGACGTTCTTTTTGTGTTCGATTTGTCTGCGGACATCACGGGTGTGCTGAAATGTTCTAAATAAACTGAATGGGGGTGTTCTGAGGACTCAATATGTGTCCGTTTTGTTCGCAAGCAAACTCAAACTGTTCTAAGAACACTCGCTGTGTCCAGAAATGTTTGCAAATATGAATGGGGTTGTGGCTGACAAGTTGAATGTATTCTAAGAACACTCATGGTGTCCTGAAATGTTTGCAAATAAACAAAATGTGGTGTCCTGAGGACGCTGTCCGTATTGTTCTCTGTCAAGTTGAATGTGTTCTAAGAACACTCGCGGTGTCCTGAAATGTTTGCAAATAAACAAGATGGTGGTGTTCTGAAGACGCTTCTAAGAACACTCCCGGTGTCCTGGAATGTTCGTAGGGGGTGTCCTGAAGGCGTAGTCCGTATTGTTCACTGGCAAGTTGAATGTGTTCTAAGAACACTCGCAGTGTCCTGAAATGTTCGCAAATAAACAAAATGGGGGTGTCCTCAGGACGCTGTCCGTATTGTTCTCTGTCAAGTTGAATGTGTTCTTAGAACACTCATGGTGTCCTGAAATGTTTGCAAATAAACGAAATTGGGGTGTTCTGAGGACACTGTCCATATTGTTCGTTGTCAAGTTGAATGTGTTCTAAGAACACTTGCGGTGTCCTGAAATGTTCGCAAATAAACAAGATGGTGGTGTTCTGAAGACGCTTCTAAGAACACTTGCGGTGTTCAGAGAATGTTCGTAGGGGGTGTCCTGAGGACGCTGTCCGTATTGTTCTCTGTCAAGTTGAATGTGTTCTGAGAACACTTGTGGTGTCCTGAACTGTTCACAAATAAACAAGATGGTGGTGTTCTAAAGACGCTTCTAAGAACACTTGCGGTGTCCTGGAATGTTCGTAGGGGGTGTCCTGGAGGCGTAGTCCATATTGTTCACTGGCAAGTTGAATGTGTTCTAAGTACACTCGTAGTGTCCTGAAATGTTTGCAAATAAACAAAATGGGGGTGTCCTGAGGACGCTGTCCGTATTGTTCTCTGTCAAGTTGAATGTGTTCTTAGAACACTCTTGGTGTCCTGAAATGTTCGCAAATAAACGAAATTGGGGTGTTCTGAGGACACTGTCCATATTGTTCGTTGTCAAGTTGAATGTGTTCTAAGAACACTTGCGGTGTCCTGAAATGTTCGCAAATAACAAGATGGTGGTGTTCTGAAGACGCTTCTAAGAAAACTTGCGGTGTTCGGGGAATGTTCGTAGGGGTGTCCTGAGGACGCTGTCCGTATTGTTCTCTGTCAAGTTGAATGTGTTCTAAGAATACTTGTGGTGTCCTGAACTGTTCGCAAATAAACAAGATGGTGGTGTTCTGAAGACGCTTCTAAGAACACTCGCGGTGTCCGGGGAATGTTCGTAGAGGGTGTCCTGAGGACGCTGTCCGTATTGTTCTCTGTCAAGTTGAATGTGTTCTAAGAACACTCGCGGTGTCCTGAAATGTTCGTGAATAAACGAAATGGAGGTGTTCTGAAGACGTTTCTAAGAACACTCCCGGTGTCCTGGAATGTTCGTAGGAGGTGTCCTGAAGGCGTTGTCCGTACTGTTCGCTGGCAAGTTGAATGTGTTCTAAGAACACTCGCAGTGTCCGCGGACATTAAAAGTTTCCATAGACCATAGTTGAAATGTTTGACCCAAAGTTATAAGCAAATATGGATGTGATATGCTGCGATGGTTGTTGCCAGGGCATAGAGTCTTGGGTGCATGGCCATGCACCCAAGACTCTATGCCCTGGCAACAACCACCGCAGCATATCACATTCATATTTGCTTATAACTTTGGGTGAAAAACAAACGTACAAGGAACAAAGGTATTAGATACTATGGATGTGATATGCTGCTATGGTTCTCCTTATTATTGTATACTTACTGTTTGGTCTAGTAACGGGAGTCCATGTGTTTCTTGTTAATTTCTGTGATAAAAGAAAAAAGCATGTTAGTATTAGTATTTTGTAATGACTTATTACATTGTATAATCAATATACTTTTTTTTTGGACCCTCATATTTAGTAGATTACAAATCAGAGTACTGTGCAATTTGCTCAGTTTCTGTATTTGTTGCTAAAATCATTGGGTCTGTGGGAGAAAAAATAAATCCATGTTGGATTAAAAAAAACCTTTTTGTGTTATGATACAGTTTATTTGTTTGTTTGTTTTCAGTGTTCACTTGTTGTTTCTGGCTAATGCTTAACACTTTGGCTTGTTGTATTTTTTTGGAGCAGTAACATATTATTTATTTGTTTTGATATTATAAAATTTTGGAGCAGTTAGATACCAATTGGCGTATTCTAACTGTCCATTTTTTAAAATATATTTTAGTGGTATTGATTTATCTATTTGGATATTGTTAAATTTTGGGACAGTTAGATACCAATTGGTGTATTCTAACTGTATATTTTTTGGTCTAATTTAGTGGTATTCATTTATCTGATTAGTTGTTGTAGAATCTTTGAGCAGTTAGATAGCTTTTGGAGTATTCTAACAGTTTATATTTTTTTAACACAAGTTTACAGTTTAGTTATCAAATTTTGGTTTTAAGAACATCAAATAAGCTTTTGTAAGATTTCCTGGTAATCTCTGCTTTAGAGTAATGGTACTATCATTACATTCAAACCATCCAGATTTCTTTTTTATATATGCAGTGTAGTTCCCTGAATTGGTTGTGGCTCCTGCGTGGTAGATTATACCTATTGTTGTGAAGGTTTTCTAACCAAGTGATATTTGACCATGTGTTAATCCAGTCAGCTTGCAGTTGTTTTTGGTACCATCTGCATTGTAACGTAGAAGCATTAGTGTTAAGTATTTACTATGTGTTTGTATTACTAACGTGGAGCGATTATCTGAATTGCAGGTAGAGCATAATCTACCATTTTTTGCATTTTGTCAAGTTGCTGAAATGGAATGGATTCACAATTTGGTATTGATATATATATGAAGCCTTCATTGGGGATTTCTTCTTGTGTCACATTGTTGCAGAGAGTGCATGTATGTTTCCACATGTATGACATCTGAAAGATTTCATTTATAGGTATGTTTTTGTTTTCCAGTACTTGTAGTAAGTACATTAGAAATTCTTGTGGATCTTCCTGTGAATTTATAGTGAATTTCACCATTCCAGCACAGTAGTCCAATTGTTGTCTTATTCCAAAAACACTATACGTGTTGTCAGGATTGTTTGCTGCATTTCTGTGAGGTACTAACATTTGCAAACACAATGGGTCTGTACTGTGTAAGTAAATGTTGTCAAAAACTGGTGGTAATTGAACTAGAATATGCATTGCTACATTTGCGTAGCAATTTCCACCAACTATATTTGAGAATTTAAATGGTCCAGGTAGTTCTGTATCTAACTGCTTTTTTTGGAGTGTGTCTTCCTTCTTTAAAGAAGTACTTGGTTTACTTTCCCTAATTGATTCTGTTGTGCTTGTGGTACTTGATGAAGTATTAGTTTATTTTACTCTCTTTGGAGGATTTGCAGTGACATCCTGTTGCATTTCTGTTTGATTTATTTTTCTTTTATAACGTTTTACTTTTTGTGGAACAAAATATGTGACAGCTAATTCATCTTGTAAGTGGGTTTCACTTCCAAAATATTTTGTCTGGATATAGTCAATTTCTTCTAGGAGGTCTTTTGCTGTACCATGTAGAAGAATGTTATTTAAATTGGCTAGTACTAAAGCAGGACTTTTAGCATAGTACAGTTTATAAACTAGATTTCTTATACTTGCATGAATTGTTGATATCCTTTTGATATCATGGAAGGGTGTTTTGCAAGTAGGTCCTGTAATGCAGGCCAAAAAATGTCCTTGTAGTCCTGTGTACTTGTGTATTGGACAAGCATCCATATTTTGCAGTAGTTTAATTTTGATTTTGTCTTTGCTTTTCACATATTGATTCAGGAATTGGCATAAAGACTTGAACATTTTTTTGGGAATGTTACACATTGACGTTCATGGCCATTTGTACACTAGATGTTCTGATTCAGTTGAATGGAGGGGTAAATCTACGTTTTCAGGGCATATTTTTGTAAGGAGTTCTTCTTGTTCCATTACGGTATTATTAACTTTTTCATAACCTCGACCACTGCTATGTATGGCAATTGTATTTGTTTGCTTTTGTTTGTAGGCTTCTTCATTAAAGTATGGTTCTGTGGTTGTAGTGTGACTCCATTCACCTCCACAGATATTTAAGAAGTTATTTCTGTTGACATTTCGTTTATTGAGAAGTCTTTTTTGTAATTTAGTTATTAGTTTTGTTAGTGGTTTTATTCTGTTTAACACTAAAATAAATAACTTTGTTTTGAGACGAAGTGCACTGTCTATCAACGCTTCTAAGATTACTTTCCTACGATAGGTTTGAAGTCTTGAACCTGGTTTCTCTCCTGTTTTCATAAGTTTTTGAAGGACTTTGTGAAGGAAAATTTTGGCTAAAATACTTTACTTGGTATGCTTACTTTGTACTATATCGAAGTTTTATTTGTAGTGATAGTTGATTTTCTGTTAATTGTTTTTTGGGTTGTTTTACTTTTTGATAGAGGAGGGAATGTTTTTGTACTAGAAACTTCTTCTGTTTCACTACATGACTGTATTAGCTGTTGTGTTTCAACTTTTTTTAAAAAATTCTGCTATAGATGGATGTTTATGTTGGAGACTTTTCTTTTCATTTGCTCTACTTCTGCATCCCTTTCTATGGAGTTGCTTTTTGGTAGGCATTCTTTAGGGTCTGTTGAAAAAAATACAGAAGGTGTGGGTTGGGGTGTTCTGCAATGCATGTGTGTTATGTGGATGAGTGTTTGAGTAAGGCGATAAAGATGTATGTAATGGTGTGTGATTGTGCATTGGGAAGTACAACAAGTAGGGATGGCTATTCTTGAATTAATGTGTTACTAAAATGGGGTTCAGATGACAGAAAAAAGTAAGCTAGTGGTGTGGTGAAGTATAAATAGTATATCTAAAGCTATACAATTAAAACAGTTGTTTTTTCTACAACATCTAAATTCTAGCGGCTGAGTTGGGTAATTTGTGTGTCGAAAAATAGGAATTTGTGGGCCATTCTGCCAGTAAATCACTGTTTAAGACGGGGGAATTGTTGGTCAGAATGGTGCAGAATCTCTATTTTTAGGCACAGAAATGGCATGAATTAAGCTTACAGTGTGAGTAATAATTCAAATATTATGGTAACATTCTACTTACTTTTTTTTCTAAAATTAGCAGTTTGCTTCTTAGTTGTGCTTTGTAGTTCGAATTCGGCTGCTTCTTTTTAGGAGAATGGTCTTCACTGCAATTGTAAAAGAAAGAAATTAGTAATTTGGTTTGTATATAGCACTCTTTTTAATTTAGACATAGATTTTTTAAATTGAAATGCTCAGCGCCTTCCTTAACAGCGCCTTCCTTAAAACCATTAAAACTATTTTATGACTAACTGTAGGAAAGAAAATATTTTCACTATGGCTTGTTAAATTCATAATGTACCATTGTATACCACTGTTCCTGCAACTAAGCTTTTCCACGTAATAGTGAGTTGATGTCATAGCCTGCTTTTCCACGTAATAGTGAATGAATGTCATAGCCTGCTTGTCCTATATAAATGTAAGTAATTATATAAACTAAAAAAGTAAAACCAAATATGTATTTGTACAAATATTATTCTTTGAGATTTGATCATAGAGTGTGCATGTAATTTTGTTTGATTATATGTAGTCTATATATATTATTTGAAAAAGATTAGTTTAACATTATTTGCGTGTGTGTGTACGAAGAAATTAAATGGTATAAAGGTTTGTAAGTCACAGTTCATTTTAGGATAATGAAAAAATGATTGTAGATTCATTTTACAGATTATACAAGGTAAAAGTCGGTTAGAAATTAGAAAATGTGTTAATGTACTGTATAGAAAATATGCATACCTGTAGTTTGTGTTCATGCATATGGATATGGACGAAGCTGCAAGTAGAAATCTTGGAGATTTGTCTAGTATTTCTCGTAGATCGTGCTTGCCAATGGTATTAGACTTGTAGTCCAAGAGATTCACCGTACATTTTCAGTGCTGATCTATGATGATGCAGTTACATGTAGAGGTTGTGGATTTGATTGGTGGATGGTCTTGTGATTTCTTAGCTACATCCAATGAGGGAATGGCACAGAGAGTAAAGTGGAAATGGTAGAAGGGCTGTCCATGTTACGATACGTTCACGGACATGGAGGTAGTTCCAGGACACCGCGTATTACATCCAGGGAATTTGGGGTGGGGAGGCATGCAAATGAGATTGAATGTAGCAAGGGATTGGTCAGTAAAGTTTAGTGAGTGTGTTGCGCTAGGAGAGATTTTCTCTGATATTCTTTTTGGTGAGAGAAGAACAGATAGCTATGGCTGAGTGTTTCAAAAAACAGATTGTGTGGATTTTGGGAGACTCGTGGATACATTGGTTGAAGGTGCATGCAGAAAGCTGTGGAGTATCTATAGATCTTGGATTCCCACATGCGGAAGTGCACTGGCATGGAGTACGTGGAATGAAGTGGCTGGACTTGCTACCTCTCTGTGCAACTTTGAAGATAGAGGAACATCCAGACATAATTGTAATTCATTGTGGAGGGAACAGTTTAGGACATGTGTCTGGAATTTCTTTGCAATTTGCAATGAAAGAAGGACTTCAGGAGATCATGGATGTGTTTCCAAACTCCAAAGTAATTTTTTCACGGATTGCGCAGAGACAAATGTGGCTTCGTTCTTTCTCATGCGGTCCACAAATGGAGAAAGCAAGGCATAATGTCAATAAGGCTGTTTGTACTTTCCTAAGAGATTTTGGCAAGTTCTCTTTTCACAATGAAAATATTATGTTTCATAGTACATATATTTTTCGCAGAGATGGAGTCCATCTTACTTATGCTGGCAATCACATTTTTCTGATAAATGTACAAAATGCATTGCGACCTTTTTTAGAAATGCAGCATCTATTTTGAAGTAGGTGTTAAATATTTATAATTTTTGACATACAAACACCTCCCAAAGGCTCTTTTCAGAGCCACCACTTCCTCCCAGAGAAAAAAGCAATGGTTACAATAGGGCAGCAGCCCAATTTTTTTTATTTTTGCAAACTGTCCGCGGACTTTCAAGAAATAGAAAGGGCCCTGCATTCTTTATCGTTACTTCTATTTTTTAACTGTGAAAGGCGGCTCTGAAAAGAGCCTTATTTTTTTTTTTGATTTTTGTTATTTTGTATTTTTTTGTTTTTTTACACACGACACCCTAGGAGAGGAGGGGAAAGGAGGGTAAAGGGGGGGCACCAACCACAGGAATAAGAAAGGCCGAGCTGAGAGAGGACGATGTAGAGTGGGTTTTATTTGGGCAGTGAGCAGGTCTTCTCGTGCTCTGAGACGATAGTCTCAAAAGCACTCAGAAGTCGCTCCCCCCTACAGAGTACTGTGTCACAGTACATACATACAACTGTGACCCTCGAAAGGTAAGGGTCATCAGAATTCTGTATGGCCTGTGAGGCAGCTTGAGGAAGACGATGCGTCCCACAGAGGTGTTAGTTGTGGTGACAGGATCAGAAACGGAGGATGAAGTAGAGGCAATCAACCTACTACGCTCTTCGCAAGGTACAACCTTGCGAATGGCCCCAGTGTGGAATGAGTTCAGGTGTCGCTTCATGGTCATAGTCCCAAAGCTATACGAACAATGCCTCCCGCGACTGAGTACCATTTTGCACTTGTTGCAGGTGACACGGTTCGCACGAGCCTTAGGACCATCCCCATGAACGGTAAACAACCGCCACACCCAAGAATCATGCTGCGGGCGGCTAGTAGGGATTTCCTCTACCTCATTCTCGCCATCCTCTTCTTCCTCCTCTGTATCCTCACTCCTGTTCCCCTCTTCAGGCCCTTGGGGAAATGGTGGTGGTGGAGGGGGTGGGGATGGTGCTGAGGCAGATGTAGCACCATGTGGTAATAGTCGAGCCATGGATGTCATAGGCTTGGAGATGGAAATCTCAAAATCTGCAAAGTATGCAGCAAAATGCAGTGTGCTCTGTAGAATAGTCAGAAACACAATGAGAATGCGCTCTAGGGCGTGGTCTTATATAGGGGTGCTTGTGCACGGGTCGCGGACATGCGCGCCGTCGGCAAGACAGATCGAACATCAAAAAATGTTCAAAAAGTCACAAAAAGTATGTGGAAAGATAGGATTAGTATGTGGTATTTGTGGTATGGTGATTTTTTAATGAGAAATATTGTGGATTACTTGGAAATGTACTTTTAAACTGTTCGGGGACACGAACAGTGTCCGCATTTAGAGCACGAGATGAGCGTGGGTGCAGTCACATGATTGTTTTGTGAGCATGTGGCTAAGGTATCGGCCGTCCGCAGGACACCCAATGTACGGACATTGTTTTGCGCATGCGTGTTGATGTTCTACGGACAGTGTTCGGGTCCTGAACTAATTAAAAGTGCGTTACATGTAAAACGAACAGTTACGGACAGCCGCTTGTTCTTAGCACAGTTTAATTTATTTGCGAACAATATGGACAGACATAGTGTTTCAAGCACACCTCCATTTTCGTTTATTTACAAACAATTCAGGACACCACGAGTGTTCTTAGAACAGTTTCTGCTTGCTAGCGAACACTACGAACAGGCATAGTGTTCTTAAGGACACCTCCATTTTCGTTTATTTACAAACATTTCAGGACACTACAAGTGGTCTTAGAACATTTTCAACTTGCATGAGAACATTACGGACAGATGTAGTGTCCTCAGGACAGTTACATTTTTGTTTCTTTACTATCATTTCCGAACAACCGCACTGTCCGTGGACACATAAATTGGTTTCATCACAAAGAACTGAAAGTAATTACAACAGAATATAAGAAAAGTAACTTTATTTCATATATATATATACAATTATGACTGGGAAGGTGGGGCAGAAACGGAAACAAAAACAGGAGAATTAGGGATTTCTAGATAACTGGGATGAGGTGAAGAAGGGAAGGAAAGCTCATCGAAACGCTTTGGTCCATAGACAAGGTTTGGGGTTAACTGAGTGGGATAGGGTGAGGGGGGGCAAGTGCAGGTTGGACAATGGTGTGTTGTTGGTGGTTTCACATGATTTTCCACAAAGTTTTTCAAATCCATAAAATTTTGCATAATGTCGTCCATTTTTTGATTAATCTGTTGTAGAGTGATATCCTCTGATTGTTGTTGTGAGATGCTTGGAATTTTTGTATGGTCTGTAATAAAAAAAATTATATTTTAAATGTATACAAAATAATATTTATTAATTGGTTTATATAGTAAAGTGTGTACCATTAGGTGGACTATCTTCTAACATTTTCTCTCGTGGGAAATGCTCCTCTAGCCAGTCGAGAGTACTACACATTTCTGTGAGAAAACAAAAAAGTAATATGTTTTTTTTTCTAATATAGAAAGTTTATAAATATATGAGTAAAAAGAAGTGCACTTACTATGTCTGGTGAGATATGTAATCAGTAGTCTATACGTCTGGTCTTGCTGTTGGTTGTGGAGCGTCTGTGAGGTAATTATGGTGGAAGCCACTTTATCTTCTTTTGGTATATTCCATTTTAAAACATATTGGCCCTCATTACGACCCTGGCGGAAATCGAAAAATGATGGCGGAAATGCAATACCGCCATCGAATACCGCTCGGTGCGATTATGACCCGTCACCGTAAAGTACGATGCCATTAGCGACACCGTAGTGAACGCCAACGCTAACTGCACCAAGTACGCGCACGCGCGCACTGCGAAACCGTAATTACCACCATGGCGCAACGGTACAGGAATTCTGACCCTAGCGGACATGTACCTAACGCCATCAAGCATGGCGGAAAGTACCATTCCGCCATGGTGAGAAGTACGGCATCGCAAACCAACCGTAAAAGGCCCTACTGAGTGCCTGTACACCACTCCCTGGCCACATTGCACAACTCCTCGTAGGTGCAATGAAGTCACACAATGCAACCAGTGAAATGTACAAGTCACCCATGCATGCCAACGAACAAATGAATGTAGGGGCACCAAGTGCCTTGTGAGTGGCCATCCATATTAGCCATGGCACCATTGCCATACTGATGCAGCACAGGCATGTGAAGCTTCAAGTACAGCAACATGAACTGAAAACTGAGACAAACAAAAACAGGCCCCCCCATCGCTTGACACCAGTGTAAGGCAACATACAAAGCAGTATCCTGAGTGAGACTGCACCAGCCCTGTACTCCTGCCAGTAAACAAACCAACCATCAGCATAAGCATGTACCACACAAGTTGGCAGAGTGACTGAGCAGCCAGGCACATCTCAGGAGGGGCCAATGGGAGCAGCAGGGCACAGATGGCACGAATACAGAAGCTATTCCAATGGACATGACCTCAGTCTCCCTCCAAGAAACGCTTGCAAACACGGGCACCTGTGACCAGCCATTTTCTGATAATCACATCATTCCACCAATCCACCTGGCTGACCGGCATCTGTTACACAAAAGCTAATCCCCCTCCCATGAGCATGACATCATCAAAACAGACATAATTGCAGCCCCTATCCCTGACCTTACTGGGCTTCGTAGGCAAACGCGCCCAGTACAGTACCACGCAACTATACTCAGAAGGCCGAACCCAAAGCAGATCTCCTCACAATACATCGCTCCACAAATAGGAATATGCTACATTACTTGCAAAGAATAACGCTACACGGTCAATATCATAATCAAAATTTAATGCACAACAAAATCACCCGGGCCATACAGCTATTAGGTCATGAACTCCAAATCATATCTCATAATTGTGGGCTGCATCCGCAATAAATGACCAGCTTCTTCTTGTGTGACGCCCTGTTCCTCCATGGTACACAGGGGCTACATTCACGTTCAAAAAGGCAACATGGAAGCGCCTAGAACCGCAGGGCCGTCCCATTAGGTAGGCACTAGTCCAGCTGAAAGCTCGAAATGTTGCTCCTAGCCACTAGTACTGCGTAAGGGCCTGTGGGCCATTGGCGATCGTCCCATAAGATCGTAATGGTGCTCCACTGATTAACACGAAGCAGCAGGTGTTGGGAGTAAAAGCCATCTGCAGGAGTGGCATACAGATGGCAGCGGCAAAAGGGGAGGAGATACCTGTCACCCAAATGAAACGAAAAAGAATAGTATGGGCATCTGAACTCCGTTTGAATTACTCACTTCAAAGATCACACTAAATCCACAGCCATATGCATGCTAGCCCACTCAAAAGGATTATTCGCACCCAAAAATCACTTGCGAATCATAACTATATAAATCGAGGTGAAAACACTATTACAAACGAGTGTTTGTGTGCATGCGTCTGTTAAAACAGAATCCATTAGATGGGATTAGTAACGTGCATAGACACAAGTGTTTGAAGGCGCGTCGAGACAGGGAGGGTTCAACAAGGGCAGATAGACGATGGTCCCACTATGGCAGCCCTGCATCACATAGCGCAGAGGAAGTTGATAGATTCCAAAAAGCCATGTACATGACAGACTCTCTATTAAATCATCTGTCCATGCATCCATACATCATTCCCTCATCCCGGTATAAAAACGCCTGATTATTTACTCACATAACATTTGAAATTTCCATTGAATCTGTGCTTAATGCAGTCTGCAAAATCCACTGTGCTCCAGGCCGGAATTCTAGTGTTGTGAAGTAACATGTATTTGGGAACGTCCTGCCTTATCCTCCACTACGCTATTGCGCATCCCATACTATTCATATCAATCATTGCATTCTCGGCATGGCCCCTATCCCAAGGACATTAAACAATAGAACTTTCTATCTGCAGTCAGACCTGTGGGCGTCTCCTCGCTGCTAGCTGGAAACCGAAAGCGCTGTCTTTCGAATTCCTCATTTGCAACATCACGTCGAAAAGGCATCTGTGACCGCTTGAAATCACAAATCCATCCATTTAGTGCGGCAGTGTGTGAAAATGGCAACTGGCTTCACTCACAAATGGGACGCCCCGCCCGTCGGTGAACCGCGGTACAGCGCTGCATGAGGGTCCACCGTTAATCGAGTACTACATTCCACTGACCCTTCACAAGTTTGTTCCCGACTGCAAAGATAGTATGTGAAACAATGGGACCATAGCAGAATTAACATATGAAGCAATATCTCACTGCCATCGGGATGAAATACATGATTGTAATAGCAAGATGCCATGCGTCGATTTGCGGCGTTGTGTGCGGGACGTGCTCGCCCAAAGGGGATTGCAGCTTGCACAGGTGGAATGAATCACCACAGGTGGAGGTTATACAGCTTGAAAACACATAAATTGCACACCCAACCCCCTCCCACAACCACACCCACTCTAAAATGCTACCGGCAGGACTTGCGATGTTGGCCCTGGGGGACCTGATAGCACTGCAAGTACTCCAACTTCAAGAAGAAGACGAACACCAACTACTATAACAACCGGCCGCACAGAGGAGACGCAGGAGGAGGAGGAGGGCAAGGCAGGGCCAGCAAGGCCCACCAGCACAGCCACTACCACCACGCAGGCAGCCCGCAATCCCACGCCTCCGAGCACATCCGTTCAACCTCACTGATGAGCAGATCCACACCCTCTACCGTTTGGACCGGGACACCATAACCACCATTGTGGACATGACACACGCTGACCTTGTCAACATGATAGATAGCCCAACCGCCATCCCACCCCTACTGAAGGTGGTGTCTGTACTCCACTTCCTGGCCACAGGCACCTACCAGCACACAGTCGGACAGTTGCATGGCATTTCACAGCCACTGTTGTCACGGACACTATTGCAAGTGCTCGATGCCCTCCTGAAGCACGCAGACGACTACATCTCTCTACCACGCTCGGAGCAGGAAATTACGAACACAAAAGTGGGATTCCATGCACTTGCCGGCATACCGGGTTGCATTGGTGCCATCGACTGCACCCATGTGGAATTGGTTGTCCCACATGCCATGGAGGCCCAGTACCGCAACCGAAAACAATATCATTCTCTTAATGTACAAATGGTGTGTGACTCAAACAGGATCATTACACATTGTTGTGCCCGATTTCCTGGATCAACCCATGATTCCATGGTCTTACGGAACTCTACAATACCACGCTACATGGAGCGACATGCAGGGAACAGATCCTGGCTACTCGGTGAGTCTCATTTCATGCATGATAATGTGGGGTATGTGATGCGGCAATGACCTGCCAGGAAGGAGGGGGGTGCTTACGTAGCAATGTCATTCCTCAAACATCCTTTATTGTCCACATACAGGTGATGCCGGGTATCCACTGAAGAGATGGCTCCTTACACCACTCCGGAACCCACAGAACCAGCATGAGGAGGACTACAACCATGCCCACTCACGTACCCGTGTAGTCATAGAACAGGCATTCGGCCTACTGAAGGGTCGTTTCCGCTGCCTCAGCAGGTCTGGCGGGGCACTCCTGTACCGCCATGAGAAGGTTGCAAAGATGGTCATGGCATGTGTCATGCTACACAACATGTGCATACGTAGAAATGTGCCCATGCCCCCTGACGCAGAACTGCAAGCACCAGAATATGGTCATGATGTGGGTGGGGATGTGGCAGAACCTCAAGGAGTCCGCGAGGCACAGGAGGGCCGTGAAATTCACCAGATTATCATAGATTCATGCTTCTAGCACTCACGCCTGGTGGCTGATACATGGACACGGGACTTGTGGCACTGTGTGTGTCTGGAACATGCACAATATGGACTGTACGCCTATGATGGCCTCGTACACAAAGATCAATGTCCACACATCTCATTGGATGATTGTGAAATGTTTATAGCATATGTGAAATTGTGTTACACACCCCATCGACCCGCCACCCAAGTAAGCCCAACACACCCCCTCCACCCTCCTACCTCCCCCCCGAACACCAGTGTCCAAAGATGCTCATTGTCAGTGGGCAGACGCTATTGCAAGCCCCCTCTCCGGGTATCAGGGGCACCCCTGCCTGTGGAGCGCAGGTTCCTCCCAGATCTACGTTGGGGGCTGCCCTGGACGGAACTTGCAACGGATGATGTCTCTGCCTGCTCACGTCCATGCATGTCCCTAAGGGTTTGTGAGAGCTCAGTGAGCACACGGCGCACAGCGGCAAGTTCAGCACATACGTCTTTGGACGTCGCATGCAGTTCCCTCCTCAGGCTCTCGGTGCTTCTCTCCATTTGTACTCTCAGGCTCTCTGTGCTTCTCTCCATTTGTACTCTCAGGCTCTCGGTGCTTCTCTCCATTTCTGCCCTTAGTGTCTCTGTACATGTTTCTATGGCTGCCTTGGTACCCCCACATTCATCAGCATGGTCCTTGAGGAGCGTGGCCAGTTGCTGCTGTTGCACGATCACCTGGTCGAGGGACTGTTGCCTCTGCTGGGCCATGGCCATTTGCGGTGGTGTCACAGAGGGGCTGATCACCTCATGTTGCCTTGACACAGGGCTTGTTGGGGATGGCCAGTCGTCGTCTTGTGAGTGCCCCTGCGTGGTATCCTCATGTTGTACGGGATGAAACAAACAGGGGGATTGAGACAGGTCATGGATGGATCGTACATCGACATCACCGTTTTCTGTGTCGGAGCATGCTGCCATTAATGCAGTGTCACCTATGGTGCTGCTGCCACCAGAAGCAGTGCCTTCTGTGGCATCCATTGGGGGGGCCTGTGGTGGTGGTGGTGTTGGGGCCATGCTGGCTGCTGGGTTGCCTGTTGAAGTCCCCTCCTGTGTGCTGCCACTTGATTTGTGCTGCTGCCGTGTCTTGATCCGTGCAGCTGAGGTGGAGGGTCTTTGGCCGTTGGTCTTGGCCCTCTTTGCAGGTGTGCTGGTAGGGGTGTCCTGGAGCTTGTCGTTTGAATCGGACCCTGTGGTGGAGTAAAGGAGGGCGAGCGTTATTAATGGGTCTGTGGAAATTGGAATGGCAATGTATCACATGCATTGGGGTGGTACCTGAGGGTGATTTGGGTCAGGGCCTTGGAGGTGGTTTCATTTTTGTGTGGATTGAGGGTGCAGTTGTATTGCAGCCTGCAGTTAGGGGGTGCCTGCTGCACGTGTAGAGGGTGTTTTTAGGAATTTTAATAATTTATTTATTTAATTTGACTTTTAATGTCCGCTATCAGGCCAATGTAAGTGGACGTTCTCCTGGACATGTGTTTCTGTTGCACTATGTGGACACATGGTACTTCACATGATTGGACATTGTGGTTTTAGCATAGTTTTATTTGGCCCACCTACCTGATTCTTCGGATGTCTGCACTCCTTTCTCCATCCCTCCGACTCCCTCTATGGTCTCCATTCCAATGGTGGAGGCACAGATTTCTTCCCAGGGGGTCAACTTGATGGGTGATTCCGATCCTCCCCCGGTAGCTGTGGCAATGTTACGGTTGGCATATAGTATGCTCTGTACGCGTATCCGCAAGTCGTCCCATCGCTTTCTGCATTGTTGTGGGTTGCGGGGTGCGGTCCCCACCACACTTACCCGCTGTGCCACCAGGGCCCATATGGCCTTCTTGTTCGCAAGTGCCGTCCTGGTCATTTGCGTCGAGAAGACGACGGCAGCATTCTCCTGGAGGGTCTCTGTGAGCACCGTGAGTTCCTCACGTGAGAAGTGGACCTGCCGCTTGCGGTCGCACGCTTTTTTCGCTACTTTTCCCATTGTTTTGGTTTCACTAGGGTGGATGACGGGTTGGGATGTCTCTCAGGGTAGTATTTTTAATGGTTGTGTGAATATTCTGATTTTATAGGTGTACGGCGTGCTGTTTCCCGTTCCGGGACCATGTTTTTGCTTCCGTTTCCGTATATTTACGGTCACCGTAGTTTCCGATTGCCGCTCATTACGGTGACCGCTATGTCCGGTGGCGGAATTGCACCTAGGTCGCCGTACGACGGCGGTGAGGGGCGTTTTGGGGACATTTCCACCATCGCGGACTTTGCACTTCCGCCAAGGCGTAGTACTCGTGCCCGATGGGTCAGAATTAGCCGCACTTTACTCTGTCGTGCCATGGCGGAAACGCTATTTACGCTATGGCGGTCAGGTCAGTTGCTTTCCGCCAGGGTCATAATGAGGGCCATTGTATTTAAGTGAATGGTTAGTGTGTTACATATATGGGTTCATTTTTTAAGTATTACTACATATACTTTGTATGTGTGCTGTTTTGTGAATTTGTTAAATGTTCCTATGTTATGATATAACTATTACACATAGCCCCCCCAGAGTTTTTAGGGGGTGGTACTGTTGTCCGAACATGTCTGCGGACCGTCAAATTCAGTAGAAAGGGTTCAGTATGTTCCATATTATATGTACATAAAGTCAAAGTTATTATTGTTAAGTTGTGCTACTAAAAAACTATGAAATTCAGTAAAAGAACTTTGTTAAAGGGACATTATGGTTAAGTTGCGCTACTAAAAACCTATGAAATTCAGTGAAAAAACTTTGTTAAAGGGACGTTATGGTTCAAAGTAAAACCGAAAACCCCCTGAAATTCGTCAGTTATGATAAGATAAGCAACCATAACTCGCGCCACCGCGCACTGCTAACACTAACAACCAGGACATCAAAGATGACATCAAAAATGTCATTGCTGACATCACTGATGACATCACATGTGCATTTACTTTTCATGAAAACTCTGTACAAGGGATTCTTATAATGCTGACCATAAACTGTCAAGGATCATTGGGATACATATCATGAGCTAATTAGTGCATTAAGCAATGCATTGATATAAATAGCATTCTGTTATGAAGTTCTATACAGTATACTAAGCTACTCATGAAGAAACATAGACAGTGTGTGCAGCATACATGATGAAGGTGCAATATTCATAATCTTGTCATGTTGTATAGTGAAATGATAACTGCTTTCTTATTAGAGTTTTGCGTACTGTGAAACATGTAATACGTAGATAATAAAACCCACTTAATACATAATTATTACAGACAAAACACAAAGAGACAACAACACATACAGATATGAGTATATACAGGGACAGTGAAGTAAACAAAAAAGCAGAAGTAGTAGCTGAAAGAGTTCATAACCTAACTGATTGTCTTTATGCAGAGAAACTATTGCTCTGTTTCAAAGCTGCTACTTACCATATGTATGTGTATCACATCATGTGACTGCACCCAACGGAAAGGAGAGTGAGTACAATGTATACAAATATGAGCATATACAGGGAAGGTAGAGTAATAAAAATAAAACTATGAGAAAGTGCTGATAACTCTAATGATTATCTTCATGCACAGAAAGGATTGCTCTCTTTCAAGCCTGTGTCTGCCGCTATGTATATGTTTCAAATGATGTGACTTGACCCTAAATCTACAAATATAGTACTTTTTCAATTTTTACTTCCTGACTGTTACTGAAGAAAACTATGTGGCCTAGATATGTCAGTAAAGGGAAAAAAGGGAGAGCCAGACATGTGATGTCATCAGTGATGTCATCAATGACATTTGTGATGCGTTTTACTTTGAACCATAACGTCCCTTTAAAAACGTTTTTTTACTGAATTTTATAGGTTTTTCGTAGTGCAACTTTACCATAACGTACCTTTAACAAAGTGTTTTCACTGAATATATATATATATATATATATATATATATATATATATATATATATATATATATATATATATATATATATATATATATATATATCAAATTAGTGGAAATATTTAGTTGAAAGACTGGTAGGATCAGCTAAATGTAGGCCCTAACGTGTCAAACAATGAAGGTTATGGGTCATGACATGTGGCCTGGATGGTCAACTATGAGGAAAGACATTCATGTGTTTCTGGAACATAGGTTTTTCAGAACTAGAGTAGATACTGTACTGCATTACCCAAACTTGTAATATTTTAAGTGACTGGTTTTTCAACCGGCAGTTTGCTAGATTATTTGAAATATGAATCCCATGATCCCTCACCGTTGACTATGCTGGTTAGGTCTGATTGTAGCGGCAGCCCAAAACATTGTGACATTCAAAAATGTATGTATGACCAAAATGACTGGGTGTACTGCATTTATGTTAGTATTTCCGATTAGTCTTGAAATAGAGGATGAGATTTTTTTCTCAATTAATGGTACTCAGTGATGTAATGGAGGAGGCCATACATTATGTTACATGCGATGTGTGACATCATCTGTGATGATCTATGTACTTTAGATTCCAGTGATGCCATTGATGGTGTTATAATAATGTCATAAGTGATGTATTATGTGATGTCATATGTGATGTCATCAATGTTGCCTTGTTTGATGTCATCTGCAGGATTTCCTTCTGCCCAACAGGGTGAACATACTTAACATGGCACAGCTTCCAATGCATGCAGTTGAAGTGAATTTCTTTGTATTCATTCAGAACCTCAATTTTACTTCAACTAAAATGTTTAACTGAATTTGAACAGTTTTGTCACATGACCCCAAAGGTATTCACACATTTACCAGGTTTTGAAAGCCCTATACTAGTAACATCACACATATTAAAGCATGCACCAGTCTTCCCCCTTATTTATGGACATCTATAAAGTGCTAGATGCAACATCTAATTTACAGTAATGTACTATGGAATTTAGGTAGCAATCAAAGTATTAACAGGAAAGAAAGAGCATCTCCAAACATCCCCCCATTGATAGTAGAATCTGACTTGATCCAAGGCTCTCTGATGTAATGGGATATTGGTTATATTACTAAATGTAAAAGCATCATTTAAATAGGGAGTTTTATCCTATAACAAAGGAAAATGTAACATGTATTATAAATAATCAGGGTATAGTACTATTACTGATAAAACCTGTTTTTAAGAAGATATATGAAATGATAAGTCATGTATAACATGCCTGTACACACGTGTTTCTAGGCGCAACAGGACAGGCAAGGGGAGACAAAGAGAGGACAGAACAAACCATCTTACTAGGCCGTGTTTTATTCAGATCATGCAAGTGCAAGGGGAGGAGAGAGAAGAGTGCCAGGGGAGGGGGAGGGAAGTGCAGTAGGGCAGAGTTCAAGTGAGTGCGGCCGAAGTTGCCCGCTCTGAGTAAGTGCAAGAAGGCAGGGGACTCTAGGGTTGCAGATACAGTCCCTAAATGCACAGTAAACCCAGAGGCAGTGCATGGGGCTACAGTTCAAGAGGGAGCATGGTGCCCATTAAGATTTAGAAGGTGGCCAGGTGACCATTTAGCACAACAGGCAAGTACATCAAAGAAGGAGAGAGAGAGAGAGAGAGAGAGAGAGAGAGAGAGAGAGAGAGAGAGAGAGAGAGAGAGAGAGAGAGAGAGAGAGAAAGCAGAAGAAAATCTTGAGTTGCTTCCGGAACCTTAGGTGGTCCTGCTCAAGTTTGAGAGAGGCAGTCAGGCTGTTCCAGAGGGAGGCACCAGCAGAGGAGAGAGATCTACCACCCACTCTCGGCCTGGCGAAGCATATGACCTGCAGAGAGTTGGAGGTGGATGACTGAAGGGCTTGAGAAGGAAAGTGCTTAGGTAGAGAGAGGTGGATATAGTGTGGTCCCTGGCCCAGAAAGCCTTGTGGTCAATGCAGAGGGTCTTGAACTTGATCCTTGCAACCACCTGGAGAGAGTGGAGAGATTTCAGGACTGGAGAGATACGAGCTCTGGGCTTGAGTCCAAGGACAAGTCTTGCAGTCCTGTTTTGGATTAGTTGCAGAGGGTGAAGAGTAGAGGCAGATATATTTAGAAAGAGGCTGTTGCAGTAGTCCAGCCTAGAGAGAAACAGGGCTCTTGAGCCAGTGAGCTTCTGGGGTAAAGTGAGAAATGGAACGATACCGCCGAGGAGGTGCAGCTCGTAGTGGGACTTCTTAGAGAGGTCTGTGATGTGAGGCGAGAAGGAGAGAGTTGAAGATGACACCAAGTATTTTTGCCTCATAGGAAAGCACAATGAGAGGTCCCAGGGAGGGCAGCCAGAGTGAAAGAGGTAATCCGGGAGCAGGCGTCCCAATGAGAATGTTATCAGTCTTACTGGCATTAAGGCAAGATCATTATAGGTGCACCATTTCTGAATCGCAGATAGACAGTCAGGAATAAGCAAGACAGGAGAGGAGGTTGAGGGGAGCCTGAAGGAGAGCTGAGTGTCATCTGCATAACCCTGAAAGTTAGAAGAGAAGTTAGAGATGAGGTGGGCTAGAGGTGCCAAGTAAAGACTCAAAAGTCTGGGGGAGAGGTTAGAGCCATGGGGAACACCACATGTGGAGAGAGAGGTGGTGAAGAAAAAGGACCCAGGTTGGACCTGGGAGGGCCGATCTAGGAGGAAGGAAGTCAACCAGACTAAGGCCTGATCCGTGATGTCCAGGTTGTCATGAAGATGATTGATTAGGATGGCTTGGTTAACCATTTTAAAAACAGAGGAAATATCAAGAAGGATGAGGACCAAAGGAAGGCTAGAGTAGAGATTAGTGAGCAGTTCTTCACAGGTGTTCAGGAGAGCAGTTTCTGTGCTTCTGGCAGACTTATGTTCATGGAGACAACCAACAGATTCAGTATGGAGGGGAAGCTGTTTGATGTCCAGCTTTTTCCAGTAGTTTTCCCAGGAAAGGAGTTACGGTGTTAGTTTGCTGGAGAAGAAGGGTCAGCAGACAGCTTTAAGGAAGAGGTTCACAAGGGAGTGCTTTAGAAGGGAGGGGACATTTCCAATGGCAAAAGAGTGATAACAGAACTTGGCCAAGGCTGGAGTGAGGGTGGTCCTGAATGGTTCTAAAGGCGCAGGGGAGCATCTGCTTTAACAACACTTTCATAGATCAGACTTCTCTAGAAACATTGTCTGGAATGAACACAGGGAAAGAGGAGAAAGGAAGAGGAGAGGCAGAGGCGGCCATAGAGGGGCTGAGAGAGGAAGAGGAAGCAGAGAGAGAGGACAGAATGTCCTGAGTTTTAGTGGTGAAGTAGGAAGCAAGTGCCATGCAGAGGGCCTGGGAGGGAACAGGAGAGGTGGAGACTGCAGCAGGATTGGCCACCGACTTGCAGATTTTGAAGAGTCTGGCTATGTTGTTAGAGGCAGCAGAGATGCAATGTTGGATATAAACTCTCTTCTTGGAATGGACAGAGAGTCTTTATTGCCTTTGGCGCAGGCAGCAGGCCAGTTTCTCAGAGGCTGCACCTGATGCCCTCCACTTCCTCACAACCACCCTAAACTTGCGGTCAAGGGTGGTATGGTCGTACCAAGGGTTGAACTTGGAGATAGGCTTCAAATGGATCCTCATAACAGGGACATATAACACAGTGGGCCAGTGGATCGAGGATGACAGTAAATCCTTACTCACCAGATTCTTTCATAGCAAAATGTATATATTTGATTGCAACAATTATTTTTAAAGACAACATAGTAATAAAGACAACATTCATTATACAATTCACTGAATTCACAAAATCACAAAAACTCACCAAAATTCTGTTAACATTCTTTTTCCCATCATTCATTCACATTCATACTCTCCTTGTAGCAGAATGTCTCCATTTTATACTAAATGATATCATCTGTCACTTTCTACCGTTGCTCATTGACACAATATTTAGTTCTATCTCTTTGGTTTCAGTAACACAGTTTGTATATTAATATTCCAACAGATTCTACAGTCGACACATGTTTCAGTTGTCAGGACAGAACCTCACCAATAGTGTTCTTCTACTGATGCAACCTTCTTCAGGATGAGAAACAACATAACAATTGTGTCTTGCTTCACATGTACTGGGGTGAGCCACACCATCTAAAAAAGATATTAAAAAAACTTACATCATCCAATGTTCTATTGCATCCTCCCATATTTTCAGTTCACATTTCATGTGTCTTAAAAGCAATTCTAATAAATAGATTCCCATCTGACTCACCTCCACCTGAAATTCATTAGGGAGATTTAGATGTATAGGACAAATATTAACTGCACTCAAAGAGTTTAACCAAATTCTTGAGGTATATCCTATAAAACAAGGAACAATGGGTAATCCATTACCCACACCAATCGGAGAACAAATCTTATAATCTCAATCGCAAAAAACACCCCCACAGGGAGCATCCATTGCATACTCACTTTGAGTCACAACAGCAGCCCTGTGTGTGTTCCCAATTCACCTCATCGGTTATGTTCTACTTCTGGCTGCACAGGTCTATCTCTTAGAATAGTATTGGTTCTTTTTCTTCAACTGAAATGCCAAATATATCACTCTTTACTATTTCACATTTTGCCCACTTTGATATATACTTACTGATACTGGTCGGACAATGCTAGTCTTATTTCCATGCGGATCAGTCTAAGTCTATGTAGACTTGACACACCAGATGTGCTTGCACCACTACAGACAAAGTAAAACAAAATTCTCTTTCAGGCTCCATAGCCTTTTATTATTGGAAATGCAACACATGCATACAAATCATATTCCTACATCATTCTGTGCATTCCATACCTGTTTCCACACATTTCCACTCTTTCCATGTATGATAGACTACAAGATACATTCCGCAGGTATAGGCAAAATGTGATGCTCATTGCAACTATAATGTAGGTTTATCCACCATTTCTATGTGTCATACATTCCGGAATACATTCCGCAGGTATGGACAAACCATGATGTTTGCTGTAGCTATAATATATGTTTATCTAAATTATAGCAAGTCAACCATTGTTTATATCATGTTCCACAAGGGTCACAAAGAATTCTCAAAAATGCTCACATAGGGTACACTGACCCACCTACTGTGAGACCATTTCGATTTTGTAATTCTAAGCAACACATCCACTCCATTTATTGAGCTCATCCAGCCCGTTTCGAGTGGGTGTATTCTAACCTTTCTAAACGCTTGCACACACATTTGCACAACAAGCTCCACATGGGGCACACAGCCCCACCTCTTTGGACGACATTTCTGTTTGATGATTCTGGGCAACACGTCCACTTAGTTTCATTGTTTTATTGCAGCAACTCATCCGACCCATTTCTGATAGATGTTTGATACCCTTTGTCCTTGCTTGCAGACATTTTTGCCCAGCAAACCCCTGATTTTTTCAAATACTCCCCTCCGTTCATGCACTACACTACAAAAGACAAATCATATGAACAAAAAACGTATCCTTCCTCCTTTGAGATTGCGCTTGCAAGATTACAACCAATTCCACACGATATGCACATAAACAATGCACATTCTTTCTTTTGTATGGGCTTGTTTACCATTTTACAGTGCATCCAGCGTCTTCCCTCAATCCCGGGCATATTATATAAGCCGCTGCATCACTTTTATTTTACTCTTCATACATTTCATGGCCATAGAAAGTAGAATTTGCGTGCGCCGTGGTAGCACCATTAGTTTACTATGCCCTTCTAGAGTATAGACATTTTTAAAAAAAGAGAGAGGAGCAGGCACTAACTATCATATTTAAAAAGTACATGATTATGTGTCTTTATCTTGCATAATTGAATGTGACTCAGTATAGGTTGATTTTCATTTTTTTTATTTGCTATTTACTATTCATGTAGAAAAAACGTTTCTTTCTTCCTATGTGACTACGCTTTTACAATTCACGTGTGTCCCACTAGATATATGATATATATATATATCTTCACTCGATCGTGGGCATAAAAAAGTAGCTGTGTCGCGATTTTTGATGGCCATAGAAAGAGGACTTCTTTTCATTCGCCATGGTGAATACCATTACTATTACTTCACTGTGCCACATAATATACACATAATATAGAGATTTTGAATGGAAAAAGCCAACATTACCATATATTTCAACACAGTACATAGTTCTGTCTATTTTACCTTCATATTTGTTGCAACACTCGTGTTAGGTTAGCTTTCAATATTAGGTTTTTGAAGTGCTGTTTACTTGCTGCTCCATATTTGGGACAAAAAGGCGGACAATTAGATATTTAAGCTCTCGCCCCTCAGAGTCATATATACTCCTACAAAGTGGGCTCCATTCCTTACAACAAATCCCAAATTGACCGATTTGTCTGCCTCTAGGGCTTCACTGTCCTTTCATTCTACTGGGTCAATCCTCTATGTTTTCATTATGAGGTGATTCCATTCCACTGAGACATTACGCCCCTGTCGTACAGTATCAAGGGAGTACATCCACCGTTGTTCTCTCTGATGTAATATTGTGGCCATATCTCCTCCCCTACTCGGTGGTCTGATGGCTTGTAGTACAAACCATCTTAACTCTGTATCTTTGTGACCAAACCGTACAAAATGATCTACCAAAGGTTTATCTGTCACTGTATTACATATACAGGATCTGTGCACAGATATTATTTGCCTCACCTCTCTTGTGGTTTTACCTATGCACAATAAATGGCATGGACACCTAACAATGTCAATCACTTTTTTGGTCTTACAATTGGTGTGATCTCTTTTATTTGTCCATAGTTGAACTCAAACATTTTTCCGTGAGGGGGCAAGTCACACAGTTCCCGCAATTATGGTGGCCTATAATCGGGGACAGGCTTCATTGATTAAGCACTGTTTGTTCTTTTCTGGTCTCTGGATAAGTATGGACCGGTTTTTGTTTCAAATGTTGACTTCTTTTGAAGGCAAAGATAGGTTTTCTACAGAGGCAACCTGGTTGTTTAACTAACTAAATTCCAGTTCCGATTCACAATTTTCTTTGCTTATTGAATTAAAGGTTGTCACGCATACCAATTGCTCTTCTTTTTTTTTTTTATCCGAGGGGTCAGACACATTTCATGACTAGCGTTCATGGCCCTCTTCAGGTTATCTTCAACAACTTTATTTGGGTACACCCTTTCCACTAATCTTTCTTTCAGATGTAGTGTGTGTTTCACAAATTCTTGTTTCTTAGTGCAATTACGGCGTATTCATAAAAATTGCCAATAGGGCAAGTTTTGTCGTAACCCCGCCAGTTGAAAGCTTGAGTAGTGAAAGAGTGTATTTTTGTCGGTGGGCTTACTATACAATGTTGTCCCCAACTTGTCTTCTGTTTTCCTAACCAATAGATCTAGGAAGCTCACCTCTGTCTTACTCCACTGTATGGTAAATTTTATATGGTCATTACACATGTTTCGTCATTCGTGAAATTTTATCAGAGATTCACTTGATCACCTCCAGATGATGAAAACATCATCTTTATAGCGGTACCACCCCGCCAGGTGATGACATAGATCCGGATGTTGCTCCAGTTCTTGTGGATCCCAGATATGAACATTCACTCATAGCCATGAAAAGATTTGCAACATTGTGGGCAAAAGTTGCCCCCATGCTCACTACTCTTCATTGTTTGTATAATTGTTGTTTATACAAGAAGACATTTTCAGTCATTGCTAACTGAGCACAATCAAGAATACATTCTGTAGTTATAGTTCTTTTGTCGAGAAAATCCCCCAGTACCTCCAAAAACTTCATTTGGGGTATTGAAGTACACAGGGATTCGACATCCATTGTAACTAGGATATCATCCTCATCAACACTCATATTTTGTGTAATTCATATAATGTCGGAGGAATCTTTAACATAAGATGGCATCTGTTCCACAAATGGTTTTAAGAAAAATTCAACATACACTGATAATGGTTACAACAGGGAATCAATTGCAGAAACGATGGGTCTACCGAGGGGATTGAGTTTGTTTTTGTGGATTTTAGGTAAGATATAGAAAACTGCCTTCTTCTAATGCAATTTATTGAGAAAACGGCCTTCATCTTTACTAATTCACTCCTCATTTATTGCGTGATTGTTTAGACTTTTGATCTCATCCAGGTGTCTTACTGTGGGATCTCGATCAAGTTTCATATGTGACTCCCTGTCTCCCAATAGCCGGATACATTCCTTGTCATAATTCACAGTTTGTATGATGACAATCCCCCCCGCCCTTGTCGGCACGTTTAATAGTGATATCATCGGTGTCACAGAGTCTTTTTAAGTTATCTCTCTCGCCTTTTGTCAAGTTGTCTGGTCGATAGTTCTTCTTCTTGATGGCACCAATTGCTTCTTTAGTGACTCTATTCTCGAAGGCCATGATCTGTGGTGGACACGTATGCAGGGGGGGTGTGAATGTAGACTTCACTTTTAATCCTGTGATGTTTGGTGTTTCATCACAAGTCACTCTGTCCCATCTTTTTTCGTTCTCCTGATTGGGTAGATACACCTCAAAATGGTACTTGAGACGTATGTTTTTAAAAAGGATAAGTTATGTCCGTATGACTTGTCTTTTGTAGTGCATGAACAGAGGGGAGTATTTGAAAAAATCAGGGGTTTGCTGGCAAACATGTCTGCAAGTGAGGAAAAAGGGAATCAAACATCTATCAGAAATGGGTCGGACGAGTTGCCGGAATAAAACAATAAAACTAAGTGGACGTGTTGCCCAGAATCATCAAACAGAAATGCAGTCCAAACAGGCTGGTCTGTGTGCCCCATGTGGGGCTTGTTGTGCAAATGTGTGCACAAGCGATTAGAAAGGGTAGAATACACCAAGTCAAAATGGGCCGGACGAGCAGTGGCAGTAAATGGAGTGGATAGGTTGCTCAGAATTACAAAATTGAAATGGTGTAAAAGTAGGTGGATCTGTGTACCCCATGTGAGGATTTTTGAGAATTCTTTGTGAGCCTTGTGGAATATGATAAACAATGGATGACTTGCTATAATGTAGATAAACATATATTATAGCTGCAGCAAACATCATGTTTTGTCCTTACCTGCATAATGTATTCCAAAATTTATGGCACATGGAAATGGTGAAGAAACTTACATTATAGTTGCAGTGAGCATCTATTTTGCCTATACCTGTGGAATGTATCCCGTAGTCTGTCATCCATGGAAATACTGGAAATGTGTGGACATGGGTATGGAATGTTCAGAATGACGTATGAATATGCACTTGTATGCATGTGTTGCCTTTCCAATAATAAAAGGCTATTGAGCCTGAAAGAGAATGTTGTTTTACTTTGTCTGGTGTTGCAAGCACATCTGTTGTGCCAAGTTTACATAGACTGAAACTGATCTGCATGGAAATAAAACTAGCATTGTCTGACCAGTACCAGTAAGTATATATCAAAGTGGGTAAAATGTGAAAAAGATACCCACATCTCAATAAGTAAATAGTAAAGATGATATCTTTGGCATTTCAGTTGAAGAACAATAACCAATACTATTCTAAGAGATAGACCTGTGGGGCCAGAAGTAGAACATAACTGATGAGGAACACTCACAGGGCTGCTGTTGTGACTCAAATTTAGTATGCAATGGAGGCTCCATGTGGGGGTGTTTTTTGCGATCGAGATTATGAGGTGTGTTCTCTATTTGGTGTGGGTAAATAGATGACCCATTGTTCCTTGTTTTATAGTATAGACCTCAAGAATTTGATTGAACTCCTTTAGTGGAGTTAGGATGTGTCCTTTACATCTGTATCTCCCCCATACATTTCTGGTGCAGGTGAGTCAGATGGGTATCTATTTATTAGAATTGTTTTTGCGACACATTAAATGTGAACTGAAAATATGGGAGGATGACATAGAACATTGGATGATGGAAGTTTTATTATATCTTTTTTAGGTGGTGTGGCTCACCCCCGTGTATATGAAGCAAGTCGCAATTGTTATTTTGTTTGTCTTCCTGAAGGAGGTCACATCAACAGAGGGACACTATTAGTGATGATCTGTCCTGACAACCAAAACATGTATTGACTGTAAAAGCTGTTGGAATATTAATATACAGACTGTGTTACCTAAACTAAAGAGAGGGAACTAAATAATGTGCCACTGAACAACTGCAGAAAGTGACAGATGATATGCTGTCAGTTTGTATAAAATGGAGACATACTGCTGCAAGGAGAGTATGAATGAGTGTTTGCGATTTTGTAAATTCAGTGAATTGTATAATGAATTATATGTTTATTATTTTGCCGTTTTTAAAAATAATTGTTACACTACAATATATATAAATTTTGCTATGAAAGAATCTGGTGAATAAGGGTTTAATGTCATCCTCCATCCACTGGCCCACTAGCCCACTATGTTATATTTTTCTGTGTGATTACCTGAATGACCAGGGATTAAATTCAGGTACCGTCCTTTTGTTTCTGATATCCTCATAACAGGGGCAAGGACATCAGGAGTGTTAGAGATCGAGAGATGCAGGTTAGAGAGGGCTGTGTCAGAGTGTAAATCTGCCAAAGGCAGAGGAGAGAAAGTCACGACGAAAGCCTCTACTGACACATGCTTAATGGGCCAGATGAACAAGAAGTTGATGGGCAGGGCTGGGTTGGCTTCACCTAGGGACAGGGAGCACCAGGTGGGAGGAGAACAGAAAGCGCTGCATCCAAGAGTGTGGAGTGGTGAAAGGTTTAGAGAGGGGGAAGTATTAAGAGTTGAGAACATCCAGGGTGTGCCCAGCAGAGTGTGTCAGGCCAGAGGGTAAAATAGAAATAGAGAGAGAGTCGTAGAGATTGTATCAGAGCATGTAGGTGGGTTAAAAGCATCCAGATGGATGTAAAGGTCTTCAAGGAGGAGAGGTTGAGATGTAGAGTGAAGTGTAGAGGGCATCCCATTCAGAGAGGAAGAGGTTGACTGTAAATGGTCTGCAAATGGTGGCCACAGTAAGAGAGAGGCAGGAGAAACTGCAGGTCAGGCATTCAAAAGAGGAGTAGTCCTGCATTGGAATGACAGAAGAAAGGGTCCACTTCAGAAACAATAGAGCTACTGCACCTCCTTGACATTTGTTTCTGGGTTTGGAGATGATCTTGTAACCCTCAGGGAGGAGAGTGTCAAAACTCATGACAGAACTGGATGTGAACCAAGTCTCGCTGAGAGCGAGGACAGCCACGTCAAGTTCTTCAAGGAGGTGAGAGATGTCAGATGAGTGTTTGACAGCAGTGAAAGCGTATAGTGTAGCAGCACGAAACAGGTTACCACATTTGAAAGTCCTCCATGGAGGGATACAAGCATGTGGTACATCCTATGCAGGTGTTTGAGGGGCTCAAATGTGGGCAGAGGAGGAGGAGGAGGAGGGTGCCAGAGAGGTGGCAGAGGGAGTAAGTAGCAGGAGAAGGGCAGAAGTTGATAAAACACAGGTAAATGCCTATCAAAATGGAGATTGGTCTAAGGGCCCTGGACCAAGACGGTGCTATTCAGATAGACATTAGTGATGGTCTTGGAGGAGTGGAAGGATGGCAAGAGGACCTCCCACCTGGTGCCACCATTAATGGAAGAGGAAGAAACAGGAGAGAGAACAGAGACCATATGAGGTCTGGAGAGGGAATGACAAAGAGGATTTCAATGAGAGTGTCTGGAGGAAGTGCTGGTGTAGCTATAAGCGAGAGGAAATCCTGGGTTGGACACCAGGATGTCCCTCTTGAACTTCTTCCTTCTTGACTTAATGAGAGGGATAGGATAGGAGATAGAATAGCAGTTAGAGAAGATGGGAGGAAATGGAAAGCACCATAGGGTGCTAGGAGGATAGTAGGAGAAGGGGAGCAGTGAGAAGGAGAGATTCACAGTCCAGAGTGCACAGTTTACGATGTGCAGAGGGGGGGAGAGGGTCAGACATGGGGTACACCCACAGGACTTGACAGATGGCGCACAACAGTCACGAAAGCACATGAGGGGTGGCGATCTAGTAGGGGAAAAGCCAATATTTTTAACATAGCAGCAATGCCAAACACAGAGATTCAAATAAGAAGAGCATATTGTGATCATTAAATAAGGCATTGATTAATGCACGATCAATGCCAGCAATATTTGCGCTAATAATAAAACCCAAACTAGATCTTTTAACAATAACGAAACATAGCTTAAAAAGTGGTCAGGCCCTGCAATTAGTGTCTCTCTGCCAACAGGATATTCTATCATCACCTCAAATAGACTGAATTGAAGAGGGGGGGATAGTTCAAGAATTCAATAAATATACATTTGACACCCATCCAGTGCTCTGCTTTGCATTTCCAAAATGTGAGATGCTAAACATTACCATTACTGATCTATTTTGTAACCCAGTCCAACTGTTTATTTAGTACAATATTATTTGTTGTCGACCCAAGTATGATTCTACTTTGAGGAAAATATTATTGCAGTAACCCCAAAGATAGTGATCTCTCCATCTTTAAAACTATTAGGTGATTTTGATCTGGATTAGAACAACTCTAAATACATATGTACAAACCACCTTAGGAACATGTTGATAGACTTGCGCTTCATTAACAAACATATTTCGCACATTCATAATAGGGGTGTGGACTTGGTTTTCATTCATAATATTTACTGGATAAGCTGTTCCATCAATCATGTTGTTTGAACTGACCAAGCTGTTCTATAATTTACAACTTTTAATTTGCTGTGAAAAGCACAGCTGTCGAAGTCAGATAACTATAGTTCATCGGGAGACACGCAAGTTGTGTGCTAAGACTGAATACTTCTTTTTGTAATACAGGAAATTTCAAATCCAACTCATACGTGGAATCTATTGTGAGTGCTTAAAATAGTTCAGTGGAGCTCATGTTTCATGAAAGTATCGTAAATGAAACTTGTATGCCATTCATTCACATTATGATTCATTTTCAATGATTTGTGTGGTGGAGATATGGGAAGAACATAACTTA
Source organism: Ambystoma mexicanum (assembly GCF_040938575.1). Taxonomy (NCBI): domain Eukaryota; kingdom Metazoa; phylum Chordata; class Amphibia; order Caudata; family Ambystomatidae; genus Ambystoma; species Ambystoma mexicanum. The sequence goes on along the minus strand of NC_090939.1, from coordinate 422,071,340 downwards.
TGTTTCCACTGCCGCCCTTCCTCTCCACCATAACAATACTACAGCATGTGTGCTGGCATGAATTTTCATGCTGGTGCTAATGTTGTGGATTCCTTTGTAGTCAGTCTTCTTTTTGCACCAGCAAAAAGTAGGCCAACTTCATAGGAATCTATTTTAATGCTGCATTGCATGTGTTCATGGCAGGCAGCACTTACTCAATTTGCACACAGGAGTGCAAAAGGGCAGCATAAAAGATTGTACACCATTTTTTATACTCCTGTTTGCCCTCCACCGTGCAAATGAGGAACATTTGGCATCAGGAACTGCATGTGCTTAAGTGTGAATGTAACAGGTTCTTGGTGACAAATTACAGGTAACTCCAAAAGAAACAAAAAGTGGTCTGAAAGCCCTTCTTTTGAGAATGAAAACGGCCAAATAACCTATTCTTTGGGAAGGTACCCACTCTGGTGGGTCTACAACCACGTTTTTGTCTCACTGTACCTTTCACAGAGGAGAAATATCAATTTGCATGCATATCAGTCTGGTCCTACCCACTTGGACAGTCCAGCACCAAAATGCTAGGCAAACCTCCTCTGAACAAGAGCACCAACAACAACCCCAGACATGTGTTTCAGCCTTGTTTGTCTTCATCAGTGAGGTGAAGCTGTGCTTCTCTAAGCACAGTGAGCAGGGGGTCCACGTCTGGATGAGCCTGGGTAACTTATGGTGAAACTCCGAATTCGTAAACATACCAAAACAGGTCTGGGAGCACTTCTACCAAGAATGGACATGGCTAAATAAGCTGTTCTTTGGCAAGGTGCCAACTCAGGAGGGTCTGCACCTCATCGAAGAGACCCAAAAATAAAAAAATATTACCGAATGTTTGGATAATAATAATTTATATCTTACCATAAAAAAAATAAAAAAATATGTTACACAAGAGGAGGAAAAAAATATTCAGGATATCATTTTTAATATAAATAATTAGCATGCTAAGCATAAAAGAGCTGTATTACCGGGAACAGCCTCTTTGTGGCTGTTTACTTCCCCAGGGCCAAAGAGGTAACAGATTGCTCAAATTTTCCTCCCCAAGACTACAAATATGCTCACCTGTCTTGGAGCTTTCATGCTGGAAGAGCAGATATATCTGGAAATCTCCTCCTCCTAGCTTCTCATTTATCCCAAGGTCCTAGAGGCAACAACATGCTCAAAGTTTCCAAATGCCGGATAGAGACTGCTTGCATCATGCCCTTTTCACCAAAATCACTTAATTACATGCAAAGAACACATCTTTGCTAATAAAATCCATTCCACAATAATTCTACTGAAGCTCGATTTTATGTTTCGATGCACATAAACATTTGCAGTTTGGTATTAAAAAATGGCAACCCTAAAATGATTGATGTATTAGCTTACAAATGTTTTTGTAGATAAACAAGAGATATACTTCTATAACATAAGTTTCTCTCTCTCAAGAGTGACAAAGCCTTAGAATTAAACACATTTACATCATTGGATGGCTTAGCAATGGTTCCTCGTGTTTGGTAGAGCAGTTTGTGATCAAAGATCGTGCAAAGCTTGCATTCTGCTAATTGCCAAGGATTTCCATGTCCTTAAAAGGTTATTAAGGAATGCACTGATGTCTTGTCAGCCATCATCATAATAAATTCATACTTCAAAGACTCCAGCATTCCAGAAAGTTTAAAGTACTCCTGGATAACATCTACACTACAAAATCTCTTTTGGATCCACTAAACTGTGCAAGCTACAGGAAATCTTTAATGACATAATTGGACAAAGGAGCAAAGTTCCAGACTCAGAATCTCGTCAACTGCTGGTCGTTAGGCAATCAAGTTTCCGTACATACAGAAGCAACAAGTCGGCATTGACAGATGTAAAAGTCTCAATATTTTGTCGATGAGGGTCATACTAGTATGTTGATGCTGTTAGACCTTGCTGGAGCTATCCACGGCTTTTGACATGCTAGATTGTGCTACGTTATTGCAGCATTTGAAGGAGGTTTTTAAGGTTTTAGAAAGTGCTATACTTTGGCTTGCATCTTTCTTAATCAATTGAACTTGCAGAATCAAAATTGACTGTCAGAATCTATGATGGTGTGGTGCAGAGTCCATCACAGGTCCTGAATTTCTCTGTTCCGTTTTAACGCTTATATTAAACATCTTCATGACTGCTTGCTAAATCTGGGTGTGGGCTTTCAGAACAATTCAGATGATACCCATATCATTGGTCAACATCTTTTGACAAAATGGCTTCTCGACGTGAACAATTGCTTGGACTAAATAATAAGTTGTAGCTCCTTTTGTTTTCCCTTCAAAAACTTATTCTGAAGTAAATTCTTTCACCATCAGAGGTTAAACTCTGCAATTGTTTCATACAAATCCATAACAAAGTAAAAACTCTTGGGATGATATTGGACTCTACCTTGTCCATTTTACCACAGATCATCAGCTTAGTGAGCTCGACTAACGATCATCTTATCATTCTCCGACAACTAAGACCACTCCCATTATAAGCATGGGCTCCATCATTGCTCATGCCATCATAGGGTCTAATATTGACAATTGTAATGCACTTTCTTTAGAGTCAACAAAATATGCTATTCAGCATCTACTGTTACTTCAAAATCCTAATTTGTGCATAGTGCTTATCACTCAGGCAAGATATTGTCCCCCTATTTTTTAGAGGCAACACTTGCTCTGTGTATGCTCAGGAATAACGTTTAAATTTGTACCATTTGTTCTTGTTCATAAACATTTTAGTCCTACCTTTTTGTATCTAAAACAACTTGTTTTTTACATGCATCTCTATGACCATTATGGCCTGCTTCGATGATATTGGTGCCTGTTCACTGATTTGGCTTTTGGATAATCCAGAAAAAGTCTGACAGAAGCATTCTGGAATATTTTACCTATGCAAATTTATTACATTCTGTATCTTCTCCATTTTAAAAGGAGGATTAAAACTCATCTATTCACTCACTGGTTTTCAGACACTCTTATTCCTCTTGATTTTCTTAAGCCTATTTCTTCATCCTGTAAATTGCACTATGTGGCCCCTTTCCAGAGACACTTCTGTTAATTAAGTAGAAATAGTAAATAGAAGCGAAGTTTTGATTGCACTAAAAACTGCACGTTGTATTATAGTCCATTTCATCATGTTTCGAAAAATGTTTCTTTATTTTACAGGTGTTATGCTTTGCAATTAGGGACAAGTTGCAACCGTTTCCAAACGAAAGCGCTGCTCCACTATTCCTCTACCCACATAAAGCTTTAAGTGACAGGGCATCAATTTATGATGTTCACTGTATGAACATAGTTACATTTGCTGGGTTAGCAAGACGAACATAGCCTGTAAAATTGTGCCTCATACCTGTAATGTCCTCAATAGTTTGGGAGGGATTCAGCCACCCACAGCCCAAGGCTGATACCACCCAGAGTGACATGATTAAAATAAAGAAAGGCCTTTCTGTCGTTTGTGTCCTTTTTTATAGTGATCCATCACAATGCACACAATATTACAGTCAGAGATCTAAACAACAATGGCTCCCCAGATGTTTTTGATTACAGCACCCATCAGCCCTAGCCAGTATTGTCAATCGTGAGATATCACAGGAGAGACAGCCAGACCCCAATACAAGTGCACAAACAAACGTTGTCCTTGCTTGTCTTCTTGCTTTTGTAATAGTGTAAAGAAAACCAAAACAGAAACAGACATGCTCAGAGCAGCAATGAGCCTCACGTGCTGTGGTACGGTGCAGTATATTGCAACATTTCAAGATAATTTGATGCTCTTAGAATCATTCCCAGGCTTTGATGTTGGTGGTGAGCATTTTTTAATTCATCTTACTTTAAATGTATTTTGGTGCTTTTGTTTTTTTTTTTTATAGTTTTTATTGAAGTATATCATGTACAGATATAAAGTCATTATATCTATGGCTTAATGCAGTAACCCATTGTCTACAAAACCACTTAATGATCAACAATTAAACAAATGTTGTTATATATAATAGTTAAGAAGATTCAGCTAGAGTACTGACTAGCAATAGAAAGATTGTAATAAGGCTTACTTAAACCACAATGAAGTATAGCCATATGTTATGCACAACTTAGTGTGGAAACAATTCTGCATCCTTATATGTTGAAATGGGGGAGGACAAACGCATGACAAACACATGACAAACACGAGAAGATGGGAGAGATTGGGGAAAGGGGGCTAAATAAGGACGAGAGGCACTTTTGCGATTAATATAAATATTCAATAACGTATCAGGTGTAATATTCATATATTAACAGATCTTTGGAGCATCCGAGGAGTGTTATACATTAGGCAAAATCAACTTCCATGTGTGGTTGCATTAAAGTGATCAAGATAACAAATGGAAAAATGACCATTTAGCATTGTATTTAGGTATAGCATTGAGATTGTTAGCCATGCACAATTCCATCCGTTGTGTGAGACAAATGTTATTCCACCAGCTTTTGATGCACAATGAACATGAGTTTTTCCAATTAGCAGTTATACTTTTCAGAGCGAGAGAAATAAAGAGATCATATAGCTTAGCAGCACCTGTTGGTAAGTCGGTGTTAATAGCGAGGTTTCCTAAAACAATATTCATGAAAGAAAGTGGAATGTCTGTGAAAAAATAGCTCTTAGATATTTCCACACTTGTTGCCAAAACTTGAAAGTATAGGGACACCAAAAGAACATATGCATAAATGATGCTGAGGGAGCGCCACATGACCAGCAGTTGTCATTGTTATTAATCTTGGATAAACATAGTTTAGTAGGTGTAATGAATGCTCTGTATATAAAGAAGAAATGCTGAGATATATTCGCCGAGGTGGAGATATGTTTAATTCTAGAAAAAATCATAGACCATGTATTATCATCTAAGGTGTGGCCAAAGTCGTCTTCCCATTTGTGACGAATTGTACATAACTCTAGTGAAGTGCTGAGAATGTTGTAGAATTTTGAAGCTTTAGTGTCAGCGGGCATTGTAAATTGAAGCAGTCTAAAGGCATTCAGTGTTAAAATATCATTGGAGGAGGTGTGAAGTGCATCTAAGCAAGAGTTAACTTATTTGTTATAAAAATTGTATTCTGTATTGGGAATGGAGAACTGAGTTTTAAGCTGTTGAAAAGAAAGTATGGTTGACCTGTTAGTGATTTGTTGTATGAATCTAATGCCCTTTTTCAACCATGATTTTCTGTTTAGGGTTCTGTTATTAATCGGAATCTTACTATTATGCCATAAAAAAGGGGACAGGCATTTTTTTGGAGAGTTTACATGTGGGAATAAGAATAATTGAAGCGCAGATATTGTGGCTCTGATAGGGTCTGAAATGATCATTGAGGAATGATTAAATGTATAAATAAGGTCTGTTATTTCAAATGGGCACACTAAGTGCTTTTCTGTGGTACACCATGTGGGGATATCTGATAATATTGGACAGGCGAACCAACTTCTAGCTTGTTTTAAGAAAAAGGCAGTGTGGTATGCTTTAAAATCTGGAAACCTAACTCCTCCTTTATCGTAAGGAGCCTTCAGTTTAATCAAGGCAATTCTCTTACTTTTGCCCTCACCGCAAAGGAAATTAAGTAAAATGGAGTAAATAGATTTATAAAAGGAGGGAGAGATTGGCACACACAGGAGTTGTAGATAGTATAGGATTATTGGGGATAACATCATCTTGATGGTATCAAGTCGTCCCCACCAAGATAGATACAAGGGAGACCATCTGGATGTTAGTTCCTTTAATCTATTTAATAAAGATTGTGTGTTAAGTTTTATAGTTTCTTGGATAGTAGGAGCAAATCTTAAACCTAGATATTTAATGGAAGAACTGCTCCATTTGAAACCAAAGGTGTCAATGTCATGTTTAAGGCAGTAGGGATTGAGTGGCATAATTTCAGATTTGTCTTTATTAAGTTTATAACCTGATACTGAACTGAATTGAGAAAGTACTTGAAGTAAGTATGGAAGGTATGTTTTAGGGTTCTTAATGAGGATGAGGATGTCATCCGCGTAAGCAGCTTTTTTAATGGAAGATGAACCACTTGGTATCCCAGGGATATTTTTGTTAGATCTGATTAGTTCTAATAATGGTTCTAAGGAAAGCATATATAATATGGGTGAGAAGGGGCAGCCCTGTCTGGTGACTCTTTTAAGGGAAAAAAATGGGGATGATAAGCCGTTAATACTTATTGAGGATTTCGGGGAGGAGTAAAGTAATTTAACTAGAGAAATGAACTTGTTGCCACAACCATGCCAGTGTAGGGCTTGAAACATAAAGTCCCAGTTGACCCGGTCAAAGGCCTTTTCTGCATCAAGTGCTATAACGGCCGAGCCTTGTTTATCTTTTCGGTGTTTGTTTGATATATGGATAGCATTTAAATGTAGTCTAGCGTTGGAAGAAATGTTACGACCTTTAACATAGCCAACCTGATCCGGTTTTACAAGTGAAGGAAGAGAAGATTCGATCTTATTGGCTGATATTTTAGCAAATATTTTGCTTTCTACATTGATAAGTGAGATAGGGCGATAATTTCTGGGTAAGGAGGGATCTTTAACGGGCTTTGGGAATAGTACGAGTAAGGCTTCTGAGAAGGAACCTGAGGAGGCTTTCTGGGAATAAAAGTAAGAGAATAGTTTCAGGAGCTTAGGAGTTAGAACTTGTGATAGGCTATTGAAGAATTCAGTAGAGAGGCCATCAGGGCCCAGGGCCTTACCTTGACCTAGGCCTTTTATTGCTCTGGAAATCTCTAACATAGTAATTTTGTTATCAAGATGGGATACGTCTAATTGAGGATATGAGGATCTGTCTATGTTATCGAAAAAGGATGAGATGGTGTTATGGGGAATAGAATTTTCAGGAGTGTATAGGTTAGTATAGAAATCTTTAAAACAATTTAGAATATCCTTAGGCTGGTGCTTAATGGTACCAGATGAGTCTTTAATATGGGAGATAAGAAAGACGCTAATGCTTTTCCGGCTTTATTGGATGTTTGGTAAATTTTCGTTTTCTATTTGAGAATAGTTCCGGCTGCTAGGTTTGTAATCTCCTTATTTATGTGGAAGCAAATTGACAGTACTAGTCGGAGGTTGCTAGGGTTGGAGTCTTTGTAATAATTTTGTTGGGTGGTAGTAAGCTGAGAGTAAAGGTCATCTAGATGTTTTTTTGCGTAGAGCTTTCATTTTTCCAGAGTAGGACATTATGTGACCTCTTAAAGCGGCCTTAAAAGAATCCCAGTTATTTACTACCGATGTATCGCAGTCTTGATTATCAGATTGTATTGATGAAAAAACGCCTCAACAGATATAATAAATTGAGGATCTTGTAAAAGAAAATTATTAAGCTTCCAGCGGGATGATGGTTTATGCACGTCAGAAAGACTAAAAGAAGCACACACAGGGGCATGATCTGAAATGATGATGCTGTCTATTTTAGAGTTGATGATGGTGCCTGTCAGGTTTTTAGTAGTGAAAATATAATCTAGGCGAGAGAGAGTATTATGTGCAGAAGAGCGGAAGGTGTAATCTAGTTGGGTAGGATGAGAAATCCTCCAAGTGTCAATAAGGCTCGTTTCAGCTAGACATCCCAAATAAGACTTGAGATTCGTCGCTTTTGAACACACATTTCGATTTCCTACCAAGAAAAGGGTCAAGGAGTTGATTCATATCCCCACACATAATGAGATTTGCAAAGTCATTTTGAAGTATCAATTTTTTTATGGCGATCCAAAATTTGGGGTCAGGATTAGTGGGTCCATAAATATTCAGAATAGTGATACATGTAGATTCTATTTTTAGTTTAGCCCAAACCCACCTTCCTTCTGTATCAGCACCCTGTTCAAGAACTTTGCAGGGTAGGTTTTTATTAATTAGAATTGCTACACCATTTTTCTTAGCAACAGCAGGGCTGGAGATGATTTCTTTAACCCATCGGGATTTCAGTTTTAGTGCTTCTTTGTTAGAGAGATGTGTTTCTTGTATACATGCTATTGAGGGGTGGAATTTGTTAAGATGAGAAATGACCTTACATCTCTTAATGGGGTTATTACATCCTTTGATGTTCCATGTGATGCATTTGAGAATTATTGTAACATTTCAAAGCTTATGATAATAAAGCCGTAACCTGAGACCATATAAGAACAGATAATAGGTGCAAAAGAACAATATTTTGAGTAACATATGCCAGTGGTAAGACACATGAGGAGGACACAAAAGGTAGAGGGATGAGGGATGGGGAGTCTGATCATGACCTACTTCTTGAAAACTTAAAAATATGGAATAGAACACAGATCAGACAGGATAAGAGAGGCTAGGGGACAATAAAATTGTAGGAGGGTGTGACACCCCCTGAGTCGTCAAAAAGGAAAAAGAGTGACTCAGGATGGAAGATGAACATCACAAGGCCATCCGTCCCACATTTGATATATTTGTGATAAATCTGGCACTATATTAAAGATTATACAGTAAATGAACTTAGCAAAAACGTTCAAAGAGCATATTCTCAGATTTGATGGATTGTATAAATGTTCTTAATTCTGCGGGTTCATCAAACATTATAGTGCGGCCTTCATATGTTATTTTAAAGGAATAGGGGTGGTATAAACCATAACGCATATTGAGCTGTTTCAAGGCTGGACGGAAGGATAAGAATACTTTTCTTCGCTGAGCTGTGCTTTTAGCTACATCCTGTGATATATAGATCTTATTGCCATTCCATATGAGAGATTTGTGTTCTTTAGCAGCAGCTATGATGAGCTGAAGTTGGGAGTATTCTAGTAGATAGAAAATCAGTGTTCTGGTTGGTGGTCGATGAGAGGTTGAGGAGGTTGCTTGGCCAACTCTGTGAGCGCGTTGAATATTGAGCTTTAAATCAGGGGGTAGGTGAAGCAGTTTTATTAGAAATTTTTGCAAAAAGATAATGGCGTCAGATCCTTCTGTGCCCTCTGGTAGACCTGAAATACGGAGGTTGTTTCTCCTACTACGATTTTCCAAATCTTCATTGTATTTTTGAAGATCCTTAATTGACTTTTCCAGAAGTGCTACTTTAGGAGTAGTTTCTTCCACTAGACCTACTCTTTTCTCAATCTCATCCATTCTGTTCTCAAATCCTTTCCATCTATCATCCAGCTGTTGTAGTTTTAGATGTGTGGTCTCTATAAAGGGTTTGAGGGATCTAATTTCAGATAGGATTGCTTCTATGGCAGGGTCTGAGATGCTCATCGGAGGAGGAGAGTCACTTTTGGGTCTTTTGAGGTTGGAAGCAGGCATAATAGGTTCTTTGGTAGTGGATGAATAGTTTTTTTATTAGCTGCCATGTTATTAGTTGTGATAAGTGTATATGAGAACAGTTGAAGAGCGTTTGGTTATAAATATTGATGTTGAGCTGTTAAGAGACGCTGGTAATTGTTAAGAAAAAAGCAATTGTATGTATCTTTTCCAAAGAGATCTGTTTAGCAAAAGGCTTGTGTTAGTCAAAAGTATAGAGACTCTTAGCTCCTGGTATGTGAGACTCTATAACCGAGAGTTTACAATTATTATATCCATATTATAAATGTAGTACTCCTCCTGCTATAGGAGGTTAATAGGAGCACTCTTAGATAATAAGGCGTAAACTCAGGTACATATTAGTAGTACTACCAGCCTTGTATCAATAGTATGCTTCCAATTATATGGATAACCATTGAAAGGTAGGTGCCTTTAAGAATTATGGAAGTGCCTGGTTTTTGGTATATTGCAATATGTTGCATTTAAAGTTCATAGATAGTGAGGATATAAGTAGGTCAGATATACACCGTCCATAATATAGAAGAACAGCAAGGGATGTGCCGCTGTTATAACTCGAAATGCATACTGTCCGCTGGAATAATACAATGTGCTTTTCCAAGTTTTACTTGCCACAAAAAGCTTAAAGAAAACCAGGAGGGAGTTCTTCAGAATAACTGTTGAGAAGAGGTATATAATGGGAATGATATTATTGCAGTCAGTACCTCAGTGTTGCTTCCGTTTTTCTTAATATTTTTAAGAAAGTGGAAAAAAAACGTTCTGCTTTCCTTTCTATTTTTTTTTTTCTTTCCTTCTTTTCCCCTCCTTTTTATTTATTTTTACCTTCCACTCCTTTGTTAAAGGAGGTTTTGGCATTCAGGGCAGTTGCGCGCCTTCGACAGAGGCGGCAATGCAAATGGGGAGGGCCAACCAGGCCGCAGCCGACGCGTCGCAGTGGGTGTGACGCCGGCACTTACTTCATGTGTTGTGGACTGTGGAAGGCGGCAGCCGCGGTCGTCAGGATCGACATCCGGAACCCGCGACGCTGGAGGAATTATGAGGAACTGCCACGAGTTTCGTTGAGGCGTTCCAGGTCGGGGTCCGGAACGCTGCGCAGACAGGGAAAGGTAGGTAAAATACTTATTTAGATATTATATGCTTTTTTTTAGTGTTCTGTGGGACGGAGCTGCCCGGCTACGCGTCCGTCTTCATCGGCGCCAAGCCATGCCCATGGTGCTTTTGTTTTGATGCCTTCGAACATATAAAATACACATATCCAAATAACAGAATACAGATACTAGTTGAAACGTACAGTACATAACATAGTGATTTACCATTGCAGTTTGGCCTATTTGTGTGATGCACTGATTTGCTAGCTGGATTATAGTCTCTCCAGACATCCAGACGACTGAGATTGGTTTAAAATAATACCTCCAGTTTTGAAATAGCAAATGTTCTGAACTGCTTGGCAACCAAAGTCCTTTTGTTGATTTTTGGATAAAGTAATAATAATCATAAAGCTTTTCCTTTGTGACACCTATATTGAAATGTTACTGAAAAGTGGGCTGTCTTTTCTCATTTCTTACCTTTCTTGAAGCACATGTGTGGATTTCTTGGCTGTTTTGGAGAATGCTGCTTAATCCTGCGTTTGTTGGTTCCTTGGACGTTTTTGAATGGGAGACACAGTTGCCAGTTTTGAATGGCTTGGGCAGAGCAGGTAAAGTGTTAATATCAGTTTGTGCATTTAAGAACTGCAGCACACATTTCTTTCAACATATCACCATATCGCCATATCTCCATGCACTCAGCACATCTGCTTGTGCCATCATAGTGCCTAAAATGTATTTGTTTATTTATTCATAGAATTTGGTATACGCCCAAACCCAGAGGTATCACAACGTAGGTTACAGTAGGCTGACTTGTCTGGTTACAGGGTGGCATGCAACGTTAGAGGTTGCTTACAGTACAGGTATTTGTATTAACGGTACAGGTAGGCAAACAGGAGGTACAACATTAGTAAAGTGAGGCCACAGATATAAGCAGGACATAGTCGCGAAACAATATTAGCCATTGTATTGACATTGTAATGGCCAAATGCAGTACAAGGCGCTCTGCAGAAGAACATCATCTCCACAGCAGAGGTACACCATCTTGTCACCCTTGTATTGCCCATGCCAAAGCTGACAGTATTCTATTTCTGAAATGTCCAGGAGGATATGTGTGCTTGCACTAGAGTGCAGCATAGCAAATGCCTTCCCCTCAGATCCCTGAAAACCTCCCGTCTTGCCGTCTCTCTCCCCTGCTTCTTTCAGGCTCCATTGGGTGATTTCCCTCCAAAGCTCACCTCTCAATGGCGGACTTTCTCCCCATACCTCCACTTGCCACATCATTGGCATACGTCTATGGTAACCCACGGGACCTCCATCCGACGTTGGCCTGATCCGCACACTGCACACAGTCATAGAACGCAAACATTGATTGTTTTCGGACTCTTTTTTTTGGTGTGCAGGCACGTGATCGTTCCATTATTCCGGTCACTCACATTAGGTTGGGACGGATTTCATTCATCCGCCGTTGGTAAATATACATCCAACCGCACTTTACAACAGCACTGGGCAAAGCAAACCCGGAGCCCTGTTTCGGCGGATGTAGCAGCACCATGGTGAGGAGCCTGATTGGCTAGCATTCACACAGACGCCAATAAGGCTTTGCGAGCATGATGTGAAGGCGTTTTCCCGGGACACAGTTATGCACAGTGACACATTAAAGTCACTAACGCAGGCAAACTTTACTGCCTGAGAAACAAAAGTGGTTGCTAGGCACCGGATCAGGTCTAAGTACAAGCAATGCAAAGATCCACTGGCGGCTGGGGATCAGTATCATGTTGGCCATAGCCTCTAAAGAAAGAGGTTCCTCTGTTAGTATACTCATTGTAATGTAACTAGCTACATATATCTTATCGAGGTTCTATTTGAGGCTCATTGTGTTCAGAACACCTCTATAATATTAAGAAGTGAAGTGCCTGTATGTTCCCCTTTCTACTACTGTGGCGTACGTTTTAAATGAAATAAGCAAAATAAAATAAACAAAATGAATAAGGCCTATATGTGAGACCATCAGACTCAAATATAGTGGACTGAATTTGTGAAATTAAAACACTACACAAATGTGACAATGGCCCTCATTACGACCCTGGCGGAAAGCAACTGACCTGACCGCCATAGCGTAAATAGCGTTTCCGCCATGGCACGACAGAGAAAAGTGCGGCTAATTCTGACCCATCGGGCACGAGCACTACGCCTTGGCGGAAGTGCAAAGTCCGCGATGGCGGAAATGTCCCCAAAACGCCCCTCACCGCCGTCGTACGGCGACCTAGGTGCAATTCCGCCACCGGACATAGCGGTCACCGTAGAGAGCGGCAATCGGAAAATACGGTGACCTTAAATATACGGAAACGGAAGCAAAAACATGGTCCCGGAACGGGAAACAGCACGCCGTACACCTATAAAATCAGAACATTCACACAACCATCAAAAACACTACCCTGAGAGACATCCCAACCCGTCATCCACCCTAGTGAAACCAAAACAATGGGAAAAGTAGTGAAAAAAGCGTGCGACCGCAAGCGGCAGGTCCACTTCTCACGTGAGGAACTCACGGTGCTCACAGAGACCCTCCAGGAGAATGCTGGCGTCGTCTTCTCGACGCAAATGACCAGGACGGCACTTTCCGAACAAGAAGGCCATATGGGCCCTGGTGGCACAGCGGGTAAGTGCGGTGGGGACCGCACCCCGCAACCCACAGCAATGCAGAAAGCGATGGGACGACCTGCGGATACGCGTCCGTAGCATACTTTCTGCCAACCGAAACATTGCCACAGCTACCGGGGGAGTAACGGAATCACCCATCAAGCTGACCCCCTGGGAAGAAATCTGTGCCTCCACCATTGGAATGGAGACCATAGAGGGAGTCGGAGGGATGGAGAAAGGAGTGCAGACAACCGAAGAATCAGGTAGGTGGCCCAAATAAAACTATGCTAAAACCACAATGTTCAATCATGTGAAGTACCATGTGTCCACCTAGTGCAACAGAAACACATGTCCAGGAGAACGTCCACTCACATTGGCCTGATAGCGGACATTAAAAGTCAAATTAAATAAATAAATAATTAAAATTCCTAAAAACACCTCTACACTTGCAGCAGGCACCCCCTAACTGCAGGCTGCAATACAACTGCACCCCCATTCCACACAAAAATGAAACCACCTCCAAGGCCCTGACCCAAATCACCCTCAGGTACCACCCCAATGCATGTGATACATTGCCATTCCAATTTCCACAGACCCATTAATAACGCTCGCCCTCCTTTACTCCACCACAGGGTCCGATTCAAACGACGAGCTCCAGGACACCCCTACCAGCACACCTGCAAAGAGGGCCAAGACCAACGGCCAAAGACCCTCCACCTCAGCTGCACGCATCAAGACACGGCAGCAGCACAAATCAAGTGGCAGCACACAGGAGGGGACTTCAACAGGCACCCCAGCAGCCAGCATGGCCACAACACCACCACCACCACAGGCCCCCCCAATGGATGCCACAGAAGGCACTGCTTCTGGTGGCAGCAGCACCATAGGTGACACTGCATTAATGGCAGCATGCTCCGACACAGAAAACGGTGATGTCGATGTACGATCCATCCATGACCTGTCTCAATCCCCCTGTTTGTTTCATCCCGTACAAGATGAGGATACCACGCAGGGGCACTCACAAGACGACGACTGGCCATCCCCCACAAGCCCTGTGTCAAGGCAACATGAGGTGATCAGCCCCTCTGTGACACCACCGCAAATGGCCATGGCCCAGCAGAGGCAACAGTCCCTCGACCAGGTGATCGAGCAACAGCAGCAACTGGCCACGCTCCTCAAGGAGCATGCTGATGAATGTGGGGGTACCAAGGCAGCCATAGAAACATGTACAGAGACACTAAGGGCAGAAATGGAGAGAAGCACTGAGAGCCTGAGAGAACAAATGGAGAGAAGCACCGAGAGCCTGAGAGTACAAATGGAGAGAAGCACCGAGAGCCTGAGGGGGGAACTGCATGCGACGTCCAAAGACGTATGTGCTGAACTTGCCGCTGTGCGCCCTGTGCTCACTGAGCTCTCACAAACCCTTAGGGACATGCATGGACGTGAGCAGGCAGAGACATCATCCGTTGCAAGTTCCGTCCAGGGCAGCCCCCAACGTAGATCTGGGAGGAACCTGCGCTCCACAGGCAGGGGTGCCCCTGATACCCGGAGAGGGGGCTTGCAATAGCGTCTGCCCACTGACAATGAGCATCCTTGGACACTGGTGTTCGGGGGGGAGGTAGGAGGGTGGAGGGGGTGTGTTGGGCTTACTTGGGTGGCGGGTCGATGGGGTGTGTAACACAATTTCACATTTGCAATAAACATTTCACAATCATCCAATGAGATGTGTGGACATTGATCTTTGTGTACGAGGCCATCATAGGCGTACAGTTCATATTGTGCATGTTCCAGACACACACAGTGCCACAACTCCCGTGTCCATGTATCAACCACCAGGCGTGAGTGCTAGAAGCATGATTCTATGATAATCTGACGAATTTCACGGCCCTCCTGTGCCTCGCGGACTCCTTCAGGTTCTGCCACATCCCCACCCACATCATGACCATATTCTGGTGCTTGCAGTTCTGCGTCAGGGGGCATGGGCACATTCCTACCTATGCACATGTTGTGTAGCATGACACATGCCATGACCATCTTAGCAACCTTCTCATGGCGGTACAGGAGTGCCCCGCCAGACCTGCTGAGGCAGCGGAAACGACCCTTCAGTAGGCCGAATGCCTGTTCTATGACTACACGGGTACGTGAGTGGGCATGGTTGTAGTCCTCCTCATGCTGGTCCTGTGGGTTCCGGAGTGGTGTAAGGAGCCATCTCTTCAGTGGATACCCGGCATCACCTGTATGTGGACAATAAAGGATGTTTGAGGAATGACATTGCTACGTAAGCACCCCCCCCCCCCTTCCTGGCAGGTCATTGCTGCATCACATACCCCACATTATCATGCATGAAATGAGACTCACCGAGTAGCCAGGATCTGTTCCCTGCATGTCGCTCCATGTAGCGTGGTATTGTAGAGTTCCGTAAGACCATGGAATCATGGGTTGATCCAGGAAATCGGGCACAACAATGTGTAATGATCCTGTTTGAGTCACACACCATCTGTACATTAAGAGAATGATATTGTTTTCGGTTGCGGTACTGGGCCTCCATGGCATGTGGGACAACCAATTCCACATGGGTGCAGTCGATGGCACCAATGCAACCCGGTATGCCGGCAAGTGCATGGAATCCCACTTTTGTGTTCGTAATTTCCTGGTCCGAGCGTGGTAGAGAGATGTAGTCGTCTGCGTGCTTCAGGAGGGCATCGAGCACTTGCAATAGTGTCCGTGACAACAGTGGCTGTGAAATGCCATGCAACTGTCCGACTGTGTGCTGGTAGGTGCCTGTGGCCAGGAAGTGGAGTACAGACACCACCTTCAGTAGGGGTGGGATGGCGGTTGGGCTATCTATCATGCTGACAAGGTCAGCGTGTGTCATGTCCACAATGGCGGTTATGGTGTCCCGGTCCAAACGGTAGAGGGTATGGATCTGCTCATCAGTGAGGTTGAACGGATGTGCTCGGAGGCGTGGGATTGCGGGCTGCCTGCGTGGTGGTAGTGGCTGTGCTGGTGGGCCTTGCTGGCCCTGCCTTGCCCTCCTCCTCCTCCTGCGTCTCCTCTGTGCGGCCGGTTGTTGTAGTAGTTGGTGTTCGTCTTCTTCTTGAAGTTGGAGTACTTGCAGTGCTATCAGGTCCCCCAGGGCCAACATCGCAAGTCCTGCCGGTAGCATTTTGGAGTGGGTGTGGTTGTGGGAGGGGGTTGGGTGTGCAATTTATGTGTTTCCAAGCTGTATAGCCTCCACCTGTGGTGATTCATTCCACCTGTGCAAGCTGCAATCCCCTTTGGGCGAGCACGTCCCGCACACAACGCTGCAAATCGACGCATGGCATCTTGCTATTACAATCATGTATTTCATCCCGATGGCAGTGAGATCTTGCTTCATATGTTAAATCTGCTATGCTCCCATTGTTTCACATACTATCTTTGAAGTCGGGAACATACTTGTGAAGGGTCCGTGGAATGTAGTACTCGATTAACGGTGGACCCTCATGCAGCGCTGTACCGCGGTTCACCGACGGGCGGGGCGTCCCATTTGTGAGTGTAGCCAGTTGCCATTTTCACACACTGCCGCACTAAATGGATGGATTTGTGATTTCAAGCGGTCACAGATGCCTTTTCGACGTGATGTTGCAAATGAGGAATTCGAAGGACAGCGCTTTCGGTTTCCAGCTAGCGGCGAGGAGACGCCCACAGGTCTGACTGCAGATAGAAAGTTCTATTGTTTGATGTCCTTGGGACAGGGGCCATGCCGAGAATGCAATGATTGATATGAATAGTATGGGATGCGCAATAGCGTAGTGGAGGATAAGGCAGGACGTTCCCTAATACATGTTACTTCACAACACTAGAATTCCGGCCTGGAGCACAGTGGATTTTGCAGACTGCATTTAGCACAGATTCAATGGAAATTTCTAATGTTATGTGAGTAACTAATCAGGCGTTTTTATACCAGGATGAGGGAATGATGTATGGATGCATGGACAGATGATTTGATAGAGAGTCTGCCATGTACATGGCTTTTTGGAATCTATCAACTTCCTCTGCGCTATGTGATGCAGGGCTGCCATAGTGGGACCATCGTCTATCTGCCCTTGTTGAACCCTCCCTGTCTCGACGCGCCTTCAAACACTTGTGTCTATGCACGTTACTAATCCCATCTAATGGATTCTGTTTTAACAGACGCATGCACACAAACACTCGTTTGTAATAGTGTTTTCACCTCGATTTATATGGTTATGATTCGCAAGTGATTATTGGGTGCGAATAATCCTTTTGAGTGGGCTAGCATGCATATGGCTGTGGATTTAGTGTGATCTTTGAAGTGAGTAATTCAAATGGAGTTCAGATGCCCATACTATTCTTTTTCGTTTCATTTGGGTGACAGGTATCTCCTCCCCTTTTGCCGCTGCCATCTGTATGCCACTCCTGCAGATGGCTTTTACTCCCGACACCTGCTGCTTCGTGTTAATCAGTGGAGCACCATTACGATCTTATGGGACGATCGCCAATGGCCCACATGCCCTTACGCAGTACTAGTGGCTAGGAGCACCATTTCGAGCTTTCAGCTGGACTAGTGCCTACCTAATGGGACGGCCCTGCGGTTCTAGGTGCTTCCATGTTGCCTTTTTGAACGTGGATGTAGCCCCTGTGTACCATGGAGGAACAGGGCGTCACACAAGAAGAAGCTGGTCAATTATTGCGGATGCAGCCCACAATTATGAGATATGATTTGGAGTTCATGACCTAATAGCTGTATGGCCCGGGTGATTTTGTTGTGCATTAAAATTTGATTATGATATTGACCTTGTAGCGTTATTCTTTGCAAGTTATGTAGCATATTCCTATTTGTGGAGCGATGTATTGTGAGGAGATCTGCTTTGGGTTCGGCCTTCTGAGCATAGCTGCGTGGTACTGTACTGGGCACGTTTGCCTACGAAGGCCAGTAAGGTCAGGGATAGGGGCTGCCATTATGACTGTTTTAATGATGTCATGCTCATGGGAGGGGGATTGGCTTTTGTGTAACAGATGCCGGTCAGCCAGGTGGATTGGTGGAATGATGTGATTTTCAGAATATGGCTGGTCACAGGTGCCTGTGTTTGCGTGCGTTTCTTTGAGGGAGACTGAGGTCATGTCCATTGGAATGGCTTCTGTATTCGTGCCATCTGTGCCCTGCTGCTCCCATTGGCCCCTCTTGAGATGTGCCTGGCTGCTCAGTCACTCTGCCAACTTGTGTGGTACATGCTTATGCTGCTGGTTGGTTTGTTTACTGGCAGGGGTACAGGGCTGGTGCAGTCTCACTCAGGATACTGCTTTGTATGTTGCCTTGAACTGGTGTCAAGCGATGGGGGGCCTGTTTTTGTTTGTCTCAGTTTTCAGGTCATGTTGCTGTACTTGGAGCTTCACATGCCTGTGCTGCATCAGTACGGCAATGGTGCCATGGCTAATATGGATGGCCACTCACAAGGCACTTGGAGCCCCTACATTCATTTGTTCGTTGGCATGCATGGGTGACTTGTACATTTCACTGGTTGCATTGTTTGACTTCATTGCACCTACGAGGAGTTGTGCAATGTGGCCAGGGAGTGGTGTACAGGCACTCAGTATGGCCTTTTACGGTTGGTTTGCGATGCCGTACTTCTCACCATGGCGGAATGGTACTTTCCGCCATGCTTGATGGCGTTAGGTGCATGTCCGCTAGGGTCAGAATTCCCGTACCGTTGCGCCATGGTGGTAATTACGGTTTCGCAGTGCGCGCGTGCGCGTACTTGGTGCAGTTAGCGTTGGCGTTCACTACGGTGTCGCTAATGGCATCGTACTTTACGGTGACGGGTCATAATCGCAACGGGCGGTATTCGATGGCGGTATTGCATTTCCGCCATCGTTTTTCGATTTCCGCCAGGGTCGTAATGAGGGCCCATGCGTTTTAAAACATGGTGATTCATGTGGAGTGGGTACTCTACGTCTTGGTTTGTATTTTCCTCCTGGCCTTCCAATGTCACAGATCAGTTCCATGCTGCATTGCCTATGTCAACAGTCTGCTTATTTTAATGTTAAAGTAAAATTACATAAAAGATATTGGTGGAAGGGATATTTGGAACCTAGCTCTCATGACTGCTCTTCAATCCGAGGTCCAAATCGTATCCACTGTCCCTTCCAACAGTGCCAATGAAGCCTACAGAAATGTAGATGAGTTTTAAAGTGTTATAGCATCTCTATGCTTCACTATGCACCAAGCGTGTACATGCGCAGCTGGGTTTCCCTCTAGTGCCATACCACAGAGAGGTGAAGTTACATTCATTTAAGCAATAAATCATGCAGCGGTCACTGGATGAGGCAATGGGTCTCATATCCAAAGAAAGCGACCATCGTAGTCTTCAAACTGTGCAACACATGTTAGCCTTAGCGTAAATTAGCGTGTCACTTTATCATAGCTGTCCTGATACACGGAAAAATGTGCACTATCTTTGATATGTGTGTTCCACTTTCTCAAACTACGTGATCTAACCTCTAAAACCGTTGTGATCCTCCACCCACCCCGCTGGATACCTTGTGCAGGTGTTCATTTGTTAGGCTGTTTCATACGGCACACATTTTCCTGAAGGGGTGAGTGTCATGATTGTTCCTTTTCTTGCCTTCCCCTGACCCTAACAAAAGCTTGGCACTTTGAAGTGCTTGTCCGCAATGTTGAAATGAAATTCCGGCAAAATACATAACATTTTTTATTTTATTTAATGTGAGGCAGAATTGAGTTGTAAAATGCACAATTCGGGGCTGCTCCGTTTCATTTGGTCAATCACGCAATTGCATGTCCTTTGTGACCTATTTTTTTTTAAAGGAGCTAAATCATGTTAAGTCCATGTAATGACTAACAGGCCCACTCTTAGCCCCATCGCAGGTGTAGAGGATAGATGATGCATCATGCATATGTAGTGGAATGTCTGAAAATAATTCAGTCTGGAGCAGTACTTGCACACATTGAATTGCCACTCTTTATGAAATAACATATTCCAGAAAATGGGCATGAACTATAATATCTATACGCATTCAAGTGGCAATTATTCTCCTCGACGTGAAGTGCAGCACTTGTCCTTTCGTTAAGTCATTTTCATCTTCTTTGCAAGCTTGGAATTCACGTGACACAGAAAGGTGTCTTATAGTTTAACCTGACACGAGGCCTGTGGTTAAGGTTTTGTTTCTAGAATTGTTGAGATCAAATGAACATAAACAGCCCAGTGAAGATGGCTTAAGATTTATACGCATATCCGATCCCTTGAAAGTTGAAAATGTGTGAGCTGCAAATGATAGGGTGTACTTATGAATTCAAAGACAGATGTGCCAAGCCCAAAGGGTCTACAAACCTGACTTTTCAGGGGCGGTAGTTCAAGAGCTCAGTGCCCGACAATAAATGGAAAGCGAATCTGAATGTCTTCTGAGACAGCACATGATGATAGAAATATCGGCCTTTTTCCATATTGATGGCAATAGCGTCCGTTTCAGTGGCATTTAATACTAACATAAGATGATTGTATTGCATTTATAATGCGGATTGCCTGTTAGGCGTGCACCAATAAGCGTCGGGAAAGGACAAGAAAATCACCATAGGTTAAAAAAAAGCCTTATATTGAAGTCTTTTCTGAGATGGAGCAATCGTGGATGTGTCTACTATATGGAGGGGTTGATTGTTTAGTAAATGGCAGTTTCAACCACTGTGGTGTACCACCAAAGCACTGAAGGTGGAATCTTGAATTTCCCGTGTCGTTTTCTGTACATTATTTCTATGTTCCCTCTTTCTCGTCCCAGTTATTACTTTACAGTAGCCTGCAATCCAACAGCACCCCTGCAGGGCATTGAAAAGCCATATGTCATCTACCTGACATCTGCCGGCGCTCGCAGCTACTGTGGGACAGCATCCACTTCACTGGATGTGATTTCTTTCCCTATGCCAAGCACTTCTGAACTTTGCCCAGATGCCCAAATTGCCAGCTGCTGTCACGACATCTGTGAGTGCAGAGATCAGTGGGAGGAGGCGGAGTGAGCACACGTGAGCACATGTGTGTGTAAAAGTTGTTGTTCTCCTTGAATTGTTTACAAAAGTACTTGAATTCAGGATTCTAGCGTCATTGCTCTCCGCACATAATAGAACAGTGTTGTGCCCCACAGCATGCTAATCCCTATGGCCATTCCCACCCAGTTCCTACCCCTCCCGCCCAAAATTCCTCCTCACAGGAACTCTTTGGGCTTACTTTAATCAAGCCTTAGCATCAAACTTTGCAAGTTGTTTCATGCACTCTTCTGAGAGCTAATGACTAAATTGCAGTTGTAAACGTGCTACCGGTTGAATAAAAATGCCCAATCCAGGTCTGCCTTCATCCAGTCGACTCGATGGGCAGTTAATACCACTTCAGCTGTGCTTGACAAGTACCCTCTCCCATCCCTACACAAATGTCCAAACAATTTGCATTATCAATTTTTTTTGGGGGGGTGGGAATGTGTGGATATGTGTGTGTGTATGTTTGAAATGTTCAGCATACTGCAAACCTGAAATGTGGCATGTGGATGTGTAGACAATGTAAAAAGT
The DNA here is from genome assembly GCF_040938575.1 of Ambystoma mexicanum. NCBI lineage: Eukaryota > Metazoa > Chordata > Amphibia > Caudata > Ambystomatidae > Ambystoma > Ambystoma mexicanum. The sequence goes on along the minus strand of NC_090939.1, from coordinate 422,049,743 downwards.
ATAAAGTGTACATTTTTCTAATTTCTTATATATAGGGAGAAGAGTGCTTAAGCAGTCTGGCTATCCGGGTGTGGACGCGCGTCCGTTAGGGAACGTGAATGTACAAGCTATGTAAGAGGCCTGGGCCCCTGCTGCTAAATGCTGAAAAAAAGTATGGAATTAGCACAGGCTTTCCCACTCCCAGCATCTCCGGTGGAAGGAAGGGCAGCTCAGCCAGTCATTCCTTTAAAGAAACAGAAGATCCATGATGCATCTACGAACATGACACGACCCCCCAACTTTATTCCGCCGGCATGGAAGGGTGGTAGTATGCAGTATGCCGAGAAGGGGTGCTCTAATATGGTCCCTGATGTGCACGAACCTCACCAGATGTTTAAATCAGTCAACTATACTGTGCACATATGTAACATTCATGAGGGTCTCTGAGTCCTGTCTCCACATGCCCCTTATGTTTGAAGGCTGGGAGTCTGTTAGAGAAGCTGCATCATTTTCCCCTTTCCCTGATATGCATTGACAAGGAGAACTCTCCTTCCTTTTAAGGCAGCATCGAGAGGACAAAGCAAATCACACCTTGATTGCCTTGAACTCTGCCTTATCTGCATTTGTTAAGCTATACAAGAACATTAACGATTAAAGAAATATGGACAATCTCCTTAAAAATTCAGCGGGTAATAGGGAATAGCATGGCTGATGTAGAACCACTGTGTATGATGGACAAGGAATTGTTAGAAGTGGTAGGGTCTTAGGAGCTTTCAGGTCGCCATGAGCCTGAACACCCTGCAGTTGATGTAATGGCTCAAGTACCAAGCCTCAATATTGCAAAAGGAAGCTGCAAATGAATGTCTGAAAACCTAAAGAATAAAAAGAAGCAGGGGGAATCCTCGCATACATTTCTGAGGAACTTGAAGATAGTGTATGATGTAATGGGGAAAGCCCACTGAATGCCCCAATTGTTAACAAGAAGGAAAGGGGCAACAATAAAAGAAAGCTCTCTCCATCACCCAAGAGGAGGAGGGGTTTGCTGATGTTCTTCTTTGTATTCCTGACACTCAGAAATGCAGCATGATAACAGTGGCCCGCTAGCCACGACTAGATGATAACTTGCATGGCCTGGCTGATGCCCACTCTTCTTCTCCTACGATGAAATCGGGGCCAATTGCCATTACCAATGATCCTATTGAGGGACACAAGCCTCACTTACCTGTGTTCTTGACACCCTTACACCCTTTGTGTAAAGGGGTTTTCAGTAACCTTGAGCCTGAGCAGTGGTTCCCATGGGAAGGGTCCATCTACAGATGTCAACATCATGGAAACAAAGAAATATGGCACCTGGAACTGTTCGGCTGCCGGCCAAAATCCACCTTACAATGTCTTGAGAGGCAGCTTGGAGGTCCGATAGGCATCACGTGGATCAGCTGGGCTCATCCTCGCGAGGTGAAGGTCAGGCCGGGTCCACGAGAGGAGAATGTTCTGTCTAAACTAAGCTACACTGTATCTCCTGACATGTAGTGAATAATCCAAAACAAAAACCATATACTAGAATGTCGGGATACCTATAAATTGTAGACACTCATTTACACATTCCCACCTCAGGCCTTTGTAGAAATAAAGGGTACGAGGGTCTTGCCCTCCAGGTGCTTTATCAGAGGGCCTCATCTAAGATTGTTTTGCCATGGTGCCCCAGAGCTTGAGGGAATGGATTGATAGGTGTTAGTGTATGGTGGGATATATGATGACATGAAACCAGTTATTTTGGGGGCTCTCTGGGATGGTCAGTGGGGAAGAGTTACACTTCTGTAACATCAAAGGAACAATGGAGGGGCAAAAGGTTGTAGGCAATAACTTCCAAAGGTGGGGTTGAGAAGCGCTGCAGCAGTTTTGTGGAGATGGATGGGCCACAAGTCGAGATTCACCCTGGTCACACACAGGGCAGTGATCTCAGAGATAGGAAAAGAATACACGTTTTACTTGTAACAATTCACACCAGGGCATCCGTGAGAAATGAGCTTGTGCAGCACAGACATGGGAGGAGGAGTTGGGGGCTGTCAGTGTTCGTTGTGGGTGATTCTGCAAAGGGGAGAGAAGGCTTCTCAGTTATCAGGATGCGGCCTAGTCCAAAAATGGAGTCTGGGGATGCACAAAAAGGAGTCCAGATGTGTCTTGCAATAGCCCCTCTTCTGCTGTTGTCAGGGAAGGGCAAGGAGGACATCTCCCCACTATTGCAGGAGCATTAGATTTCTTTTGTGTTGAATGGACGGGTCGGACAAAACGACCCTTCCTCCCTTACATTCCCCCCTTTCGTTACATCTAAAGTAGCATATTACTTTTATTATTATGACCACTCCTGCAGTTTTCTGCCTCCTTCACTGCCTCATCCCAGGCGGGGGTCCCTTTTATGGGAATTCAGGCTCTGCATACACCTCTTAAACTGTGCCCCACTTGGCTTACTCATCAGGAGTAAACAACATCTATATACCCCCATCCCCATCCAGGTTCACCCACACCTCCCTGTACCATTGTAGTTCCTGGGGTTCCTTGATAGTTGTGTGGTGCAAGTTGTCCATCCTATCCCCTGTGTTATGATATACTGCTGTTGTGCAATATTTGGGTTCTGCATTATCTCCTGTCTGTATTTGTATGTCTTTCATTGCCTGCACCTCTACTTGCCCATTGTAACCATCATTATTGCACTACTAGGCATGGAATCTGCACCCCTACCTGGCACACACAAAAAATCTGCAACAAAAATACTATAGTAGGGATGAGTATTTTCATAGCAGTTCTGAACCAGGAAGGGATTCAGTCAAAAATGGTGTCAAACCAGTCGCTTGGTTGCACCCCAACTTCTTTTTTCATTCTTTCTCTGAGGTTGTGGACTGCAGTTATCACGTGTCATAGGGTTCCATTGGCAGCATCAGCAGAAAGTACAAATGTGCAACATGCACTCCTGATTCATCGGCAAACACTGGCATCCATTGCTGTGAGGAGGTCCAGAACGTAACGGTTTCACATGGTCATCATCTGCACAGCTCTAAGTTACACTTTGATGACGTTGAACTCCTCTCCAGTGTCATTTGCCAACTGGATCAGCTCTCACATTACTATTTGGAGCCATTTGGCATTGGCTTGTGTCTGGATGCTTGGTACCGGTGATGAAAAAAATGTCTCTGCTGTATTGAAGAGTTTGTACTGGTCCAGTATTTGTACCAAAATTTCTGAGGATTCTTTGGAAATGTAGTTTGATGCTCTCCTTTTGTGAGACACCCTGTCCTGTAGCTCATCCTCTGACAGGATGTCATATGTGGGGGGTTCTTCGATCGTTGACAGGGGTGCAGGAGACGTTCTGTCAGGCACCCTCTCCCCCGGACATGGCTCTCTGGAATCACCATCAGGGCTGAATGCAGTGTGGCCAGGGCGCAGGTACCGCTACATGCCGATGGGAGGTGCATGTACGCTTGTTTGCTGCATACCCAGTAAGTGTCCATCAAGGTGGCTGTGCGTTTCTTCATGTCAGGGAGGATAAGTGTTTTATTGCAGTGTTTGTTTGATTCCATGGGCACTTTTACTTCTCTGTGAAAGCAAAGTTCATATTGTACTTCTTGCTGGATCTTGATGGGTAATTCGAGAGCTGTTACCCACGTCAGTTCGGCGATGTGCTGAGACCAAGTCGGAGTGCATGTTTTTTTGATCCATTGACATTTGCACGTTACTGTTTCTTCTTGCCACCTATTCACTGCAAACAGTGTACCTTTTATAAAAAAAAATGGCTCCTTCAAGCAGAGTACTCCTTGAGGCCTGCTATGCAAGGTTTTCTCATTCTGCAGCAAGTGTGCCGTTACTGTATGTGCTTGAAAGGTACTTTGAATTCTACAAAGTGCAAGATGAATGAGATGTTGGGCATCCGCCAAAGGCGTTTCCTGGGGTATGCAGACCTTGGGCATTCCAGATGCGTGGAGTATTAAAGAACAGACACAGAAACGTACGTTTGTTGCCTGCTTAGCCATGGCACTCATGTCAGAGTACCAATTATTGGACTGATCAGGGGGGGCCATGACAAGCATCATATCTTTTATGTTCTGCCCCACTTTTCCGCCTTCTGTTACACCCCAGATCATTGTGTAACTTTATTAACCGTTGATTCCTTATGGGAAAAATGCCTGACAATGTTTCATCATTAAGTTCAATAGTGCTCTGCCAAGGCTTTGGAATAGAATACATTTGTGGGTTGGGGTTCGGGACATAAAGTGTGCATACTCGTCATTTGAGGTAGGTTTGTCGGTTTCTTGCAAGTGTAAATGTGGTGGTACTGATACACCAACAACTGAATTGTCAACGTTGAATTCATTCGAGACATTGGGCCTCATTACGAATGTGGTGGCCACGGAATGAACGGTGCCGGTAAGTGACCAGCACCGTTCGCTCCGGGCCGCCACATTATCAGTTCTGCTGTGGGTCCTGCTCTGTACGCCTGGCCAGACCAGACGTGCAGAGTGGGACCCGCTAGCAATCTAGGATGCTAACAATGGGCCTGTCATTAACGGGCCCGTTTTTAGCATCCTCCCCATTCCCATTGAGCCCTCCTGGGGGGTTAAATGGGAATGGACACGTACCGGATCTGTGTCCCGCAAAAGGGAATTACTGGGCCCTCCAAGGTCAGAATGGGCCGGTAAGTCCCCTTTTGCGGGACCCAGACCCGAGTTTGCGGGTAGCCATGCCACTAAAAACGGCATGGCTACGTCCAAACTGGTAATGAAGCCTATTGTCATCATAATTCGTTGCAGAATAAGTCAATAGTGGGGCTTTGACAGTACAGTGTTTGTATAGAGAGGTGAGATTAAAATTTGTGGAGGCATTATGGGCACAGATCACTTTAAATCCATTCCAGGTGAGGCTTGTTCCTTCCTGTACCAGTTTTACCCTATAATACTTCTTTTTTTTTGCCCTCCACAATAAAATATAAGGTCCAGTATAATCCTAAAAAAAATAACATTATAGAAACACTATTGCAATAAAATAAAGCCTGCACTCATAGGAATACGCTCTAATAGCGCTAATATTTCCCTTATCGCTATCTACGTCTGTGGCGTTGTCATTGAGGGCCCTTGTTTCTGCCATATTTGAACCTGAAGAGGGCAATACAATGGCTTAACTACACATACAATCATTAAAGAACTTTACACTTTTCTATTAGGCAGCATGGTCAAGAGCAATTGGGAGTGAAAGAGCAAGGGGGAGAGGAAGAGAGCGAGCGAGAGAGAGAGAGAGAGAGAAGCTGTACATTGTAATCATATTCACATTTTCCCTTCATTACTTGTATTGACATCTATGCCTGTTCTGTTAGCATTTTCTCATCATGGTACAGCCATTTCTTGCTCTTGCGGCCGTTCACCTTCGGGCACTGTGCTGCCATGTGCTTTTCTGATATCAAAGAGATGTATCCAATATTTCAGGCCCTTAACTTTTACCACAGAAGGTGTGCAGTATATTAATTCATAAGAGCCATGAAATCTTGGAGAGTTCCAGCTCCGCACAAAGCTTCACATGTACACAAATTCCCCAGACATTAACTGAGAAGTGGGACAGTCTGTTGCTGGGGTTTTTGTGTCTGTTTCCCCTTGTCATGTGAATGGCAGGGCTATCTGTTTAGCTATACTTCTCACTGTTCTTGTGAGTTGTGTCAAATATTCCTTGAACTCATCCCTCAACACTGTGGCGGCTCTGTGAGCATCAGATGCTCTCCTTACTGGGGACAGTAGTGTTTGAATAGTCTCCCTGTTATGATTTCATGCAGGGACAAATGATGGTCCTTTGTTGGATGAGACCTCAGTTGAAAGGGAATTAGGGGCAGGCAATACACCAAATTATTTTTTAGGGTGTGACACAGTTTGGACAGTTTGCTTTTGAGGAGGCCGCTTATTTTCTCGATCAACCGGTTCACTTGCAGATGGTAAATCAAACATAATTTGTGTTTTACTCCTAACAGGGATGTTACTTCTTCGAAAAGGTCATTTACAAAATGGGTCCCATTATCCGACTGTATGACTTCACAAATGCCCCACCGTGGGAACACTTCTCTCACCAAAAACTTTGCAGCACATTTTGCTTCTGGATGTGCACAAGGACCTGCCTCCACCCAGCGGGAAATCAGACAAACCACTACTATGAGGAGCCTTGCCCTGCTGTACCTTTCTCCCATGTCTGCGTAATCTATGTGTAGTTCCCGGAAAGGTCTGATGGTGCGCCGAGTGTTCCTCACAGAGTTCTGAGTGTCATCCCAGAGTTGTACGTTTGGCAAGCTACACACTCTATTGTCATTTTTGTCAGGTGCTCCTGGAGGTTTGGGACAAACCATTCCTCTTTAATATCTGCGGCTATGTGTTGTTTTGAGGTGTGCACTGGGAAGTGGAGCTGTTGAAATGCTATGTGTAATAATACCACAGGCATTATTACTTTCCCTGTTATTTCTTGACCCAGAGGAGATCTGTTGGTGATTGTTTGCAACCCCTTCTTACCCATATTTCTTGTTCCTCATTTGGTGCACACTTTTGTAGCTCAATTCATTGTGTAATGGGCACTGAGTTGTATCCCTTCTCCTTGTTTTCCTGCGTGTTATTTTTAACTATGCATTCTACTACTTGAGGCTTGTTTAAGTATGCCGCTTGCTTTGCAGCAGCATCAGCTGCCGCATTCCCTAACAAGATGATGTCATTGTTATAGGTGTGGGCCCTGGCATTTCACCAAAGCAATCATGGAGGTCTCAGCTAATGCTTCTATCAGGTCATTTAATAACTGAGCGTGTTGTACTGGGGATCCATCCACCCTCCTGAAACCTCTCCTCTGCCATCGTGATAACCCGGCATATGCCGTGGTCGTCACATACGCCGTTTCTGAGTAGATTATTACCGTGCATCCTTTTGGTGTGTATAATGCTTCAATTAGAGCTATCAATTCTGCTGCTTGGGCTGAATAATACGAGGGGAGACTCTTTTGTACTATGATCTCATACTCTTCCCCTTCCAATCTCACTACGGCTGCACCTACATGCTTTTCATCTGTCGCTGGGTCAATGGATGCGGGCCCATCCATAAAGTACACTTCACCTTCCCAAAAAGTGTTCTCACTTGCCTTGGGTATGTCATCATCCTCCCCCTCATAAGTGACACAATCATGTGTTTGTATTTCTTCCACTGTACATGGCTTGGTGATAAAAGTGGCTGAGTTTACAGGTTTGAAATGCACTACATGTATGTTTGAGCTTAGACATTATTATTTTGTATGCTGTAGCCTGCTGTCCAGTAAGTGTGGATTTTGATTACTCGAGTATTGCAAACAAGAGTGTTCAACAAAGAGTGTCACTGAGCACCCCATCACTATGGTGGCCCTTTTGTCAATCACAAAGGCGGCTGCTGCGAGAGCCTGTTTGCACGCAAAATGCCCTTGCATCACAGAATTGAGAGTGCCATTGTAATAGACCAATGGCTGGTGACCTAATGATGTTTTCTGTGTTATCACTGCTGTCATGTGTGTGCCATTACAGTGTGAGAATAGGTAAAATTTCCACTCATAATCTGGGGTCACCAGGATGAGTGCTGTTGAAATAAGGTATTTTATTGTGTAAAATGCTGTGATCACCGCTGGTGTCCATGCTATTGCTGTGCTCTCCTTTTGTGCCTCTTTGAGTGCCTGAAGTAGGGGGTGTGTGTAGGCTGCAGAACTCGAGTATCCATGCTCGGCAATAATTACATATGCCAAGGAATTTCTGCATATCCTTTACTGTTTTGGGCACTATTGTTGCACATATTGCTGCTGCTCTGTCTGGATTTATTTGTTTACCATCCTTGGATATTAACCGCCCCAGATACAGTCCTTTCGCTAGACAGTACTTCAACTTTTCTTTGTCCACCTTGTTTCCCTTCTGTGCCAATAAATTCAACAATGTTATGGAGTCTGCTCTACACTGTTCTTCATTTTCACTGCAAATCAGAAGGTCGTCTACAATTGAATTACTATTTTGACATCAATGTTGCCAAGATCTTCAGGCAAAATCCTGTTGAAAATACTTGGGGGTTCACAATATACCTGGGGTAATCTGCAATGTTTGTATCTTTTCCCCCCCGAGGGTAAATGCTGTTAGATTTTGGGAACTGGGGCAAGTGGTACCGAGAAAAAAACATTCTTCAAGTCCACTACTGTGAAACACATGGCTGTGTTTGGAATACTGCAGGGTTTGGGACAAGGGGGAATTCCTTCTGTATGATGTCATTAAGTGGGCGCAAGTCCTGTATCATCCTCCAAGCCCCACAGCTCACTTTTTTAAACAGATAAATCGCTGTATTACAAGGTGAGTTTGATGGTACAATGAAACCTTGCTGCAGTAGTGCACATATGGTTTCTTTTATTCCATCCTCGGCTTCCCTGTACAGGGGGTATTGTTTGACCTGGGGCAGTACTGCACCTGGCTTGAGTTACTTCCCGCAAGAGCCCTACATCATGGGGGCCTGTGGTCCACAAGCTTATGGGTACCTGTTGGATGTCCTCATCAAGAATTGATGGCGTGCATTGACAATGGCCATGAGGGGGATAGTCACTTGCCTGTTTTAAATCATTATGTCACATGGCATGCACATTTCCATTATGATTTCCCTGTTGTCGACATTGTCAGTGAACAGCTCCTCATCAGTTAAATCGTGCAGTGCTACGTTTGGGTCTGTGCATAACACTGTTCTCCATTCACATCCATACGTGTCCAGTCCTATTGCCACAATGCATTCAGCTGATACTTGCACCCCCTGTAGGTCTAAAGAGAGGACAGTACCTAGTGCAATATCTTGGGCCGCAACTGGGTGGAAAACAACATCAGAGGGTATTCTCCATTCTTTCCGTGTGATTTCTGGCACCACTCTAGCTAGAACCTGTATCCCATAGACAACATGTCTGCATTCGTGGGCACCCCCCTCAACCGCTACCTCATTTGTTATGATGTTAATTATTAGTTTTGTTCTGAGTGGGCATATCCCGGAGTTGAGCATACCTCGCCCCTTTTGGTAAAAGAGATGGTCATATTGAGCTTACTAAGGAGGTCCCTCCCTAGCAGATTTATCGGCGAGTCTTTGTGATATATTAGGAGTGCTTGCACTATTTTTCTTCCTACTGTTACATCCAAATCTTTAGTGTAGGGAACCTTTAAAATTGGCCCAGAGAATCCCTGCATTTCCAAATTCTTGGCCGACAGCAGAAACTGTCCTTCCATGAGGCACGATTTTCCCGCCCAAGTCCAACATAAAGATGAACTGTTTGTTTCCTAACTGTGCTCCCACCAGTGGTTCCTCGTCTGGACATAGGGTAGTTGATAGGTCTGGACATGCAAGTGCTCTCTATGTGGGCTGTTCTAATCTGGATGGTTATTTGTACCTGGAAAGGAGAAAACACTTTCCCTAACCGTGGCTGTTCCATGGAACAGCGTTGGTGTGCCATTCACTGAAATAATGAAAGGATTTGTGTGTGTGTATTCCCCATTATATTTTGGCTTGTTAACCACTGTTGCATCCCTGGTTGTGGTACTTGGGGTCCTTGCAGTGATGTTTGAGTCCCTTGTTGATAATTGTTATCATATTGCTCCTGCAGTCTGTAACCTCCCATTGGCAATCCATACGGGCTGCACGGGTGTGGGTGGACGAACTGCTGCTCATTGAAAGAGTTGTGCATTTTGGTAGTACCCCATTGGCCGAGTGCGACAGTCCCTTGAAAAATGGCCACACCTCCTGAAGGTCCAACAAGTGCCTTGTCCCTCTGCTCAAGGCCCTTGCCCTCCATATCTCTCTCTCTCTGTCCACTGTCCCCTGTACCCACCTCTTCCTCTTCCAGGCCATCACTGCAATTGGGGCCCCTCGTACTGTTCAACTCCAGCCCATTTCACCGGCCTGTTTGCTGACCATGTTGCTGCCATCCTTGCCTGTAAGGCTACTGACCTCTCCTCCCCGCCCCCGCCTTTCAGCAGGTAGGGAGCTGTTACCACAGCAACCATCACCTGCTTATTCTGCACAAGCTTTGCTTCATCCGCCAACCTTCTCTGTGCGATTTCATTTTGCCTTTCTTTGATCCTCCTACAGTGGTGTACTATGATGCTCTGTATTTTGGGCCAGCAGTTGGCATCTATCCTGGCAATTTTATCTAGGGCCTTCGGGAGGCCTCTTTTGATAATGAAGTAAACAAGGGAGGTTGACTGGTCCCAAGCAGTGCCCGACTCCACACTCCACATATCCTGCACCCGGAGAATGTACTGCGGAACATCTTCTTCGTCCCCCATTGTGCATTGCATCACAGAGTGTAAAACAGGGGTGTCAGGGAAGGTTCTCTGCAGTGCATCCCATACCTGGGCCCTCACATTCTTATAGGATGACCCATCATGGTGGTCTCAATCAATTGTCACTCCCGGGATCCCTGCCTTCACCCACAACACATCTGCTTGGTCAACCACGGCAGACATTCGCAAGCTTTTAACATCCCCTATGGCCAGTGAGACCCCTGCAGTGTTTTTCTCAAAGGCATATATGCACTTCCCTGCCCCACCCGAAAGCGGAGGCAATGCTTTCAACAAATTTGTTTTGTCCATCAGCGCCCAAGGATCATATTGAGGCCCTTTTTTGAAATAGGGGCATCAGTAACTTTGCTTTTCCCCTTGCCGTGTTTATATTTACTCCTTTCTTTTTTGTTAGTGCCATGTTCCTTAGCCTGATTCTGAGCCTTCCCTGCCATATTTCCCTCATATCCCGTTCTTCCAGCTGTGTTTGCTGCGGTAGCAGTAGGCCTGCTGTGGCTGCTCCTTCCTCATATTCATCTGAATCGCTCCAACATACTTCTATTTCCCTGTCAGGTGCTACACTGCCTTGTTCATCACTTGCTTGTCACTCCCATGTTCTACTCATAGTACTTTTATTGGGGTGTTATTAAGGTGGAAGAAAAACTCTCCAGACTTCCACTCATCCTCTGTTAAACTGGAGTGGTTCTTTGATGGAGACGGTGATGATGTCTGCCCGCCCTGTGGCAACATTTCTCAGCAGGGTTAATTCTGTTTGTGTGGTGGTCAGTTGTGCTTCTAAATCCCTAGTCAGACATGCAATGATTACTGGTGGGACTGTACAAACCTCTGGGATTGTAAGGGGGTAGGGGTGCTGCCGCGGGTGTGGAGGGCACGCTTGGCTGGGGCAAATACAACAGATCGGTATATCCTTTGGCAGGTCTAGTTAGTAGTGGGTACAGTTTTTTGGGCTACCCTCCTTCATTGTCTTCCCCCCTACTGTCGGGGCAGGTACTGACTCAGGTGGAGCTTCCTTTTCCGTGCTATTTGCAGGAGGCGTTTCTTCGAACATTCTCGAGAGATCCAGGACCTCCCGTCTATTTTGGAGTTTTTTTCCCCTGTGCTTGGCCAGTAAATATGTTTTCATAAGATCTAATATCCTTTTATCAAATGATCCCCCTTCTGGCTATACCTGGGACGACCCCTCCCCCTTAATCTCAGTGAGCCACTGGTCATGATACTTTTTTTATCTTTACACTGTACAGAGGGAGGTGTTGACAAATATGTATCAAAGGTGTATCTGCTCCCATGATTCTGCTTTGCTACTTGCTTGCGTGCTTGTGTGTATTTGTGTGGTAGTAACTCCAAAAGTATGTCAGCTGACCTTATATTGCTCAGGATAAAACTTGTAACATCATAGTTCAAAACATTTCACTTACACCTTGTCATATCCTGAACGCTTCATGAACATAATCAAAACCAATGAAACATAAAACCATTTAACGGACAAACCTGAACGAACTGACGTACTTCACTAACAACAATGAAAATAAAACAGATATCTGTACCACTTTGGTTTTAGCCCTTCCCCTTTATGAGACCGTTGGATTCTTCCCCACATTCGCCCTTCACATTCACCTCTCCCTGGGCTCCTTCTGGGCCGGCCTCTGAGAGAGTTGTTCACACAAGAAAAAGAGTTTGCTAATATCTCCTGAGTCTATTCAATTTACAAGATTTCTACGTATTTCCTTTTTTACTTCCACTTCTATTCCTGCACTGGTTGAGACAGTACTACGTGGCGCCACATTCCACCCACTTTTTGGAGCAAGGTTCCTGTATTCTCCTCTTATCCCGGTACCTCTATAAAACCTAATGGCCATATGAAGAAAAGAAGAAGACAAGCGCAGTAGTCAACACTAATACAATCTCATGCACACTTAATCTGACTCCCAGACCATTCCCTTACTGTTACACTTTTGCTTTTCCCCCTTTAATTTCCCCTCCTTTAATTTTCTTGCAAACAATACTCATGTGTCCAAGGTGATCTAAGAGCCTCCGTTCCTGGTCTATCCACAATCAGGGTGTCACCCCCCAATCAAGCCATGCCCGGCTTCGGCGAGCAGTCGGGTATTTGCAAAGCTGTGACCCTTGGATCCTCTCTGGGGCATATACTCTTAACTACTGGTCAGCCGTAGGTGGCAGTGGTCTTGATGAGGGTGTCCCGGATCTCACCGGATGACACAGGGCCTTTCTTGGAGCACCCGCAATCACGTAGCCAGGGTCACCTAGTGAAGGTGGTCATTCCCCATAAAGACCATTATAAGCTCATAGAAAAGGCACTCACCCCAGTAGGGAATGATACCAGAAGAAAGATTGTGAGTAAAACAAAGGTTTAATAGAAATAAGCATACAGAAGACTCTGACAGCCCTCTGCCAAGTAATACAAAAACAGTACATTATAAGCTTTAGAAACAAGCAAGTGATGTTTCCCTATAGGTATATCAAGTTACATTGGGACAGGTGAAAGGCATGGATACATTATAGTAGTGTAGGGACCATCTCCACAGGATTGGCTGGCAGCTTGGCGGTCCGGTAGGCATCACATGGGTCAGCTGGGCTCATCCTTGCGAGGTGAAGGTCAGGCCGGGTTCACGAGAGGGGAATGTTCTGTCTAAACTAAGCTACACAGTATCTCCTGACATGTAGTGAATAATGCAAAACATAAACCATATACTAGAATGTGGGAATACCTATAAATTGTAGACACTTATTTACACTTTCCCGCCTCAGGCCTTTGTAGAAATAAAGGGTATGAGGGTCTTGCCCTTCAGGTGCTTTATCAGAAGGCTTCATCTAAGATTGTTTTGCCATGGTGCCCCAGAGCTTGGATTGATAGGTGTTAGTTTATGGTGGGAGATATGATGACATGAGACCAGTTATATTGGGGGCACTCTGGGGTAGTCAGCAGGGAAGGGTCACACTTCTGTTACATCAAAGGAAGAATGGAGGGGCAAAAGGTTGTACAGGCAATAACATCCAAAGGTGGGGGTGAGAGGCGCAGGAGCAGGTTTGTGGAGATGGATGGGCCACAAGTCGAGATTCACTCTGGTCACACACAGGGCAGTGATCTCAGAGGAAGGAAAATAATACACTTTTTACTTGTAACAATTCACACTAGGGCAACCGTGAGAAATGAGCTTGGGCAGCACAGACACAGGAGGAGGAGGTGGAGGCTGTCAGTGTTCGCTGTGCGCAGCGCTGCAAAGGGGAGAGAAGGCTTCTCAGTTATCAGGATGCTGCCTAGTCCAAAAATGGAGTCCGAAGGTACACAAAATGGAGTCAATATGTGTCTTGGAATAGCCCTTCTTCCGCTGTTGTCAGGGAAGGGCAAGGAGGATATCTCCCCAATATTGCAGGAACATTAGTTTTCTTTTGTGCTGAATGTACGGGGGCAAAACAACCCTTCCTCCCTTACAGGGGTGAGGTGACTAGGGACATACTTGGAGTAGAGGTAATTTCTACTCAGTTTTAAACTATATTTACATTATCTTACATCTCAGTGCACAAATGTAATCATATGTCCTTTGCAATTTAGTGATCACAGCATGATTTGTAGTCAATTTGAAGTCTCCCTTGAGCGAGCTAGAGAGGGTGGGCCTACCTGCCTTTTATAGTAAAGATTACAGTCAAATAGGGCTTTAATTCATTGGTGAGTCTTTTTTTTCTGATATGTAGTGGATTTTTCTTTTTTAGTTGTCAGCTCAAGTGGATACCTTTATTGTGACCGTTGAAATATCTTAGGACATTCTATATTCTCTATTGGTATCCTTTTCTGTGTGCCAGCTATCTGTTAATTTTTAGGGTGATTGCATTTTCAACAGTAATCACACTGATCCATTCATCATTTTAGATTTTGCTTGTTATATTTTTTTTCTACTTTCCACACTTTTTGTGTATTCCACACACTTAATTTTTCTCTCTCTTATTTCATACACTTAAATCCTTCCCCCACATTATTACTTCTCTCTACATGTGTTTAACTATGTTCTTTTTCATGGCTCATAAGGAGAGAATCATATTTGTTGTCTGAAGTTCATTTTCTGGTTTTGAAACTGATTCTCAGTTTTGTTTGCCTTTCTGACTATTTTTAATGTTTTCCTGGTCCCTATTGAATCACCTTGTTGTTCTTAGTAGTAGGATGCGATTGTCCCTCTCGGCGCTGATTCGCACCTGCCTTTTAGTAAATGTTTCAGGTTCCTGGGTAAGGTAGACTGAAGTCAGTATGCACACACTCAATTTTAACTTGTGATGCAATATTGATTCATCTGTAGATCAATGGAAGTGGGAAACATTCAACTAAAATCGCCTTTATAGTTAAATCACTGGGAAAATCAGACCATTGAGATTGGTTCAAAAGCATACCTACAATTACCTGGTCCATGAAAATAAAATAGCTCTACATAGATCAGAGAGTTACAAAAAGGCAGTGGGGATACATCTAACACAGAGTCTCTGGTTAAAAAGGCAAAACAAATCTATCAGAATTGGATTAGGCATCAAAGATACTACATTTTTCAGTGTGATGGGGATGCTGGTAGTGATGACAAATAAATCAGATACGGAAGTGTGCCAGGTTG